>NC_047018.1:43986422-44312276 GCF_902652985.1 Pecten maximus | reverse complement strand
TCAAACACGACTGACTTCTCAAACTGGTAACACAAACGACTGACTTCTCAAACTGGTAACACAAACGACTGACTTCTCAAACACGACTGACTTCTCAAACTGGTAACACAAACGACTGACTTCTAAAACTGGTAACACAAACGACTGACTTCTCAAACTGGTAACACAAAAGACTGACTTATAGTTATTTCACTTATTCTTTAATGCTTGTGGAAGATTATTGATATACTTCTGAATCAGTAAAGCTGCTTGTAATCTTTGAACAAAAAATCAATTGAAGGACAAATCGGTCTATTAAATCCAAGATTTACACAAGATGTTTTTTTTTTATTTATACTTTATAAGATGTACATTTAATTAGGCCAAACATCTATTTTATGACCCCTAGTAACATCGAAAATGCAAATAGTTTACCTCCGATAGAAAACTGCGGTCGCGCTGTCCGACGAGACAAATATAGGCCTAACTGTTTTGAAAAACAAGACGCCAGTACATCAATCAGTCACTGATCATAATCCTTATATTCTTTTCAAATAAACAAATGATGATTTTATTTAAAAAATTCTCATGTTACAACTTGCCTTCAATTCCTGTTGATATTTCTTGCGTAATCTAACGACATACAAATAGACATTACCGCCATTTTTGTCGATTAGTGATGATCACGTGATTAGTCACGTGACACCTGAAGTTATCCCGTGGAATTTTTGGCTGCAAAGCTATTTATAGAATTGTAAACTTACGCTTATATGCGCTCAGCATATGAGCTCAGAATGAACATACGAGTCTAAGACATGTGGGTAATTTCTTTGTGGACGCATACATGTAAATTTCCATGACGATCAAACTGATTTTTTTACTTTCGTTTTCAAGGCAGGATCGAGACAGAATAACGTAATCATACGCGAACAAAATTGCAATATACTGATGAGGAAAATGTTTATATTTATAATCTAAAATAGTCTAGAACACCAAACATTCATATTTCATTTTAAATAATTGCAGTAAACACGGGAACCATTAGTTAAATCGTGTCAATCATTGCTGTCAATAATTGCTGTTAAAATATGAACTATATTAGGCTGCGGATGTCTATCATTTGTATTACAGAAAAAGAGAAGTTGTTAGCCGGAAACAAAAGTGTGATTAACAACATTTACCCACCACGACTATAACGGCAGGTGCCAAAGGCACCCTGACGTTAAAAAAACATCGACTCCTCAGATAACAGACAAGTATGAGGGATTCCTCAAACAAATACCACAAACACGAGCGACTCCTCAAACAAATACCACAAACACGAGCGACTCCTCAAACAAATACCACAAACAAATGCAGAAAAAAACACCATTGACTCCTCAGATAACACAAACAAGTGCGATTCCTCAAACAAATACCACAAACAAGAGCGAGTTCTCAAAACATACCACAAACAAGAGCGAGTTCTCAAGCAAATACCACAAACAAGAGCGAGTTCTCAAACAAATACCACAAACAAGAGCGAGTTCTCAAACAAATACCACAAACAAGAGCGATTCCTCAAACAAATACAGAAAAAAAAACATCATTGACTCCTCAGATAACACAAACAAGTGCGATTCCTCAAACAAATACCACAAACAAGAGCGAGTTCTCAAACAAATACCACAAACAAGAGCGATTCCTCAAACAAATACAGAAAAAAACCCATCATTGACTCCTCAGATAACACAAACAAGTGCGATTCCTCAAACAAATACCACAAACAAGAGCGAGTTCTCAAACAAATACCACAAACAAGAGCGATTCCTCAAACAAATATAGAAAAAAAAACCATCATTGACTCCTCAGATAACACAAACAAGAGCGAGTTCTCAAACAAATACCACAAACAAGAGCGAGTTCTCAAAACATACCACAAACAAGAGCGAGTTCTCAAAACATACCACAAACAAGAGCGAGTTCTCAAACAAATACCACAAACAAGAGCGAGTTCTCAAACAAATACAGAAAAAAAACATCATTGACTCCTCAGATAACACAAACAAGTGCGATTCCTCAAACAAATACCACAAACAAGAGCGATTCCTCAAACAAATACCACAAACAAGAGCGATTCCTCAAACAAATACAGAAAGAAAAAAACATCATTGACTCCTCAGATAACACAAACAAGAGCGATTCCTCAAACAGGTACAGAAAAAAATCATTGACTCCACAGATACCACATCAGTGACTAATCAAACAGATAACGCAAATATCAGTTACTCATCAAACAGATACCACAAACAACACTGACTCATCAAACAAATAACACAAACATCACCGACTCATCAAACAGATACCACAAATATCAGTGAATCATCAAACAAATAACACAAACATCACCGACTCATCAAACAGATACCACAAATATCCCTGACTCATCAAACAGATACCACAAACACTAGTGACTCATCAAACAGATACCACAAATATCAATGACTCATCAAACAGATACCACAGACATCAATGACTCATCAAACAGATACCACAAACATCACTAACTCATCAAACAGATACCACAAATATCAGTGACTCATCAAACATATACCACAAACATCATTGACTCATCAAACAGATACCACAAATATCCCGGACTCATCAGATACCACAAACACTAGTGACTCATCAAACAGATACCACAGATATCAATGACTCATCAAACAGATACCACAGACATCAATGACTCATCAAACAGATACCACAAACATCACTAACTCATCAAACAGATACCACAAATATCAGTGACTCATCAAACATATACCACAAACATCATTGACTCATCAAACAGATACCACAAATATCCCGGACTCATCAGATACCACAAACACTAGTGACTCATCAAACAGATACCACAAATATCAATGACTCAACAAACAGATACCACAGACATCAATGACTCATCAAACAGATACCACAAACATCACTAACTCATCAAACAGATACCACAAATATCAGTGACTCATCAAACATATACCACAAACATCATTGACTCATCAAACAGATACCACAAATATCCCGGACTCATCAGATACCACAAACACTAGTGACTCATCAAACAGATACCACAAATATCAATGACTCATCAAACAGATACCACAGACATCAATGACTCATCAAACAGATACCACAAACATCACTAACTCATCAAACAGATACCACAAATATCAGTGACTCATCAAACAGATACCACAAACATCAATGACTCATTTAACAGATACCACAAGCATCAATGACTCAGGAGACAGATACCACAAAAATCAGTGATTCGAGACAGATTCCACAAAAATCAGTGACTTGTGAGACAGATATCACAATAATCAGTGACTCAGGAGACAGATACCACAAAAATCAGTGACTCATGAGAAAGATACCACAAACACCAGTGACTCGTGAAACACATGCCACAAACACCATAGTGACTCGTCAGTAACACATTTGACCCCGGTGACATTAAAATTAGGTCAAAATCGGTCATGCAAGCATACTAGAATAATATCATGAATCTGGGTCTCCTGGTTGTTGAAAACTTGTCGGAAGATTTTAACACAAGTTGATATGTGGCCTTGAAGGTTTGACCTGGCCACAGTATGGTCCAAATATTACAAATATACATTATTTTTATATTATGAAAATAGGTGAAGCAACTCATTTGAGGAGTTCCAAGAGATTGCTAAATTTATTTTTTTTTATTTCAGAAGAGCCCTTTAAACTTAACTATGTCCACTAAAACTAAAAAATTTCTGAACCCATATTACACATCTAAATATAACAGTGTCCCTTAATGTAATAATTCAGAAAGTTTGACTTTCTATTCAAGCCTTAAATGATATTTATTGAATGTTTTCAAAGTTCTATTTTTAATAACTGTGACCTTGACATTAGAAAATTTTTAAATCCCTTTTACGTATCTTCACATCACAGTATATCATTATGAAATTAAGACAGCTCATTCCTGTAAGCCTTAGATGATGTATTTTTTGGCAGCATGCTATCAGTTCTATTTTTAGTAAGTGACCATGACCTAGTGAACTTTTTAAAGCCTTATTGTACAATTTAACATCACAGAGTAACACCATGCGAAGTTTCAGTAAGTTTGACAATCTCAATTCCGCGATAATCTTCGGAAATGAAAGTGCTGAGAGACAGGTGACAAGCACACAGAGCCCCAATCAGGTCAAGGTCATTTAAATAAACAAACGTTGTAGCCAATCATCCCAGCATGTTTCCAGCATAATAGCATGCACGTCAAACATTTCAACACATTGACACTGGTGAACAAGTAGTTTGAACTTGTGTATATGAACAACACAAGCTATTCATCCAAGCATGTTAAGGTAGCAGTGTACAGTAAAAAATGCCCAATTCTGAAAAATAAGGCATATGTTTTAGATATGTAAAAATAGCCAGTTAACCCTACATATTACCTATATATATATTTAATCTATACAATATTTGCAATTTTCATATAGCTCTGAAGGATAAGTAGACTTATTTTTTCGATGTTTATCAGACCTGTGAATACCATGGTAACAACTTCAAAAAAAAAATTTACAAATTGCAAAATATGATATTTGACCCAAAATAACACCATTCTCTACAATTGTTTTCTTCTAAAAACCTTGTTGAAATTAAATATCCGAAAGGCAGAATTATTCTCGTTTTGGCACATGTTGTACATTAAGTTTTCCCGCAATCTCACTGCGATTGTGAGCCACCATTTTTTGCTGTAGGCAAAACTAAATTTCGTGTGTAAACACACTGTTGGAAAATCTAGAAACTTAAAATTTGGAACTAATTTATTGATCTTATTTTTAACAAATGTGAAACCTGTGTGTACTTCTTCATAATGAATATACCTATTATAGTGTACATTTATTTTATTTTTTTTATTTTTTTATGCATATCATAATACAGGAGTTATTTGCTTAAACAAGAGGCCCAGAGGGCCTGTATCGCTCACCTGGTTAATCTATTATTATCTATCAAGTCCCATGGGGGTGGGGAAAGACCCCTGGGTTTATATTTTACATCAGGACTGTGTTCATCTCTTGATCTTACTTGTTTCAAAAATGCATTAAGTCCTTTATAGCAATATAGTCAAACTGATGCCTTTTGCCCTGCTCTTGAAGCCCCTGGGGGTATCAGCCTATCATTTGTATAAATTTAAATCCCAGCCATCTAGAGATGCTACCACTGAAATAGCAATGCCATCCATTGGTTAGGTCCAGAGAAGAAGTTGTTAATATCTTAAATATTGCCAAAAGAACCTTTTTTGGCCCCGCCCCTCAGGCCTCTGGGGGGTCAGCCCAATCATTCGTATAAATTTGAATCCGGCCACCAAGGGATGCTACCACTGAAATATCAATGCCATACATTGCTTAGGTCCAGAGAAGAAGTCGTTGATATCAATATTGCCAAAATAACCACTTTTGGCCCCGCCCCTTAGGCCCCTGGGGGGTCAGCCTTTTCATTTGTATAAATTGAATCCCAGCCACCTAGGGATGCTACCACTGAAATACCAATGTCATACAATGCTTATGTCCAGAGAAGAAGTAGTTTATATCAATATTGCCAAATGGACGCCTTTTGGCCCCGCCCCTCAGGCCCCTGGTGGGTCACATCTTTCATTTGTATAAATTTGAATCCCTGCCACCTAGGGATGCTACCACTGAAATATCAATGTCATACATTGCTTAGGTCCAGAGAAGAAGTCGATTATATCAATATTGCCAAATGGACCCCTTTTGGCCCCACACGCGGGCCCCTGTGGAGTCAGCCCCATCATATGTATAAATTTGAATCCCAACCGCCTAGGGATGTTACTGCTGAAATATCAATGCCATACATTGCTTAGGTCCAAAGAAGAAGTTGTTAATATCAATATTGCCAAATGGACCCCTTTTGGCCTGCCCCTCATGCCCCCCCGCAGGTGAGCCCTTTCATTTGTATAAATTTGAATCCAAGCCACCTAGGGATGCTACCACTGAAATATCAATGTCATATATTGCTTAGGTCCAGAGAAGAAGTCATTTATATCAATATTGCCAAATGGACTCCTTTCAGCCCCGCCCCTCAGGCCCCTGGGGGTGTCAGCCCCATCATATGTGAAATTCAAATTTGAATCCCTCCCACCTAGGGATGCTTCCTACCAAATTTGGTTGAATTCTGATCAGCGGTTCAGAAGAAGAAGTCAATTGTGTTGACGGATGCCCGGACGACGGACGCCACGGTATGGTATAAACTCACCTTGGTCCATCGGACGAGGTGAGCTAAAAATCACCCATGGCCAGGCAGTCTTTCTGTGGTCTAGATCTGCTACCTAAAGGCCCCGCATTATGACCCTGGGCATCTTACAGAATAGAATATAAACGCATTTGACCATATGATCTTGCATGTCGGTCATGCATTCATTTTAACAAAACTTGATAGCCTGTCACCTTCACATCCTTTATATCAAGACTCTAGAACTTAAAGAACATAAGTTCTCGAAACCTTGTTAACCAAAAATAACACTTTTGAACTTAGACCTTGGACAGTAAAATATCTTTGAAAATAAAGGGGGGAAAATACCACCAAGATGAACTTATAGATAGAGTAATGAAAGCGTTATTGAAATTTATTGAAACTGAGGTTAAATCTGTGCATGTGTGTGTTTGTGTGTGTGTAATTTACACAAAAAACAACAACTCCAAATGTATTTTCAATACGATTTATCAAACCATTTCTTTTTACTATCATAATACTTGATCTGAACATGCTAGTTACAATAATCACTGGTAGTCGATTGTACAATAATATATCTTATTGAAATGAGAAAACAATGAAGTGAAACAGTACACTGAAATATCAAATGTGATGCTTTTCTGTCATGTGACCACTTAGTAGCCACTATAAACACTTCCTGTAGACTTTCTAGGAAACATAAAAAAAATCAATAATTATGCTACCAACTGTCTAGTACAACACAGAAACACTTATGGCTCGACTGGAGCTTACAAAAAAATGAACGAGATTTATTTAAAACCATGGGTGAAATTATGAGTATATGGCATGAGTTAGTAGATGTGAAATGATAATAAAGGAAATAATGAATGTTAAAGCTGACATACAATGTCATAAGATAATGTGATATAGAAAGTCACAGTGAGAAAATCTGAGGGTGTGCCTGTAATCTGCCTTAGGCTTATCACAGCTTTCCGAGGACAAATGACTGTATACCTCAGTGACACCTCGGCCATAAGGGACTGCTCAGTGACACCTCGGTCACAAAGAGCTGCTCAGTGACACCTCTGTCATACAGAGCTCTTTGGTCACACCTCTGTCATACAGAGCTCCTTGGTCACATTTCAGTCATACTGAACTCTGAGCCTGTGTTTATAACACTGTGCTTAGACAACAGATCCTTGTATCACATATAATTCTTCATCATCGTCTGTCACGGTGGCGATGACGGTCCCGGTCCCGGCTTCGGTCCCGGCTACTACGGCTAGGATGTGATGTTCGCCGTAAGAAATCGTCCACATCCCTCTCATACTGTTGATGAAAAAGATATTTCTGTGAGTGCACTAGAAGTTTCCAAACTTTCCAAATGTTCTATCTTAAAGGGACATTGGGACCTATTCTACATTTTGACATGGGTAAGTTCTTACCATTTTCACTGAGGAAGCTAAACTTAAATTTCTCAAAAAAAGTTTCAGTTACAGGGGATAGGTGTGCTAATTGAGCCATGTAAAAAGTTCCAAACCTCACTGACCTGCCAATATAATCTTCAGTCATCTTTTAAGTAAAGTCTCTAGATTGTCTTGGTTACATTAAAATATGTTTATGACAAAAATAGTTGTTCTTTTCCCTCATCTAGATTTTGGGTTAGCACACGGTGTGCTTATAAGGTTGAATACAGGATTTATTTTTCATTGATATGATACACCTGATGTCAACTCGTCTACTTTATTCATATGCATTAAAGTGTAAAATGATATCAGTGCTTTAGTACAGACACTGAATCCTTTGACCACACAGTACATACCAGCTTAATAATGACGACATCGGTTTAGTAATAATGCATTTCAATTTATGCATTGCCTCTCAGTACCATGTTGGAGCCACTATCAACAGAATTCTGCCCCCTTCACTCAAAGATGCATCAAGCTAAATTCATACAGATGATCATTTTTATAAGCTACTCATCTATGTCCCAATCGGACCCCACTTCTTTGTACAAGGGAGGGGTCAGACATGTTATAAATAATGAAGAATTTGCTACATTTCTCCTATTGGGCTCTGTCCCTCAGGTCCTGAGGAATGGGGAAACAGGTAAACTCATCATTGATTAAAAATTTATCCCTCCTGAAGGCAAAGATGCTCCCGTCAAAAGTTAATCAAAATCTTTGCAGTAACGCAGCACCATGTCACAAGCTCACCAGTTCTTGGACCAGATGAAATTACCGTGTTTTGCAGAAGATATGAATAAATTTGCTTTTCCTATGTCAGTTACTGAAGACTTTACACCCTCCTTATTGGCACCTAAGGGCAACGCAAATCCGAGATTTACAAGTTTTGTAAAAGGCTATTCAATTGTTAAAGAATATCGGATCTAGTCTTACAAAGATTGTTATAAGTTTCTGCCAATCTGACTCCTTTCGGCCTCACTCTTAAAAAGCTTATAACCTACCGATCTTTTGTCTGTGACACGTGAACGTGAAGCAGCATCCTGGCTGCTGTAGTCTGGCCCTGATGGCATGAACTCTCTTCGTTGCTCATAATGGCCTGGGTATGGAGGCATTGGTTCCATGTGTCCAAATCCGGGTGGCTAAATAAAGAAAAACAACACATTAATGTATGGGAAAATAACTGGATCAGGTTTAAGTTCATTATTTCTTGACTTTCCATTTTTTTTCCAATTTTCAAGAATAACAAAAGATAACTTACAGGTGGGCCATACGGGTGATGCATGGGTGGCGGTGGTGCTCGAGCATGGGCAAACTCCCTTATATAGTCATTGTACGACTGCAACACAAAAAGATTCAACATTTCAACTTCTTTATTCCTCACTATTAGACCTGTATCTCTCAAATAATATTCAACGTTTCAACTTCTGTATTCCTCACTATTAGACCTATATCTCTCAAATGATATTCAATCAATACTGTAAGAGTCAGGCCTAGATGTTGTATTTGTCACCTTTCAAGTAGGTCATGATCAAGGTCAAATTTAATGTGCAGCTAGTATGCTCACTCCAGTCCAAATGTTATTTCTCTACAGGTAAAGCATCATGTGGTATGATTTCATCTTCTTTTGCTCATGGAATTTTCAATGTTTGCCAAAGTGTCAATTTATTTCTTTGAATAAATATTTTACCTGTAACAAGAATGACCTTACCAGGACTAATATACATATTAGATTTGCAATGCATAAAGGCACAATGCTTTGGCAAAAATTGCCTTTTGTAACAGGACAACAAATAAAGTAAGTATATCTGCAAATGACCTTTCAAAGTTCATTGTCATAAACATGAACAGGTGTCAGTAGAGCTTTTTGTTGAGATGCTTGGTTGTGCAAATAAACTAAACAACATGTACACATCGAGTGTTTTAACTTTTAGAGTGGTTAAATGTGGCCTTTGACCTTTATTCTTGACCCCCAAATTAGGCTACGAATTGAATCTGTTCAAAAGCTCATGAGATATTGTGTGCACAACCTTTTTACTTCAAAAGTGGTCAAGTGTGACCTTTCTGACCTTTTATATTGACCAATGAACACCATATGAACTAAACTTGTTAAAGGGTTAAAGCGATGTTTATGTTCACAAGGTTATGGCATACAATGTATGTATATATACACATTCAGACGGACGAACAGGCAAAGTGGCAGCTATACTCTCCTTAATAATATGGTGGGGTTATAAAAACCATAGAGTCACATGGGTCTTAATGGTGATCTGACTATAGAACACAGTGTATTAGTGTAATCCCACTGGTCAAACTGGAGATTTAAATATGTGTTGTTCTTGACAACCATGATTGTCCTTCCTTTCCTTAACATCCCAACTAATTTTCACCTCAATGACACAAAGCAAACAGAGGTTTCATATGTGGATTCAGACCCACCCGAAAAACAACATTTTGTCAGGACCATCTCAGAATCATTCTAGGTAAGTAAGACATCAATCCCACTGGTGGAACTTGAGAAGTTTAAAATGTGAAAAGTTTAGACAGTGTATGATGATGTACAAACATTTGACCTTTGGGTCAGATGATCAAATCACAAAACAAGAGGCCCATTAACGGTCACCTGAATTTTGAAATGCATACTGATATTTGATGTTTATGCTTTTAAATCAAGAATAACGCATTTGGCCGGTGTGACCTTGAAGGAAGGGCAAGGTCATTCAAATGAACAAAAATTTTGATTATGTTATCAAAGCATGCCACTGTCCCAAAAATGTGATCACAGTTACAAAAAAAAAATGTAATGTCACTTGAGAGTTTGTCTCTGGGAACTTAAAAAAAAAAGAGAAGGAAGATTCATGTAAAACTGACAGTGAGATTGGTGGCTGTCACTTAAAAGCAAAATAGAAATGTCTCGTCATATACTAAACCATCACCGGAATCTGACACCAAATCCCACTGCCCATTACCAGACACTACACTACCAAGGTCAGCTTACATTTAACTCTAGCTGAAAACTGCCATATTTTCCTATCTCACTTCATTTGTACTTTTAGCCATCCATTACAATATGTTATTGATACTTTCCAAGTTTAGAAAGAAAATTGTTGTCTCATGGTACCAGTTCCCAAAATCTGGTGGTCGGCTGAAAATCTGGTCCTTTTCTAACTGTGATGTTTCCGACTAAATCATTTTTTTGTCCGGGACATAAGGCTGATGAATGGACAGTGAGACACTGCACCACATTATAGATCACTGAGCCAAGTAAACTCACAGATTTCACGGAAAATACCTTAAAATATTTGAAACAAAGAATTTTACTATAAAATGAGTCTTATGACCAGCCGAAATCACCTCAACTGGAGGGTAGGAAGCATGCGTAGAAGCCTGACCAGTCACCTGACTGTTACTTTACCTGGGCTGGGTAATGACTTGTTGACACAGCCTGTCTAGATTTTGACTGCAAAACAAAACACTTCAATGTGCATCCAACAGACTCAAAGATTTGACCAGGGGTATACAGCCCTTCAACACCGATTTATAAACACTGTTAATTTGAACAAGTATGCTAACCCTTCCTACCAGTACCTACTGGTTTATTATAATGACCTTGTGCCCATCAACTCTTAAACACCTAATGGTGACATACGTAGCTCTGTTACTTTACACTTAAAAATTAAACTTGGTTAAGCCATTGATAAAAAGCCTTGAATTAATTACAAAATCAGTGAATTTTATATCTAACAAACTAGAAATCACAAGGTCAAGGTTGATCATTTGAACAAACTTGGTACACTTTCACCCCAGGAGCTTACTAGCCTAATATTATTGCCCTGAGCATCTTAATGATTGGGAAGTATGAACAGTACTGAAGTTGACAGACAGATGGACACTGGATGCAGCACCACGACATAAATTATAAGCTCACTTGCCCTTTAGTCGTCTGGTGAGCTAAAGAAATGACAGTCAGTTCACTATTTTACATCACATTCCACAGCATTACATAGATTTTTAATTCCAATATGGCAATTTAAGGCATTGTATTACTGTGAGGGCCAATTAGTGAAACTTAATTAGCATCAAACAAACTAAAAAGCATGAACAGTGTGAGGAATGTGCCATTACGTACCCCATTTATAAATGTATCTCGCCGTACACCTGCATAGCGAGGGCTTCTGTAGAAAAGAAAAATAACACTTAAGATACTGTAGTCAGCCTCTTCATCTAATGAGGAACTGTTCCTCTATACTGTATTTATCGAGAAATAGACCCCGTCTTCATTTCTGCAGAATCATCAATTTTAAGATAATAAGCTATAAACAGTTCACAAATAATTATATAAGCCATCCCCAAAACTTTGATACTAACTTTTTACATTTACTTTTGGGGAACGAACATATTTGAGGATAAATATAGTACTGAACTTTTTACATATAGGCAGGGGAATTATTTGAGCATAAATATGATTATTTCCCATAAAACACTGACCAATGAAAAAGAAACATAGTGAATAAAGAAAACTTATTCTAGAAGGAAGACATTTGAATTATTCTATCTTAATGAGCATTACCTTGAATTTTTTTTATATAATCATTGAAAATAATGAAGTCAAAATAAGCAAAGGGTCATGCCTACACAAGTTGTTTTTATTGTAAGTGCGATTAAGACAAATGATTTACTGACCTGTTGTCCATCCGCCGGTCCTTATACATGCCTGTAACATTACATAACTGTATTTTAGAACATTGGCCTCAAACTGACTGGCATGTATTTGTGATAGATAGATTAATTAATGGAAAATGGAAACAAAATTTCTCTGTAGGACTTAGTGATGACGACTTGAGGATTAATCTGAGATCACTTACCATTGTCACGGTCCATGTCACTTCTAAAGCGTTTCCTCCTTGGGCTATCAAACATGTCATCACGAAAACGACGCCTCCTGAAATTTTTGGGTGTTTTAAAGGAAAGTTAGCTATAGAATAATGAAGACAGAAAATTCAAGAAATATCAACAAATGAAAGAAAGTTTTGATTTTATCTTTCATATATTGTAATAACAGTATTTATATAAGATCAAGTAAAATCTCAAGTGTGTTCTGTGTTCTGAAAATAGAATGTCCACAGTGTATTATTAGGCTAAACTTGATATTCCAAAATAAATACTAAAAATACATGTGGTGTGCATTCTGTTTTTTTTTTTTTGGTCTGTGTGATGTTTGTTTTGTTATGCATTTTTCAAATAAAACAATAGTTTGTATTAACTTTTTTTATCTAATTTAAGAAAACGAAAACTCCACTTAACAGGACAGCACTGTGATTCCAATTTCATATTCTATTTTACTATACAGACTTCAACATATCATATACTATCAAAGGCATTTGTACTGTGAAATTACATCTTTATGTACAACACAGTGTTATAACACCATCATCAACTAAGACAGACTGTGAAACAGTGTAATTATAATGAAATGAATCTTCTTTCTTGGATGGTATTTTATTAAGATATATGTACATCATACATACATATAGCATACATGTACATCTGTACATGTATCTGTACTGGCCTGTTACGGGCGAGAGCCCAGCCCCGGACTGAGTGTCCAGGAGTGACTCCCTGGAAACTGACCAAATGGTACCACAATATCTAACCTTATATAGTCCTAGGTATGTGTATGATTGATTGATACATGATAACACAGAAGACGTCTGTCATACAGCCTGAGACAATATTAGATAACCATGTACAACATGTACCGTTAACATCAGATCATCTACGTCAACAGCTAAACAAAGTTGGTGCCAAAGGGCAAATATGTTTTATATAAAAGTATGTTATATAAAAGTACAGATCTAGGAATATTTTTGGATATAAAATCTGATATATATTTTTATCTAAATAAAATAATTTATTATATTTCATAATAACACCATCATCAACTAAGACTATTTAACAGTGTAATAACACCACCATATACTCAGACTATTATACAGTGTAATAACACCATCGTATACCCAGACTATTATACAGTGTTATAACACTGTACTCAAGACTGTTATACAGTGTAATAACACCATGTACTCAAGACTGTTGTACAATGTAATAACACCATGTACTCAAGACTGTTATACAATGTAATAACACCATGTACTCAATACTGTTATACAGTGTTATAACACCATGTACTCAAGACTGTTATACAATGTAATAACACCATGTACTCAAAACTGTTATAACTGTTATAACACCATGTACTCAAGACTATTATACACTGTTATAACACCATGTATTCAAGACTGTTATACAGTGTTATAACACCAAGTACTCAAGACTGTTATACAGTGTTATAACACCATGTACTCAAGACTGTTGTACAATGTAATAACACCATGTACTCAAGACTGTTATACAGTGTTATAATACCATGTACTCAAGACTGTTGTACAATGTAATAACAACATGTACTCAAGACTGTTATACAGTGTTATAACATCATGTACTCAAGACTGTTATACAGTGTTATAATACCATGTACTCAATACTGTTATACAGTGCTATAACACCATGTACTCAAGACTGTTATACAGTGTTATAATACCATGTACTCAATACTGTTATAAAGTGTAATAACACCATGTACTCAATACTGTTATAAAGTGTAATAACACCATGTACTCAAGACTGTTGTACAATGTTATAACACCATGTACTCAATACTGTTATAAAGTGTAATAACACCATGTACTCAATACTGTTATAAAGTGTAATAACACCATGTACTCAAGACTGTTGTACAATGTTATAACACCATGTACTCAATACTGTTATAAAGTGTAATAACACCATGTACTCAATACTGTTATAAAGTGTAATAACACCATGTACTCAATACTGTTTTATAAAGTGTAATAACACCATGTACTCAAGACTGTTGTACAATGTAATAACACCATGTACTCAATACTGTTATAAAGTGTTAAAACACAATGTTTGTTTGTTTGTTTTTGTTTAACGTCCTATTAACAGCCAGGGTCATTTAAGGACGTGCCAGGTTTTGGAGGTGGAGGAAAGCCGGAGTACCCAGAGAAAAACCACCAGCCTACGGTCAGTACCTTGCAACTGCCCCACGTAGGTTTCAACTCGCAACCCAGAGGTGGAGGGCTAGTGTTCAAGTGTCGGGACACCTTAACCACTCGGCCACCGCGGCCCCACATAACACAATGTACTCAATACTGTTATACAGTGTTATAACACCATGTACTCAAGACTGTTATAGTGTTATAACACCATGTACTCAAGACTGTTATACAGTGTTATAACACCATGTACTCAAGACTGTTATAGTGTTATAACACCAAGTACTCAAGACTGTTATACAGTGTTATAACACCATGTACTCAAGACTGTTATACAGTGTTATAACACCATGTACTCAAGACTGTTAAACAGTGTTTTAACAAAATGTAATCAAGACTGTTATAGTGTTATAAGTTATAACAACACCATTTTCTATTCAGACTGTTACAGTGTAATAACACCATTGTATAGTCAGACTGTTATACAGTTTAATAACACCATCACATACTCAAGACTGTTATACAGTGTTATAACAACACCATATATATACTCAAATTATTACAAAGTGTAATAATATCATCAGTTACTCAGATTATTATACGGTGTAATTGTTGTATTATAACACCATGCACTCAACTGTTATAACACAAGCATGTACTCAAGACTGTTATAACACAATGTACTCACTGTTATACAGTGTTATAACACCATGTACTCAAAACTGTTATTACACAAGCATGTACTCAAAACTGTTATACAATGTAATAACACCATGTATTCAAGACTGTTATACACTGTTATAACACCATGTACTCAAGACTGTTATAACACCATCATGTAGTCAGACTGTTTTATAATGTGTTATAACACCATCATATAATCAAGACTGTTATACACTATTGTAACACCATCACGTACTCAAGACTATTATAACACAATTTACTCAAGACTGTTATACAGTGTTATAACACCATCATGTACTCAGACTGTTATATAGTGTAATAACACCATCATATACTCAGACTGTTATACAGTGTTATAACACCATCATATACTCAGACTGTTATAGTGTTATAACACCACCATGTACTCAGACTGTTATAGTGTTATAACACCACCATATACTCAGACTTATACAGTGTTATAACACCATCATATACTCAGACTGTTATAGTGTTATAACACCACCATGTACTCAGACTGTTATATAGTGTTATAACACCATCATGTACTCAAGACTGTTATACAGTGTTATAACATCATCATGTACTCAGACTGTTATAGTGTTATAACACCACCATGTACTCAGACTGTTATATAGTGTTATAACACCATCATATACTCAGACTGTTATACAGTGTTATAACACCATCATGTACTCAAGACTGTTATACAGTGTTATAACATCATCATATACTCAGACTGTTATACAGTGTTATAACATCATCATATACTCAGACTGTTATACAGTGTTATAACACCATCATATACTCAGACTGTTATACAGTGTTATAACATCATCATGTACTCAGACTGTTATACAGTGTAATAACACCATCATACACTCAGACTGTTATATAGTGTTATAACACCATCATGTTCTCAAGACTGTTATATAGTGTTATAACACCATCATGTATTCAGACTGTTTCAGTGTAAATACACCATCATGTACTCAAGACTGTTATACAATGTTATAACATCATCATATACTCAGACTGTTATACAGTGTTATAACACCATCATGTACTCAAGACTGTTATACAGTGTTATAACACCATCATGTATTCAGACTGTGATACAGTGTAATAACACCACCATATACTCAGACTATTATACAGTGTAATAACACCATCGTATACCCAGACTATTATACAGTGTAATAACACCATCATATACTCAGACTATTATACAGTGTTATAACACCATCATGTACTCAGACTGTTATACAGTGTAATAACACCATCATATACTCAGACTGTTATACAGTGTAATAACACCATCATATACTCAGACTGTTATACAGTGTAATAACACCATCATATACTCAGACTGTTATACAGTGTTATAACATCATCATATACTCAGACTGTTATACAGTGTTATAACACCATCATATACTCAGACTGTTATACAGTGTTATAACATCATCATGTACTCAGACTGTTATACAGTGTAATAACACCATCATACACTCAGACTGTTATACAGTGTAATAACACCATCATATACTCAGACTGTTATACAGTGTTATAACACCATCATGTTCTCAAGACTGTTATATAGTGTTATAACACCATCATGTATTCAGACTGTTTCAGTGTAAATACACCATCATATACTCAGACTGTTATACAGTGTAATAACACCATCATATACTCAAGACTGTTATATAGTGTTATAACACCATCATGTTCTCAAGACTGTTATATAGTGTTATAACACCATCATGTATTCAGACTGTTTCAGTGTAAATACACCATAATATACTACACCTATTATAGGCTATAAATACCACTGTATAACACGCTACACATACCTATCAATACCACTGTATAACACACTACGCATACCTATCAATATCGCTGTATAACACACTACGCATACCTATCAATACCATTGTATAACACACTACGCATACCTATCAATACCACTGTATAACACACTACGCATACCTATCAATACCACTGTATAACACACTATACATACCTATCAATACCACTGTATAACACACTACTCATACCAATCAATACCACTGTATAACACACTACACATACCTATCAATACCACTGTATCACACACTACACATACCTATCAATACCACTATATAACACACTACACATACCTATCAATACCACTATATAACACACTACACATACCTATCAATACCACTGTATCACACACTACACATACCTATCAATACCACTATATAACACACTACACATACCTATCAATAGCACTGTATAACACACTACACATACCTATCAATAGCACTGTATAACACACTACACATACCTATCAATAGCACTGTATAACACACTACACATACCTATCAATACCACTGTATAACATACTACACATACCTATCAATACCACTGTATAACACACTACGCATACCTATAAAGAACCCTGCTTCACCGACTACACAAAGCTATCATCAACAGCCCTAGCTATTACTCTAAATTAACATACCTACAAATATTCCCATATTAGTCTACACATACCTCTAAATATTGCCCTGTATAACTGACTACACATACCTATAAACAACCCCATGTTACAGTCAACACATAAATAGCCCTGTAGTACAGTCTTTACATACCTATAAATAGCCCTCTATAACAGTGTACACATACCTTTAAAAAGCCCTCTATTACAATCCAATTAGCTATAAATAGCCCAATGTTAGTCTACACACCTATAAATAGCCCAATGTTACAGTCTATTCAAACCTATAAATAGCCCTCTATTATAGTATACACACATCTATACAAAGACCATTTTTAGAGTGTATGCATACCTATATACAGCCCCATGTTACAGTCTTCACAAACTTAATAGCCCCGTAAATGTTAGTCTAAGCATACCTGTAAATTGGCCCCATTAGTCTACACAATCCTATAAATAGCCCTGTTACAGTATAAGCATACCTTTAATAGCCCCCTATAACAGTCTTCATATACCTATATCTATACACAGCCCCTATCACAGTCTACACAAACCTATAAATAGCCCATTACAGTCCAAACATATCTCTAAATACCTTTAATGGCCCCCTATTACAGTCTACATATAATACCTATACACAGCCCCTTACAGTCTACACATACCTATAAATAGCAACGTTACAGTCTACACATACCTATAAATAGCCCCCTGTTACAGTCTACACATACCTATAAATAGCACCGTTAATCTACACATACCTATAAATAGCCCTCTATTACAGTCTACACATACCTATAAATAACCCTCTATTAATGTTTACACATACCTATAAATGGTCCTCTATTACAGTTTACACATACCTATAAATGGTCCTCTATTACAGTTTACACATACCTATAAATAGCCCTCTATTACAGTCTACACATACCTATAAATAACCCTCTATTACAGTCTACACATACCTATAAATAGCCCTCTATTAATGTTTACACATACCTATAAATAGCCCTCTATTACAGTTTACACATACCTATAAATAACCCTCTATTAATGTTTACACATACCTATAAATAGTCCTCTATTACAGTCTTCACATACCTATAAATAGCCCCCTTGTTACAGTCTACACATACCTATAAAAAGCCCCCTTGTTACAGTATACACATACCTATAAATAGCCCCCTTGTTACAGTATACAAATATCTATAAATAACCCTCTATTACTGTTTACATACCAATACAAAGACCAATTTTTTTACAGTGTACACATACCCATCAATAGCCCCTATAACAGTGTTTACATACTAATAAATAGCCCCGTTACAGTCTACACCTACCTATAAATAGCCCCCTGTTAGAGTCTACACATACCTATAAATATTCCCATATTAGTCTACACATACCTATAAATAGCCCGTTACAGTCTACACATACCTATATAAATATCCCTTTATTACAGTCTACACATACCTATATAAATATCCCTTTATTAGTCTACACATACTTTTATTACAGACTACACATACCTATAAATAACCCTCTATTAATGTTTAGACATACCTATAAATAGCCCCATGTTACAGTCTATAATACCTAGAAATATTCCCATATTACAGTGTTTACATGCTAATAAATAGCCCTGTTACAGTCTACACATACCTATAAATAGCCCCCTGTTACAGTCTACACATACCTATAAATAGCCTTCTATTAGTCTACACATACCTATAAATAGCCCCGTTACAGTCTACACATACCTATAAATAGCCCCCTGTTACAGTCTACGTACCTATATACCTATAAATAGCCCCCTGTTACAGTCTACACATACCTATAAATAGCCCCATATTATAGTCTACACATACCTATTAATAGCCCCATATTACAGTCTACACATACCTATAAATAGCCCCATATTACAGTCTACCCCTACCTATAAATAGCCCCATATTACAGTCTACACATACCTATAAATAGCCCCTGTTACAGTCTACACATACCTATAAACAACTCATTTTCAGACGACACATATCTACTGCAAATAGATTGCATGTTTCAGTGATCATTTTAGAACTGTTCATGGTGGCATTTTGCTTAGCTATGATTCCAATAAATGGAGTTTCTGTTTTATATTGTCTCCTACATTTGGATGTACAAGTGAATCATTGGGTTATCTGCTTACATTTCGGTATGCCTTAAAATTGTTAAAAACGCTATCCTTTTTACAGATATAAAATTATATATAAGCACTGTATCACATCTTTATCATGATGTACATAGGATCTTAAAAAGAGGTTTCATTTCATGTATGATTTGAAATGAGTCTTAAGAATTTTTTTCATTTTTGTGATCGGTGGTGAGCAAAAAAGGAAACTTAGATGCGAGTTTCATAAAATATCATAGTTGCTTTTATCACACAAATTAGAAAACTTAAATAAAACGAGTATGAGTTGTAAAGAATGCTACATTGAAAAAGCCAAATGGAGTAACAAAGTGCAAGTGATGAGTTTGCACGAGTTCAGCTTATAAGCAGTTACATTTGCACTATTTGGTATTTACAAAACATGGTTTCTGACACTTTTTATTTTCGTAATTATGAGAAAGTCTTGCATGTTGTTTGACGACACATCTTTAGAAAATATGCCTGATAATAATTTCCATTAATTTTACCAATGATTTTTACAGTTATAGTCACTTTAAATAAAAATATATTGGACAAAATCCAACGGAGACAGCCATTTTTTTGGCCATTCAAAATTCATGATGTCATGTCATCATCCACACCATGACGTCATAAATCGATTTCTGACTGGTACAGCTAGCGCTAATGAAAAATGCTCTATTATACACTACAAAGTCTATATTATCACCTGGTATAAATTCTTACTTGATATAAACACTATCATTATGTATTCTCACATACAAACACTGTATCATCACATATTCTCATATACAAACACAATATCATATTGTATTCTCACAAACAAACAATGTATCATATTGTATTCTCACATACAAACACTGTATCATATTGTATTCTCACATACAAACACTATCATTACATATTCTCACATACAAACACTGTATCATTACATATTCTCACATATACAAACACCATATCATATTGTATTCTCACATACAAACACTGTATCAAATTGTATTCTCACATTCAAACACCCTATCATTACATATTCTCAAAAACACCATATCATAATTATGTATTCTCACATACAAACACCATATATATCATTATGTATTCTCACATACAAACACTGTATTATTACATATTCTCACATACAAACACCATATCATATTGTATTCTCACATACAAACACTGTATCATTACATATTCTCACATACAAACACCATATCATATTGTATTCTCACATACAAACACTGTATCATTACATATTCTCACATACAAACACAATATCATATTGTATTCTCACATACAAACACTGTCATATTGTATTCTCACATTCAAACACCCTATCATTACATATTCTCACATACAAACACTGTATCATTATGTATTCTCACATACAAACACTATATCATTACATATTCTCACATACAAACACTATATCATTACATATTCTCACATACAAACACTGTATCATATTGTATTCTCACATGCAAACATTATCATTATGTATTCTCACATACAAACACTATCATATTGTATTCTCACATTCAAACACCCTATCATTACATATTCTCACATAAAAACACCATATCATTATGTATTCTCACATACTAACACTATATCATTACTTATTTTCATTCATTATGTATTTTCATATATAAACTCTTTATCATCATGAAATTTGATACATAAACTCATTATGAATCATGATATATTTATAGACACTATATATCATAATGTAGTTAAAGTGTAAACCATTGTGTGTATTCTTTCTTCTGTCTGAGAAGGTAATTAATCAGTCAAATTGGCAGTAATGGAGCAGCTCCAATGTGGATTGCATTAACAGATTTTACACACAAACTTGCAACCCTTTTAACCGTTTAATTTGACAGAAGATATTAGAAGATCTTACACGAGTGGTTAATTAAGTCCATGCAACTTATTTGTTTGAGTACTATAGCTACTTCAATAAATTGATATGCCACAAGTCTTAAGACAAGCGAGTATAAGAACAAAAAATTGCCAAAGAAATTGGCATTTGGTTCAGCATCTTGTACATAAAACTTTTGCATCTTTTACGTAGAAGATAATCCATTGTTTTATAGCTTAGTGTCCCAAATACACTGCCCTATAGTGAGAAGTCGGATTTTATTATAAAAAGTTTGTTATTTCAGCATGCATGCATTATACTGACAGTATTTTACTATTACGAGGCGTGAATGATTTTGGATTTTGCTCCATTACCAGGCAGACGGTCACGAGACAATTTACATACATGTCAGTCAGAAGAGCTTCATTATGGAAACTCATTAAACACTTTATCATTATCAGTAGATGAATCGCAACACATGTGAACTTCGCAGGACGTTGGTTCCTTGAGAATCTCTGCAAGTGGAGATTTTTCTCTTCTGCTTTCTAAACATGTCACCACTGTGTATGTGAAGACTTTTTCCTTTCTGTGACACTTAACTGGTATATGTAAACACTCTTTCACTGTTTATGTAAACATTTTACCTTAATATGTACCAAAACTTTACAACAGTGTCTGTAATTACTAACATTACATATGTAAAAACTTAAAGAGTGATCAGAATTCTGTTTACCCATCAATAAACCAATGCATTATAAATCCTTCTATATTCCGAGTATACATCACACGTTAGTGCACTTTACATACTCAGATTCTAAGTTTGGAATCACAGAGCTACCTATTTCGTGGAAACTACTCAAATTTCATGATGAAGGTTTGTGATTAGAACTGGTTACATGTGGCTGGACGTAACATAATATTATACTCATTATGTTGGAAGTAATATATATATAAGTTGAGTTAAAAAAAATATATATATACAAATGTATATAAATTAAGTAAAAAAAAATATGAATGAAATTGAACTTGAGTAAATTAGACAATGATTATTACTTTGTTGCTGTTCCTAGAAGCTATTCATTAAAAGTGTTTTCATGTTTTTTTTATCTAACATTTATTTTTTTATTTAACATTTAAAGTGTTTTCGTGTTTTTTTATTGAACATTTAGGTGACAACAAAAAATTGCCACAGTTTCTGTTGAAATAATGCATGACATACCGTCAATTGTTGTCTACGCCAGGTTACAAGTCCGCAACTTCTAAGTCACACAAATATTGTTCGTTTTAACATAGGCTAATGTAAGTTGGCCACGGGGAGTAAAATGTCCCAATATACAGGGTTCCACACATACAAACATCAATACAACTACAGGTCTCTGATAGGAGAGAATGAAAGTCCCACTAGTAGAACAGTAGGTGTGGAAATGTTCATTCACTCGAACACTGTTGACATTAGCATCCTCCCCACCATCAGTCACATAACAGTTCACATTGAACACTACTCTGATCAGTGGTAAGTGGTGAGGGGATAACTAACTTGTTAGATATTTCAT
Source organism: Pecten maximus (assembly GCF_902652985.1). NCBI lineage: Eukaryota > Metazoa > Mollusca > Bivalvia > Pectinida > Pectinidae > Pecten > Pecten maximus. Next base: position 44,288,768 of record NC_047018.1, on the reverse strand, counting down.
GGGTGCAGAAGCAGGATCCTTGGTTTAAAAATTATGGCTAAAAACAGACCAGCATGCTTTTAAGGCATCAAGTCATGTGTAAGAATCAAGATTTCAAGATAGTCCATGGAAGATGATAAAATTAGTCCATTTTAACACTTGCCAAAGATTCCATTGTTTTCACAAAGACAACAATAGTGAAGATGTTGAGAATAGGTTGGCCTGCTACATCAATCCACTTCATACTGGTTGGTACTGGCCAGAACAGATAGTAAAGATGGGCAAATCTGCTCCACTTATTACTTATTTAAGTCCATTAGTTAACCTGGTCTGGTTTAAGCTAAATATCTGTCCAATTTTACTAATGTATTCCATTCCCATTTTTTTGTAGAGAAAATGAAAATGAAAAAAGTTCTTTGAATCAGCATTAATGGAATCTTCACAGTAGAAGGAAATGTCCATGTTTGGCAATTCCCATAATTTTAGATACTTTTACCTGAAATGATCTTCAAAAACGGTCAGCAAATATGTATCCCATCAAGAATGCTTTCACCATATACTTACCATAGCACACTACACCTACCATAACACTGGTATCTTTTTCACACCCTAAGGTGCTTATAAGATTTTTTTTTTTTTTTTTAAACAATATTAATTTTGACACGATCTGACTTGAGGGAGTTGCCGATTGTTCATGAAGTAGCCATGAGTGACTACTCGTTCAATACCTGGACCCCCACAGAGCTTTAGGTCACACCTCTGGGGTCACTAGAAAACAAGCATCCAAACGTGAAGAAACTTAACCTATTAAAGTCCCCTCTCCTTCCTCCTGATGCTCCTCCTCTAAAAGGTTCTCTACGGCGGTGATCAATTACGCGTGAACGAGATCCGTGTCGCGATTTCTTTGCTTTGCGAACAATTGCACTCAGATCCACATTATTGTCGGAAGGAAACATCTTGCACACAGTTTCTCCACAGCGTGCCTCAATTTCCTGCAAAAAATTGTCATGTGTGCATTAAATAGATGTGTTGTTGTTTTTTTTACTTTTTAACTTCAATGAAATTTGTATGTTTGCTGGGTTTATCTCCCCTGTGAACAGTATGAGTCATTTTGAGGAGAGGTCTCCTTCTAGTAGTTGGCGACTACCTCACTAAACAACATACAGTAGGTCTATTGTATGTCATCCAGAGCAACCAGGGTCAAGTGGCTGGCCCAAGGACACAACCAAAACAGCTCTGACCGGCTTGGTCCTCAGCTTCCTGAGAAACACAAGCTGACATGGGCAGGAAGGGTTGAACCACGCACCTTGGATCTACACCTGAGGATACATGGCCAACGCAAAAATGCAAGGCCAAGAACTATACATATATCTATATACTTCATGACTAATCTGTTCAGCTTGTGGAGGTTTTAGGCAGTGCCCTGTTACACTGTTATGGAGAGAAACACAAATCAATAGATGGTTGTAAGATAATATCAATATATCAAGTTCTTGCATCTCATTGTGGTGTTTTCAGCTTTTAACAGGCTTTATCAGAGATTACAATGAAATCTAATATCAATCATTGCACATATATTGATCAATCTGATTGCCAGAGAGTCTAAGCAATACAAAATTCAATGAAGCAATTTACCAGATATTAAAAGTATTACTTAAATGAGGCAGTTTTCCTATAACATGTGGGCCATTAATTATCAACACTTTACATACCTGTCCATCACGACCAATTTTGACTGGTTTGTTGTCATTCCAAGAGTTATGAAGATGGCTGGTTTTGGTGAAGGATAACTCTCGTCTAAATAAGGTTGCAAAAGAAAAAACAGAATAAATCAAAGTACTGAAAGTACTGAAGACACAAACGAAAACAAATTATTTTAACTGCTTCTGTTTAGTGGGGACATGGTCAACTTTGTATGGAACATCACCAATACCTGATTAGGACTAGGACAAAATATTGGCAAGAAAAGAAATTCATATCTACTTTTGATTGCAAGTGCGTCTTGGCAGCTAATTGTCAGAATAGGTACTCGGGTAATCTTATTTGACATCTTCAATGGGTTAATGTATACGTAGTTGTAGATGTAATATGAAGGTCCTAGATTACCTGTAAAATTAATGAGGCCTTTCTTTTCAAACTTTTGAGGATCCCATGCCTATAAGCGCTTCACAAATTATCATTATCATTAGCATTTGAAAAAATATTTATACATTTGATGTAGCGCCCCATCTAGCTACCAGCTTTTAGATAAGAGAGAGCTCAGGTTAAAAACATTTGTGTGATTGTTTTAGGATTTTATCGTGTGTGTGAGCCCTGGTTTGAATGATGTTATTTCAAGGTTTTGAATGATATTTTGTGGCAGATTGTTCTATCCCTTCAGTACCTTCTGTAAAATAGCGATAACAAACTTCAATTGTCAAAATACAATATGGCTGCCTGTCGGCCATGTTGTTTTCCGATTAGTCTCAAAATGCAATATCCATAACTAGGCACCGAGGGGAGCCTACATATAAAATTTGAGAAAGATCCCTTCAGCACTTTCTGAGAAATAGTGATAACAAACTTCAATTGTCCAAATCCAAGATGGCTGCCTGTCGGCCATATTGTTTTCCGATTGGTCTCAAAATGCAATATGCATTACTAATGTAAGCACCAAGAGGAACCTACATATGAAATTTGAGAAAGATCAATTCAGTGCTTTCTGAGAAATAGCAATAACAAACTTCAATTGTCAAAACCTAAGATGGCTGCCTGTCGGCCATATTGTTCTCCGATTGGTCTCAAAATGCAATATGCATAACCACCCACCAAGGGGAACCTACATATCAAATTTGAGAAAGATCCCTTCAGCACTTTTTGAGAAATATCGATAACAAACTTCCATTGTCCAAATCCAAGATGGCTGCCTGTCGGCCATGTTGTTTTCCGATCAGTCTCAAAACGCAATATGCATAACTAGGCACCGAGGGGAACCTACTTTTGAAATTTGAAAAAGATCCCGTCAACACTTTCTGAGAAATAGTGATAACAAACTTCAATTGACAAAATCCAAGATGGCTGCCTGTCGGCCTTATTGTTTTCCGATTGGTCTCAAAATGCAATATGCATAACTAATGTTAGCACCAAGAGGAACCTACATATGAAATTTGAGAAAGATCAATTCAGTGCTTTCTGAGAAATAGCAATAACAAACTTCAATTGTCAAAACCTAAAATGGCTGCCTGTCGGCCATATTGTTTTCCGATTGGTCTCAAAATGCAATATGCATAACTAGAAACCAAGAGAAACCTATGAAATTTTAGAAGATCCCTTCAGTACTTTGAGAAATAGCGTTAACAAGAATTGTTTACAGATGGAGGGACGGACGGACCAGTGACGCAGGGCGATTTGAATAGCCCACCATCTGATGATGGTGGGTTAAAAACACCTGGGTCTGATAAACAGACTCTGGAGGCATAGAATGCGGACGTAGACAGGGCAGGGTATACCATCACGACAGGCACATTAAACTAAGCACTATATTCAAAACTTAGAATTACATGCTCATATCAGCTCAGACTTGAGACAGTTTCTTAATCGCTCATTAGAGTGAACATGATTTTCATATAGCACTCTACGTTATATGTTTACACTCCATACTGTGTAGCTAAAAATAATCTATACAACAAAAACACATTCATTCACATGTACAGTTCAAATCAATTTGAAGTGGAATTTTGTTTTTCACTTATGTACATTGCATCAAATATTCTCCGCAATAGTATATGTACCATATACATAACTGTAACTGCATGATACATATATATATGTATGTATGGTATATATATCATGTTAATTAATGTTAGTGAGATGTGAATGTAGCTATATGTATTGATATCATCGATTTCAAAATCAGAGTTTTTTTTTTTAATCTGCAGCATCTGTCAGATGAAAATGTAGTTCGAATGCCCAAACTGGATGAACTGTACATGTAGTAGCATTCTTCAAAGTCCATTATGAATGCTTTTCATACAAATGTATTTCTTTCAATTGTTCATGTGTTTAAATTATTAGAACACTGAAGTAATTTTTATTTTCATAAAAATGGAAGTACTGCTTATCTTTAAAACTAAATTGGATATTGATAAGATAAATTTGCCAAAATGTTAAAAATCAAACCTTATTAAGTAGAATCTAAACAGTTGTAAATGGCTAAGCCCACTATTCTTAACAACAAAATTACTTATTTTGATTCTCTGTCAAATATAATCAGGTTACTTGAAGACTTTGTCGGAAAAGTTAACACATATATACATTATTAATAGTTGCTTTAATTAAATTAATCTGAATTTGAACATTAAACCGACTTAACAATTTAAATGAAAAAAATGTGTTTTCACCATTTACCATAATTGACAAGAAGAAAATAATTATTTAACTCAACCTATGATATAGTATGTAACAGCCATCAAGACAATACTATTATCTTTAGTCATGCCAAGTTATTTCACAATAGGATATATGCACAACACAAAAAAGTTTTACAATTTTTTGTTGTTTAGAAGAATAATGAACTTAGTAATTTTTGCTGTTCTTCTCAAATAATATGTACTAGTGTTGTAAAGAAAAAAAGATTAAATAATAATAATAAATCTAAGTTAGAATAAATTATTTGCATTGATTTATCAATACTATACTGTGCATTAGTTTAAAGGTTAATTTAATTCAGAAGCTGAAATGATTTCAGACAGAAAAAACCGCAGATGTAGGAATATAACATTTCCACTGCCTTTAAATATTTCTGGTTAAATTTAGCAATCAGTACATTTCCATGAAAAATGGTGTTTTCTAAAGAGTTACTGCCCTTTAACCGTCCCTGAAGCGTTCAAAACTCCACCAAACATAATAAAGGTCTATGTAGATGTACATCGTAGACCCCTTTCTTTTTTTATAATATGCTTCGACTGTTATGTAATATTTCAAATGATAATGATAGATCATTTTCTATTTTTTTTTAAACCATCACGAATATTAGAAAAAAAGAATCAGTCGCTATAATTAGAGATGAAATTTTCAGTGACGTCTACATCTGCATGCAGACAGCCACGTTAATGCGGTACGCGTTCTGTAAACGAAAAACTTCATGTGCATTACGTAGGATATAATCAATAGATCCGAAGTCAATATTAATATTCACAAGTCCATTTGACATTTCGAAACCCTATTCAGTGAGAATTTATTTAACTTTTTATTTGCAAACATGCGTATGGTACTCGACTGCCGTTGTTGTGATATTGTCATGATGAATAGACAACTTTTTTTCTTTCGTAAAAAAACATCTATATAATCTAACCATCTGCAGACTACATCAATCACATGCAAGTTAATATTTCAGTGAGAAAATGACATTCAAAGTTGGGTTTGATCACCTACTCTTTCTTTTATTATTGTTTACATTACTGAAAGATGGCGGACAAAATCGGATGCTGGATGAGTGATTTTTCAATGTACAAAATAACAACGATATTCCGACGAAACTTTATCAATATTATAACCCATTCAGGAACATGCCACCAAAGAAAAAAAACCACATAGATGTCGATGATGAAAATTCAGCGTGATGTTAGTAGATTTTTCTTCCGGGTCACAGGTAAGCAGCAATATGGCGCCAGCGAAAAGTCGATTGTATCATTCCGCGTGAAATCTAATGCGTTCAACGCGGAAAAATATTCTTACGTATCATCGACAGAACATACTTAAATTAAATACTTTGAAAACTATCTATTTGTGAGGTTCTGTTGTTTTGTCATATATCTAACGAAACTGCAGTGTTGCATTTGACTCCGTAAGTCACGGGACTATTTTTTTTTGCGATAGAATATGATTGTGAAGTGGCAGTGGAAGTTGTGTCAGAGCGAACGAAGATGCCAAAAAAAACACATTGTCCTGTCAGCTTCTAAAATACAACAAAACAAAAGGTGATTTTTTTTAATAGCTGAACTTCACTGTATGTCATTTTTTATCGCGACGTTAAACAAATATTTACTGCATAACATTACGGAGTTACTGTAAAGCAACGTTTAGATTGGCCAACAGCAGTATCCGCCAGAGCCCTCAAAAGCGCTGACATAGACTCAAACTTACGTTTGTGTCTACGTTTGTGTCAACAAAACAAAAGGTAATTTTTTTATAGCTGAACTTTACTATATGTCATTTTTTATCGTGAATATTTACGATATTTACAAATATTTACTGCATAGCATTACGGAGTTACTGTAAAGCAACGGTTAGATTGGCCAAGGCACTATCCGCCAGAGGGCATCGTAGATTTTGTCAGCTACACCTCAAAAGCGCTGACATAGACTCAAACTTACGTTTGTGTCAAAAACGACATTTTAATCAAACATCAATAGCACATCTATAACAACTTTAAAATCATCTCAGATCTACTATAATTTATTCATGTTATATCAAAATTATTATCATATTTTTAAACAATTCCTACATTTCATTGTAAAGATATACCTGTTGATCCAGTCTAGCTTGAAAACGCCACTCAAAGCTCTCGCACTCAGTCCAGGAGGCAAAACCCAGCGGATAGGTGGGTGATCTTTAGTTGATTCCTCAACAATGCGAGCAAACCCTACACAACCAATTTCAGAATACATCAATTCACATACATCAAAAAAGAATATATGTAACTGGTCAAAATCTCGCAACTACCATAGTTAGGTATGGAGTTCTATAATCAGGTGTGTCCAAGTGACAGTCACACGGATGCTCCTGCCAGTAACTAAAGTGAAGTTTGGAGCTTTAAACTGTTTTTGGCTTTGTCAAGAGGTGTAGTCTTGACTATTTACAACAAGTCAGTTTGACCAAGGATGGGAGTTTAAGAAACATTACCAACTGGCCTTGTTGTTTTATATACTGCATCCCAAATATTATCATTTACAGTGCTCACTCCACAAAGAGATTCTACAATCTTGGTAAACTTTTTACTTTGATTTTCTAATTCCCAGTGAAGTAAGTCAGGGCTGTCTTAACAAGTGTCTATGCAGGTGTAACATTAATTAGCAATTTGCCTTTTAAATGGACGAAAATAACTTTTCAGCTAAAAAATAACATGCATTACCTTGAAATTTCCCACTTTCTTTGACTGAGAAGATCAGTATCACATTATCACAGCTCTGAAATAAAGACAAAAAATCATGTGGTACTCATTGTTGACAGACTGTAATACCACTGATTTCACTTACAAAATCTGCTTTATACTCTGTTTTCAATATAAGGGACGTAATGATGAAATGGAATATTTTTTTACCTTCTTTTATTACATGCATATATCAAACAATGACTGTCACTCAGTTTTCACTATGTTATATAACACATGACTTCTGTGTAAACAAATGACATCCAGTCTGAATCATCTGCGATTGGAAACAATGACTTTATCTCTGATACAACTAACAATTCCAATGCTATTACGAAACTTACGATAAAATAAACATAACTGGAAATGATCTTGCTGTGACGTTGGTTTAAGTAGAATTTGTGCTTAAAAGGTAAACAAGATTAACTCATTATTAAGGTAAACAAGATTAACTCATTATAAACTGTATACATGTTGACAATCTATGGACTACTATATGTTACCCTGAAGGCCTGATTCAGCTTGGCCTCATTCTGTGGAGGCGTCGACCAAACACCTTTGGCTTTGGCTAAAGCAACATTCTCGTGGTTGTTACTCTTGATCAGGAAGTAGCGTGCTCCTCGGAACAGGTATTTTAACTTCGAGTACATACCTACAGAAAGAGACCAGATTATCGTACAAATTAGGTAGATCTACTGACCAATGTAGTACCCCTTCATCGAACAACTGAAACACTAGGTCGTTGCTGCTCAGTGACTGGTTGTTGGCGAGTAAACCAGGTTAAATGTTGTAGGTCCATGTTAGGCCTTACAAATGAACATCCTTAAATCACTCTAATCAAGACTTTGACATTTTCTATTTTTTTGGGGGGGGGGGTTTCCCTTTGAAGGTTGAAGGTAACAACAACAGATTGTTTGGTCTAATTTTGAACTATCTTCATCTTTCATTATGTGGTTGCTATTAAATTATTACCAAAGTTTCCTTTTTTTTGGTGCTTTTCTGTCAAAGGATCAATAATTCAATTAGTGACAATATACTTTATGAAGTTCTCTATCTGAACTGTTTAACAAGGAACTGCTTTATCAGAATTGTTAAACAATGAAATGTTCGGCACTGTTCAACAATGAAATCCTCTACAGAAACTGTTTAACAACTCTTCCATCAAACACTACATGCTTATTTAATGTCTTACGTCTCTGAGATGAGTCATCAGATTTGTCACTCTTGTTATCATTTTCTTCACCGCTCTTGTTTTCCTCCTCTTCCTCCTCAGAATCTTTTTCTTCTTCTCCTTGCTCTGTTCCCTCGCCCTTATAGCCACTCTTTCTATCCCATTCAATGGGAGAAATCCCTCGTTTCTTTTTCTTTCTCATGCTTGGCCCTTCATCATCACTCCTCATCTCGGCATCTGATAGCATTAGAAAACTGGTTATCAGCGCTCAAAGCATATACTGATTATTCTCATTCCCAAAACCCGCCTTCATACGACTGGCTTTGGCAATAACTCAATAAAAGAGACAAACAAAATCAATCCAAAGAATTATCTAATATGGCCATCAACTATTTCAATCAGAAGGGTTGAAATGTTTGAGTCATTAAGTTGAAATTAATATGATGTTGAAAAAAAAGACTTCACTGTTAACAATTGTCATCATGCATGAAAGAGATGTTAAACAAATACACTACTGCCCCAATATCATTACAATGTGCATCTTGGCTATTGAGAAGTTGTTTAAAAGATTTTGAAATATATGACCACTTTGACTTTGAAAGTTGGTCGAAGACATCCATTTGAAAAAATCTTGTAATCCCTCATCCCAGCATCCTACTGGCTCAAAAGACCACTTTTGGCATCAACGATAAGAATTTGTTCCAAGAAAAAAAGTTAGGGATGATGGATGCTGCGTCACCTCATCATCCTCTGGGCAGATTAGCTAAAATAACAACCCTTGTATTGAAAATTATTATCTAGGTAGAGGTGTTGATTATTGTATTGGCAAACAAAAGTGACTACGTAAACTAGGACCTAAGTGGAATCAATGATTTAAAAGGTAGTTTCAAACACTATTAGATGCAGTAACAGTAGGACTCTATGACAGTGAAAATGAAGTGGACCAGTATTAATATATGTGCTACCTGAGCCAGAATCAGTGAATGAAGTAACGTCCCCTGCACTACTTCCTGCCTCACTACGCGTGTCATAATCTTGTGTGTCCACTGGGTCCACCGATTGCTCCACAGGCCGTGTCTCACTCTCTTCCATCAACAAGTCCAGCTTGTCGTCAGATTCATCTGCCAGGTTCTCAATTCCTTCCTCCATAGGTATAGGATCTGCCAAATAAATATGAACGATTACGATGGATCTACTTTTACATAATTAAAAACAAGATTGTGGCAAGGTTGCTAATAAAACAGGTCAAGAAAGTCTGTGGGACTTGCCTGTACCTGTAACACAACTTCCTCCATAATTTTTACAGTTTTAGATCCCACAAAATTATATGGTTCTACTATACACGACATAGATTTGTCTGCAATCTTTACAGATTTAGATGGCACAATGTTCCTGCTATATCCAACACAGATTCCTCTGTGATCTGTACAGATTTAGATGTCACATCTGTGATCTTTACAGGTATAGATGTCACATCTGTGATCTTTACAGATTTAGATGTCACATCTGTGATCTTTACAGGTGTAGATGTCACATCTGTGATCTTTACAGGTTTAGATGTCACATCTGTGATCTTTACAGATTTAGATGTCACATCTGTGATCTTTACAGGTTTAGATGTCAAATCTGTGATCTTTACAGATTTAGATGTCACATCTGTGATCTTTACAGGTATAGATGTCACATCTGTGATCTTTACAGGTTTAGATGTCACATCTGTGATCTTTACAGGTATACATGTCACATCTGTGATCTTTACAGATTTATATGTCACATCTGTGATCTTTACAGATTTAGATGTCACATCTGTGATCTTTACAAGTTTAGATGTCAAATCTGTGATCTTTACAGGTATAGATTAAGATGTCACATCTGTGATCTTTACAGGTATAGATGTCACATCTGTGATCTTTACAGGTATAGATGTCACATCTGTGATCTTTACAGGTATAGATGTCACATCTGTGATCTTTACAGGTATATATGTCACATCTGTGATCTTTACAGGTATATATGTCACATCTGTGATCTTTACAGATTTAGATGTCACATCTGTGATCTTTACAGATTAAGATGTCACATCTGTGATCTTTACAGGTATAGATGTCACATCTGTGATCTTTACAGGTATAGATGTCACATCTGTGATCTTTACAGGTATAGATGTCACATCTGTGATCTTTACAGATTTAGATGTCACATCTGTGATCTTTACAGATTAAGATGTCACATCTGTGATCTTTACAGGTATAGATGTCACATCTGTGATCTTTACAGGTATAGATGTCACATCTGTGATCTTTACAGGTATAGATGTCACATCTGTGATCTTTACAGATTTAGATGTCACATCTGTGATCTTTACAGGTTTAGATGTCAAATCTGTGATCTTTACAGGTATACATGTCACATCTGTGATCTTTACAGATTTATATGTCACATCTGTGATCTTTACAGATGTAGATGTCACATCTGTGATCTTTACAAGTTTAGATGTCAAATCTGTAGTGTTGGGACGATGATCGGTAAAGATCGATTAGCGATCGTTTATAGCATCTCGATGCCGATGATCGATGGCAAACATCAACAATCGATCATCGACAAATATAAAAAGGTACCGAAACGAACGAACCTCAGTATATGTAATCGAACGCGCCCGTCAGGGGGCGTAACTCGAAAACATAAACAATGTACAAAGATGGCGGCCGCTGAAGAAAATCTAAGGGAAATATATCCAAACCCAGGCTCCAAAACGAAATCAGATGTTTAGAAATTCTTCGGATTTTATGAAATTAATGATAATGAACCACTATCAAAAAAGAATTTGGATACAACGCAAGCTGTTTGCCGTCTATGCCGCAAGATTTACAGAAATACAGGTAAGTTCTACCAAGCTAACAAACTCGTACAGCAGACGTAACATGTGTTTCATTTGTAAACTCAAACTTGTATCAGCCGTTTAGAACGCTTGTCAGTTGTATATTTATTATCTTTGAACAAGTATCAACTTAATGTTTTCTTCCGTCGTTTTCAGGAAATACTACGAATTTCAGAGCCCATATTGACGGGGAACACAAATTACCGTCGGGAAATTCCACACAATCACGATCAGACAAAGTTGAAACAAAATTAGTTCAACCAACAATATCGGCTGCATTTGTCAAAAGATGTGATGTTGTATCAGGATTTTACAGAACATTATCTACTATCCACTAGTATCTAGCTACCCCAGTAGCCAAATTGCAAAGACATTAAAAACAATCATTTCCAGGGAGATTTGAGTGCATGTATTGTATTTGCATTTGTGAGTTTTTCACCCTTGTACATGTTCAATAAATGTTTACTATTATTTTCTAGTCAAAAAAATGGTGTGTCAAAAACTGTCAATTGTCTAGTCAAGAATGTTTAGTTATTGCTCTGTTATACTAAATTGTTATTGTTTATCAGTTTAATAGCTCAATTAAGCTGTTTTCATTGTTAATAAAAATATTGTTTTTCTTGATTGTAGCTTTTTGTGATTGATGTGTCCTCATGATCAGTAATTAAAATTATTTTGAGAAATCCTCAAATCCCAAAAACATATAAAGTTGGAACACCCCTTTTCTATAGTGCTTAAAGGAACTGGTTAAGTGATTCATAAAGTGTCATTAACATATTAGAGACTTTATCATGTTCAACAGGAAGTTATGTTTCACATACTACAGAGGGGGTGAAGCATACAGTACACATACAACACAAAATAAAGTAAACAAAGGCAGATAACTGAAAACAGTTTATTTCCATGCTAAGTTACTAATATTCAATGGAATTTTAAAGATATTAAAGTTATAAATGCATTGGAAAAGTAAACCGATTATTTCACCGATTATCGGATCGAATAGGGTATCCGATTCCAACCAATGATCGATTATGATTTTCAACCGATTTCCCAACACTACAAATCTGTGATCTTTACAGGTATAGATTAAGATGTCACATCTGTGATCTTTACAGGTATAGATGTCACATCTGTGATCTTACAGGTATAGATGTCACATCTGTGATCTTTACAGGTTTATATGTCACATATGTGATATTTACAGATTTAGATGTCACATCTGTGATCTTTACAGGTATAGATGTCACATCTGTGATCTTTACAGGTTTATATGTCACATCTGTGATCTTTACAGGTGTAGATGTCACATCTGTGATCTTTACAGGTATAGATGTCACATCTGTGATCTTTACAGGTTTAGATGTCACATCTGTGATCTTTACAGGTATAGATGTCACATCTGTGATCTTTACAGGTTTAGATGTCACATCTGTGATCTTTACAGGTTTATATGTCACATCTGTGATCTTTACAGGTTTAGATGTCACATCTGTGATCTTTACAGGTTTAGATGTCACATCTGTGATCTTTACAGGTGTAGATGTCACATCTGTGATCTTTACAGGTATAGGTGTCACATCTGTGATCTTTCCAGGTATAGATGTCACATCTGTGATCTTTACAGGTAAAGATGTCACATCTGTGATCTTTACAGGTATAGATGTCACATCTGTGATCTTTACAGATTTAGATGTCACATCTGTGATCTTTACAGGTATAGATGTCACATCTGTGATCTTTACAGGTATAGATGTCACATCTGTGATCTTTACAGGTTTATATGTCACATATGTGATATTTACAGGTTTAGATGTCACATCTGTGATCTTTAAAGGTATAGGTGTCACATCTGTGATATTTACAGGTTTATATGTCACATCTGCGATCTTTACAGGTATAGGTGTCACATCTGTGATATTTACAGGTTTATATGTCACATCTGTGATCTTTACAGGTTTAGATGTCAAATCTGTGATCTTTACAGGTATAGATGTCACATCTGTGATATTTACAGGTTTATATGTCACATCTGCGATCTTTACAGGTATAGGTGTCACATCTGTGATATTTACAGGTTTATATGTCACATTTGCGATCTTTACAGGTTTAGATGTCAAATCTGTGATCTTTACAGGTATAGATGTCACATCTGTGATATTTACAGGTTTATATGTCACATCTGCGATCTTTACAGGTATAGATGTCACATCTGTGATCTTTACAGGTCTATATGTCACATCTGTGATCTTTACAGGTTTAGATGTCAAATCTGTGATCTTTACAGGTATAGATGTCACATCTGTGATCTTTACAGGTATAGATGTCACATCTGTGATCTTTACAGGTCTATATGTCACATCTGTGATCTTTACAGGTTTAGATGTCAAATCTGTGATCTTTACAGGTATAGATGTCACATCTGTGATCTTTACAGGTATAGATGTCACATCTGTGATCTTTACAGGTATAGATGTCAAATCTGTGATCTTTACAGATTTAGATGTCACATCTGTGATCTTTACAGGTGTAGATGTCACATCTGTGATCTTTACAGGTTTAGATGTCACATCTGTGATCTTTACAGATTTAGATGTCACATCTGTGATCTTTACAGGTTTAGATGTCACATCTGTGATCTTTACAGGTATAGATGTCACATCTGTGATCTTTACAGGTATAGATGTCACATCTGTGATCTTTACAGATTTAGATGTCACATCTGTGATCTTTACAGGTATAGATGTCACATCTGTGATCTTTACAGTTTTAGATGTCACATCTGTGATCTTTACAGGTATAGATGTCACATCTGTGATCTTTACAGGTATACATGTCACATCTGTGATCTTAACAGATTTAGATGTCACATCTGTGATCTTTACAGGTATAGATGTCACATCTGTGATCTTTACAGATTTAGGTGTCACATCTGTGATCTTTACAGGTATAGATGTCACATCTGTGATCTTTACAGATTTAGGTGTCACAATGTTCCTACTGTACCTGACACAGTCTCCTCTATAATCTTCGGTTTTTCTGCTTTCACTACAGTTTTACTCTTTGCAGGCCGTTTGACAGCTTTCTTCACTACTTTAACAGGAGCAGTCTTCTCTTTTGGTTCTGTTGTAGAAAGGTGACAGGAATATATAGATTAGATATCAGTGACCTACAAAAATCATAGTTCTGCACCTTAGTATTTTACTTCCAGTATGTTACACACTTCCACACCTTTTTATGATGGCCCTGATGTATCCAAAATGAACAATGCAGCAAGAAAAACACATTACATGCTGGTATTTTCCTTATAAAAATGTAAAAAAAAAATATATCTAAAAACAGATATGCAGTGGGGAAAAAAATAATGCATAATCTCCTTAACATCTTTATTTTGTTAACAAAATGGTCTTCCAAACAGTAAACTTTAAACTGTATGATCAGCCCCATGTATTTATACAGTGGAGCCCGTTTATTAAGTATTTTATATTAAGATATCATAATAACCGAGCAAGTAATTATATGCCTCTTGAACTGGAAGTTGGGGCCCATCATGATAAGACTATAAGTGTAGAAAGAGATGAACACAAAACATTATACAAATATTATGAACTGATATAAAACATATTTAATTAGTTGGGTACTAATTTACATCTTTTCTCCTGGCCTTGGAGCTCGAAGCTTCTGGCAATAATTAGTGACACTAATGACTTGTCCAGGTGTCAAAAATGACCTAAACGTACCTGTCGTTACATCTTACAAAATTAATTCAGGTCAGTAAAAATATAATAACCAGGACTCATGTTGGACCATATCATAATGAACAGGATATTTTCTTTTACTTTATGTAGTGAAGATTCGGTACATGGAAAAAGTATTTTAATATATCTGATATTGTAAGTGGAATCCACTGTATTATGAACTGTTTAGTCGCCCAAACAATTATGAAATTAACTGTATGGTCAATTATTCTACCTTTATTTGTCTCTGTGACATCTTCTTTACTCTTTGCTGCGGCTGATTTCTGTGAAGTCCCCTTGCTTGATGACTTTGGTTCCTTGCTTTCAATGACATCCAGAGAGTCAGCTGTGTTTTGTTCAGTTGGCACAGATGCAGCAGCATCTTCTTTTTTGACATTAAAAGTTTTCTGTGTTGTTTCTTTCTTGACAGGACGGGCCACTTTTGCCTTTGGCTTGACCACTTTTGCCTTTGCAGATGCTGGCTTTGGTTTGCTCTTCACAGGTTTCTTTGCTACAATTCAAAGAATCATTCTGTTAATAAAAACACTGTACAGTAACCTGTGGAATAGAAAGACTGGGGAAAGGGCTTTTACTTGACTCTCGCACATTTAAAGATTTGTTATAAATGCAAGTGATTTTTGCAGGTTTTTGCTATTGGTTGTGACCTCAAAAGGAAGGGGTGGGGGTCTGAGCTCTAACTTACCTGGAGTTTTGTCCTGTTCTCCTATTTCAGCAGTAAGCTCATCATCAACATGGCCATCCAGTATATCATCCAAAACATTTACTTCCACAGCCTCTCCACCTGGAATGGAAATAATAGCTGTTATATATACAACATTGGATAAACAAGTTATACCTTAAAGGAGATTACAAACTGATTATCAAACATATAGTCATGGTAGGTGTGTGTATTTAGAGCTGAGTATCTCCACAAATCTTGTCAGGACGAGAAAAATATTCTTGAAAGCACTTGTCCAAGGGGGACGAGTGTCTCATTAGAACCACTCGTCCCTGAACTAGAATCACTCGTCCCTCTGACCTCTAATTTTCAATTAAAAAAAAAAGCACACACACAAAACCTGTGTAAATATGTTTTCAATGTTTTAATCATTACTAGTTGCAAATATTCAATTTGAACTGCAGTTTTGTGAACATTTCATAAAAAACAAGTCAGTATATCGTTCACTTTGCCATGACCATGCCCTTACAGGAACTAACAAGTCGGTTCTAATCAGTAAAACCTTTTTCCGGATGTTTTTAAATAAAGTTTAATCGTGTATACACAAAACGAGATAGAATACACAAAAAACTTATATAAAAGTGTATAGAAGTGTGACTGATCAATAGTGTTCAAATATTGTCATTCTGAGTGTCGTTAAAAATTGTTGTAATTGATATGATACCCGGTCCGGATTTATTTCTGTCATTTACCTGTATTAGTCTCGCCCTTCTTGATCACATAGACGCATCAGTATCACGTAGATGCTTCTGCAGAGCAATGACTTTAATGGAACTAACTTTTAAGTATGATTTAATCCTAATTTGGTTAGAAAATGCTAGAGACTCCGTGGAATAAACGCCAAAGACAATAGCTATAAACATGATTTATTTATTATTTTCTTTTGAAATTTACTCATCACCAGGGACGAGTGCACGACGACATTCAGTTGTCCCCAGCCAAAACTAACTTGTGCAATATGTACCATGATACAGACACAAAATACAATGTTTAACCAAGAATTTTTTCAGTTAATGAAGTAGTCATAGCTCTAATGTTTTGAAACCTAATTGATTGCAATGTGTTCAAACAGTTATCAGGTTGAGGAAAACCACATGTCCAAGTCAAAATCGCTGAGCGGCTCCAAAATTAACTTTTATTAAAAATTAGAAATTAAAATTTTGTCCACACCACATTTATTAAGTTATGATCATGACATATCAATAATTATCATACAAATGCAAAAATAAAATTTATTTGCACATTGGAGAGTACAAATATTAATGTAGTACTACCGGTAGTGTAACATCAAGTTTCTAGGCACACAATGCTTTCAGTACAAGTTTCTAGACACACAATGCTTTCAGTAAACATATTTTAGTAAAATATTATTCACCTTGTCATAGATTAAATCACCATTAAATAACATATTTCAAAATTTACTGTTTAACTTTTAATAATCGATTTTGACTATATAATACACAAGTTGGGGGTTTTCCCTAACCTATTCATAAACATCCAGGGTGCAAAAAAAGCATTCGTCCTGGACGAGTAAAATTTGGCTGGAGACGAGTGGATGTCGTCGTGCACTTGTCCCTGGTGACGAGTAAATTTCAAAAGAAAATAATAAATAAATCATGTTGATACATATTGCCTTTGGCATTTATTCCACGAATTCTATAGAATTTTCTAAACAAATTAGGATTAAATCATACTTAAAATCGTTTCATCGAGCAGTGAGCCCTCTCATCGCGATTGCTCTGCAGAAGCGTCTATGCGATACTGATGCGTTTATGTGATCAAGAAGGGCGAGACTAATACAGGTAAATGATAGAAATAAATCCGGACCCGGTATCGTATCAATTACGACAATTTTTAACGGCACTCAGAATGACAATATTTGATAACAAGCGAGTCACACTTCTGTACACTTTTATCTCTCGTTTTTGTGTATTCTAATACCTAATATTAAAAAGTATCACAGGCAAACACATGATTGAACTTTAGTTAACACAAAATCCGGAAAAAAGGTTTTTCTGATTAGAACCGACTTGTTAGTTCCTGTTAGTCCATGGCGAAGCGAACGACATACTGACTCATTATTTTTAGGAAATTTTCACAAAAGTGCAATTCAAATTGTATAATTAAAACTAGTAATGATCAAAACATTTTTTTGAAAACATATTTACACATGTTTTGTGTGTGTGTTTTTTAATTGAAGTCGGAGGGACGAGTGATTCTAGTTCAGGGACGAGTGGTTCCCATGAGGCACTTGTCCCCTTGGACGAGTGCTTTCAAACATATTTTTCTCACCCTGACATCCCTGCATTTTTAACAAAAATTGTTTTCCGTCACTTTGGTATTACTAAACAATAGCTCTATATACTATAGCAATAACACGGGCACTACAGGGAATACTGCATACACTCCAATGTCTATCTTTTGACCATTATACTGGCAACAGGTTTGGAACTCTCTCTGAAAGTCGCGTCAGTGTCGATTTTGTGAGACTTCTTTTGATCATTTATTTCATATAATTTGTATATTTTATATAAAACATCAAAATTTCGGATTTTGGTATGCATATGGTTATTGAAAACCGCATCTGTTTTGGTTAGTTTAAACAACCTGTATTGAAACGTTTTTGCCTTTTTTTTCAGCATACTAAATCGCCGTTTTTCAGAAGGTGTAAAAAACAATAAAATCGTCAAAAAAAAAGAAAACTGTTCACTTCAATGCGTCACCCGGTAAAACCCAGGAGGGAGACGGTTGCAGTCGCAGTACGGAATTAGTAAATAGACAAAATATACAAGTACAAGGAAAACATTGTTAAGCCTCGTGGATAAATGAAATTTCAAGTATTGCTCCGTGAAGGTAAATAACGATTTTCCCACGGGCCCATTTTCAAGAGGCACGCGGATAATATTTCATGGAATCATTATCAGCCACAGCGAGCTTCATTGTGGGATTTACCTTTAGTGTCTCCCATATCGACATCCATTGCGCGCTTCCTTCGGCCTGAAAGCTAAGCAATTCAGTAGGCGACAACATGCACTTCAGTACTGCAGCTTCTAAAATATGTAAAAACCGTCAAGCATAAACAAAGAAATTGCAGATTAGCTCACGGATTTCAATATGGCTGCGTAAACTATCCAACTCTCGTCACATCTCGCGAGATTTTCCATTCGGTCTGCATATCATTTTTGTATCGTATTTAGTAGATAACTGCAGAGAGTATACGAAGGGTTTTCGTCCCAATACTTACAAGACGCATAAGGACATCGACTCCTGACAGATGAAGAATAGCACTTGAGAAAATAATAGGAAATGGTAATACTGAAAAATCTAAGTTAAAGTACTATTCAAAATGAATGTATCTGGAAAAGTAATGAAAGACATCATTCCGGTATATATGCATAAAGTACAACTACAGTAGGCAAAGTCTGGGCAGTGCTAGATAACAAAACCACTAGAGCAAGTAGAAGTTCTGCAGTAGACATACCTCACTGGTACCTCTTAGTGCAGTTCTATGCCTACAGGGCAGCAGAAATCCGATTGCTATGCATCTTACTCAAATCCTTCAGAAACCTTACTTTGAAAGATGTATAATGTGCAATTATTCACCATTATGTTAATTAGCATATCTTCTGTCAAACCACAGGGACATGTCTCATAATACATAGTCTAGTCTTATATTATTGAAAAAAATAGCCAGTGATAAGTGATGTCACTATGTCCAGTTTAGCCCCTCCCACTGGTGGTCTGGCTTCGGTGGTTTGATTATATCACTGTGCAATTGGAAGCATTTAAAAGTCAATAAATCCTTATTTATTTTTTACCAAATTCTCTATGTCTTGTACCAAAATTAAGATCAAATAATTCTCACTGTGAATGCATCAATAGTTATCAGCTCCTCAGTTTTGTTTTTTTTGTTTTTTTAATATCTAACCCTACTTAACCTAAGTCAATTAAGACTTTGCTCCAATGGACGTGGCCTAATCTACTGTTCTTACCAGTTTGAGGTCTGCCTGAATGACCCTATATAGACCACAGGGACGATTTTCCGAAAGATAGTCCATATATATATGTATTATAATGACTATAATACATACATATGGACTATCATTTGGAAAATCGTGCCAATTCCCTGTGATATAGACTACACATGTCACATATGTACATTGTTCCATATATGTGTTGAAATACAATTGTACAGACTATTGTGGCCCACAGAGCTACCTATGTTAATTGTTAAAAATATTCTTCCCTGATCTACAAGGGACATTGAAAGCTTTTTTGTAGATCATTTCCTGTTGTGTGAGATATGATCAGACACCATACATTAGAAGACTAAGTGTAACTTTGTGTGTTTTAGTTCCTGTAGGGTGTCATGATCATAAATCACACGGCAGGAAACAGTTAACATGAGGTGGGATCATGAACATTGATCAGCTATCCTACAGTAGGAGGCTGTAACTTTATTTATTTCTGTTCATGTACTTTGAGGTATAATAAGCTACCCTACAGTAGGTGACTGTAACTTTATGTATTTCTGTTCCTGTAGTGTGAAGTATAATAAGCTACCCTACAGTAGGCGACTGTAACTTTATGTATTTCTGTTCCTGTAGTGTGAAGTATAATAAGCTACCCTACAGTAGGCGACTGTAACTTTATGTATTTCTGTTCCTGTAGTGTGAAGTATAATAAGCTACCCTACAGTAGGCGACTGTAACTTTATGTATTTCTGTTCCTGTAGTGTGAAGTATAATAAGCTACCCTACAGTAGGCGACTGTAACTTTATGTATTTCAGTTCCTTTAGTGTGAAGTATAATAAGCTACCCTACAGTAGGCGACTGTAACTTTATGTATTTCTGTTCCTGTAGTGTGAAGTATAATAAGCTACCCTACAGTAGGCGACTGTAACTTTATGTATTTCTGTTCCTGTAGTGTGAAGTATAATAAGCTACCCTACAGTAGGCGACTGTAACTTTATGTATTTCAGTTCCTGTAGTGTGAAGTATGAGTAGCGAGATGGAGATGCTGAGGGAGGAGTTAGATGTTCTCCAGTCCGTTTACTGTCTTCCTGGCGAGTGTGAAGTGGACATTTCTGGTCAGTGAATATATTGTAACCTATTGTTGATTTTGTTAACACAGAACTTGTCCCAACGATATCAATCATTTGGTAGTCTTGACAAATAGACAAGATAATGGACATATGTTCGCAATTACTAACACCTTATTTGACCTTATAAGTGCACATTCCCCTATAAGTTCATCCCCACTTTCTTTGATGACAAGAGGATGCTAGAGCTAATAGAAGCATTTAGAAAGCTATTTGCCTCACTGATCTGCTAATATAAACTTCAGCCTTTTAACCAAAGACTCTGGATTATTTTTGCTCCAAAGGCTTATGTAAATCCACCCAGATTTCAAAAGGAAACTTTTTCCCGTAAATGGTATTATTTTGTGTTTTTGTAACACACTGTGCTCATAAAGTTAAATACGATAGATTAGAAAAGAATGTTTTGAACTTATGAGTATCATTTTAATGTTTGGAACTTATAGGTATCATTTTAATGTCCTTCATTAATTTCTTTTTGTTATATACTGACTGTTTTCTAATCAAGGATGCTCCATTGTCGAAAGCCTATACACTGATTCTCACAGAAATACATGAAATGACACCCAGTGCATAAAAATGTTTTTAATAAATACCAACATATGAAATAAATAACTGACTGTATAAATAAGACTAAAAGTTACGTTTAAAATGTAGATCATGATAGAATTTCTTAAATATGCAATTTGAAAAATAAAAAGAGCTCAAACTTTTGGAGGGTGGTACATATGTAATAACGTCAGGTACGAAACTTTCTCAACAAATTTGGCAAATAAGCTTTGCAGTGAAGTTTCATTCACAAATAGTCATATAATGCCGATGATTTGCATTGAAATATATTTTTAGGGTTAAACTTTTGTGTTGTATTGAACCTATTGTAATTTCCTCCCAAATTTTGACATGACTAAAATTTGCATAAAGTTCTATTTCCATTAAAGTAAAGAAAGAGGCATATGTGTTCACAAGCAATTTGATATGGACTTAATTATCATTTTCAGATGGATTTCACAAATTAGCCTTGAAGCTAAGGCCTAACCCAGTTGAAAGTGGAGACCGGGTCACAGCCCCAGAGATATGTGTTACATTTTACCTGAGTTCTGAATATCCCAATATTGTACCACAGATCTCCATTATGAGTGCCTACTTACGTCGTGATCAGCTGAGTAAGCTTAGACAAGAAACGTCCCTTCTGGCACAGTCTTTACAAGGACAAGCCATGCTGGCTGACCTTATATCATTTGCACAAGAATACATAGACAAAACACACAGTGAATTCACTGACCAATCAGGTGCCATGTTACATGGAACCTTTCAAATTGGAAGCCAATCAGAAATATGGACTGCTCTTTTGCAGCTTGATCATATGCGAGCAAGAAATAAGTATGTGAAAACAATTCAGAATTGGAGCACAGAGCTTGGACTTGAAGGAAAACTTCTGTTCCAAGGAAAGCTGATATTAATCTTATTGCAAGGTCCACAATCAAAAATCAAGGTAAGTAGCTGGATGTCTGTACATGTACACTTGTCTTTTTTTCTGATAAAACAAATACATTGTACCTAGATTGTTAATTAATAATAAGAGTTTTCAAAATTGTTCCTTCTAAAGTACTAAAAATGAGGATTTTTGGCACATTGAGCAATCTTCAGGATCATGATTTTACTCAAGTTTTAAAGATCAATTGACCGAGTGAATATGGAATAGTGGAGAGGCTAACTAAAATATAAGGAGAGTAAGTTTTGTATTTACAGGATGGGTTATAGCAGAGAGGGTAAAGGGAGTCAGTATTGTATAGACAGGTGGGAGCTACAGAATTCACCAGTTTTATTGTATTGTACTGTAGCTACAGGAATCAGTCAGGCTATATCTTACTGGGGTTACAGGAATTAATCAGAGTGTATCATATATACTGGGGTTACAGGAATTAATCAGTAATTATATATATAATCGGTCAGGCTTTATCTTGCATGGGTTACAGGAATTAATTAGTGTTTATCTTACTGGGGTTACAGGAATTAATCAGGCTTTATCTTACTGGGGTTACAGGAATTATTTAGTGTTTATCTTACTGGAGCTACAAGAATTAATCAGGCTTTATCTTACTGGGGTTACAGGAATTATTCAGGAATTAGTCAGGGTTTATCTTACTGGGGTTACAGGAATTAATCAGGCTTTATCTTACTGGGGTTACAGGAATTAATCAGGCTTTATCTTACTGGGATTACAGGAATTAATCAGGCTGTATCTTACTGGAGCTACAATAATTAATCAGGCTTTATCTTACTGGGGTTACAGGATTTAATCAGGCTTTATCTTACTGGGGTTACAGGAATTTATCAGGCTTTATCTTACTGGGGTTACAGGAATTAATCAGGCTTTATCTTACTGGGGTTACAGGAATTAATTAGGAATAAATCAGGGTTTATCTTACTGGGGTTACAGGAATTAATCAGGCTTTATCTTACTGGGGTTACAGGAATTAATCAGGCTTTATCTTACTGGGGTTACAGGTATTAATCAGGCTTTATCTTACTGGGATTACAGGAATTAATCAGGCTGTATCTTACTGGAGCTACAAGAATTAATCAGGCTTTATCTTACTGGGGTTACAGGATTTAATCAGGCTTCATCTTACTGAGGTAACAGGAATTTATCAGGCTTTATCTTACTGGGGTTACAGGAATTAATCAGGCTTTATCTTACTGGGGTTACAGGAATTAATCAGGAATTAATCAGGCTGTATCTTACTGGAGCTACAAGAATTAATCAGGCTTTATCTTACTGGGGTTACAGGAATTAATCAGGCTTTATCTTACTGGGGTTACAGGTATTAATCAGGCTTTATCTTACTGGGGTTACAGGAATTAATCAGGCTTTATCTTACTGGGGTTACAGGTATTAATCAGGCCTTATCTTACTGGGGTTACAGGAATTAATCAGGCTTTATCTTACTGGGGTTACAGGAATTAATCAGGCTTTATGTTATGCCTACAGGACTTCATTATACGACAGAAGAGTGTCTGTGTGGATGTAGACTCTCGGGGACGAAGCTGCAAGGAAAAAATGATGAGAGTTCTATGTGAACAGAAGAGTAGCTCATCCAGTAAAAGGTACTACATCCTCGTATCAAAGATACTTTACTTAGATTAGTAGTCCAGGTCCCATTTTCATCAATATTTCTAACTAAAGTGAATTCCTTAACTTGGAATTTTCCATAGGAAATTTAAAGCATTACAGATTAGAAGGAAAAAAATGTTAGTTAAAGAACCTTCCTTAAATTCTGTAATGCTTTCCGATCGAAAATTTTAAGTTAATGAATTTCCTTAATTTAAGGGATATTGATGAAACAGACCCCTGTTAATGTAGGATAACGAATAAGAATAGTAAAAACAATGTTAGAACAACGACATCACAACAGCAGTTCAGGTACTATATTAGCACTGCTATGGTCAATAATGATGGTGCTTTTCTCAGCAAATTTTGTACCCCCACCATGAAATTGGGGGCATATAGTGTTAACCATGTCCGTCCCGTCATGTCCCGTCCTGATGCAATGTAACTAGCTAATCTCAGGAATCGCTGATGTGATCCTCACCAAACTGTGTTTCGGGGTGTCAAGTGGCAGCGGGGGCATTTATGTCTTACAGACATTTTCTAGTCTCGTCGTTGTTAATTGCCTGCTCTGGTTTGGTCCTAGCGAGGTACATATTAGTAGTGTGTGACATGTCCTTATTGTGCTGCTTAGTGAACATTCTTCCCATTTTAGTGAATTTTATGTTCCCACAAAAGTTTTACTAAAATATTATATAAACAGGTGAGTAATATAGGCCCACTTCTATAAAAATCCTCAAAAATGTTTGAGAATGAACTGGATTTTTTTTATATTGACAGGTTTACAGAATTTGAAGTAAAGGACTGTGAGACACCTAGAGAACTACAGAATGTGTTTACTGAGACAGGACATGAAGATCTGTTCCACAACTTTGTACAGACCCTTCAGGGCTTCCACCCATAAACAATATTGGACCTTCCTGAATTTTAACATTAGTGTTTACAATTCTTTTAAAAAGATTTTATCATTAGATGTAAAATGGACCTACATTAATTCTTTATAGCATTCAGCAGTTTGCCACGACGCCTATGCAGGGAGCATCTAAGTTCGGGTCCTTTCCGGAACTTTCCAATGAAAATACATGTACAGGGCCTGTTTGGAATCTACCAATAAACATGTACGGGGCCTGACTGGAGCTTCTTTTTTCAGCTATAAAATCCACAAAGTATGAAAATGAATTGTTTTTTTGGTTTTATATTGTTGAAATATAGGTGGTGAGCTGTCGGTTTGGTTTTTCTCGTCCAAACAGTGCAGTGTGAAAGTGCGTGACAACAATCAGTTAGTCGACTGATAGTCAAGTCTCTATTTAAGCATGTTTATATACTGTGCTAGCAAAATTGCAGACTACACATGGTCAATTAGCCTCTCTATGGAGGTGTTTACGTATTCAGTGCTGGCGAGATCGTAGACTACATGTGGTCAAGCCTCTATATGGAGGTGTTAAATACTGTGCAGGTGAGATTGTAGACTAAATGCGGTCAAGCCTCTATATGGAGGTGTTAAATACTGTGCAGGTGAAATCGCAGACTAAATGCGGTCAAGCCTCTATATGGAGGTGTTAAATACTGTGCAGGTGAGATTGCAGACTACATGTGGTCAAGCCTCTATATGGAGGTGTTAAATACTGTGCAGGTGAGATCGTAGACTACATGTGGTCAAGCCTCTATATGGAGGTGTTAAATACTGTGCAGGTGAGATCGTAGACTACATGTGGTCAAGCCTCTATATGGAGGTGTTATATTATTACATACAGTACTTGTGTAATCGTAGACTACAACCTAAGTGGTCAGGCCTCTATATGGAGGTGTTACATACAGTACTGGTGTGATCGTAGACTTAAAGTGGTCAAGCCTCGATATGGAGATGTTAACGTTTGGTGCTGGTGTGATTGTAGACTACACTCGCTGTTATTTGCATATTATATATTGCCTATTGGCCATCTTGTTCACCTTTAACCACATTGAAGTAAGATAATATTGATGTCTGTAATTATTTTATCTGTGACTTACATCTATGCACTGTGTGATAGCTATTTGTAGCCACTTAAGTTATGACGCCATCAGTGTAAAAGCTTCCAAATAACAGTGCTATTGTTGAATACAATATGATTGGTGTTCAGAAAGCTGTTCTATATCGAAAACATCTTACAACTTTGCTATCATATCTTCTAGATACTTGATCAAGTCCCCTGCATAGGAATAAATTGAGACAATCAAAACAGATATTGAAATCCTTATGGTGTTGTAATTAGCACAGGGTGCCCCCTCTGGGCACCTCTTCTCTCCAAGAGGCATGTGTTCCATTTTGGATCTCTATAGAATGAAGGCCCTTCATCTGCTGAAAATTGTCATTTCCAACACGGCTACCAGCAGGTTAGGAAAGGATCTTTGTAAAAGGCCATGGGTTTGCCTGTCCTAGCGGTGGTTTGTTTTGAACAGATTTGGGGCTTTGTTGAGTTTCCATCAGGATTTAAGAGATGGGGGTTTACCTGTGTCCTGTGGTACATTAAGTGACTTTTATATTATAAGAGGATGCATATGGTGTCTAATATGTAGATGGAGGGTGAGAGGGCGCGTACAAAGAATTTTGAATCTTCAGTGGTTGATGCAGTCGACTGCTAAAGGGACATCAACTCATCACAGTCATAGATATGTTTGTCCCTCCTCCGAACACCTTCATTACTATGTAAAGATTTTGAGTACATGCTTCCTATTACTTTGGACAACGGTTTGCCGAACTAGTGCTGTAGTTGAGGTGAAGCACTTTAGTCAGACATATTGGGTATTTCTATTGAAGAGGGAGTCACTTGCTAGGTTTAATTTGAACATAATATTTTTGAAATAGCAATGGATACCGGGTGGAAACTGGTGGATTGAAACCTTTGCTGCAAAAGATTGAGATATTTGGTTGGCTTCCATAGTAATGGGAAATCATTTTAATGATATTGCTGAAGAATGCATTGGCCAGGTTGTCCCATGTGCATGTGGATGGTTATACAAATATACACCCAAAGTTTATTGCTAAGAATTGATGACCATTTTGACCTTTGGTGACCCTATATTGACCTTTGTCTGATTAATGTCATAATATGATAGTGTATAAGATATGCAAATAAAAAGTATACAACATTGATATGAAATGAATACTTATTTGACCCATGACCTTTGTTGATCTACATATTGACATTTGACATAATTTAATAGTGTTATTAAATATGCAAACAAAAAGGACACCACATTGATATAAATTGATAACCTCTTTGACCTGTGACCTTTGATGACCTTCATACAGAAAATGTATTCAGCTTTGACAGAACTGTAAAGTGTAATAATAATATGCAAATTAAAAGAAATTTAAACTATATATATACCCCATTGATAAGAATTGATTACAAAAATGAATTTCTTGTGGTTATCTGGTAAATACAATGAATCTGACAGAGGTTTTCTTGGGTTTTTTTTATTTATTTTAACAAATTTTATTGCACTAATGGTACAAAGGATTAGCTTAGACAACAGGCAAGCCTATACAAGTCTTTTTCTATGAATCCGGTGAATATATTAAATTTGATGAAAATTGGAACATGACACAAATACATACTGATGTAAGATCTTACATTTACACACACAATTTCATTTTTACATTCAGTAAATACTAATAACTCAATACTTACACATTCATTCAAATTAACACTTGATCACTAAAATTCACACACCCAGCAAAAATGCTGACTCAGCATTATAAAATGCAGTGATAATATGAGGGTACATATCGCATGCACAGCATGCCGTCCTTAAATGACCTTATCTGTTGATAGGATGTTAAACAAATAAAACAAAACCAAACTTAGAAATTTGAGTTTCCGGTACATCAGGTTTTAATTAAATCTATTGTTAGATAAAATGTAATTATGAATTTTGGTTAAAATATATTCATCATCATCAAGGGATGTATTATAGTTATCAGATGTAAGTAATTTTACATTTGAATATTTAATATAGTCAGAAATATCATTTAAGTAGTATTTAAAGGAAGTATGAAGGACATAAAAAGAAGTAATGTTTATCATTTTGATAGGGCGCCCCACAGGTACAAGCTGGATCTCGTATTAGCTGATCATTATATTTATCACAATTAAAATCACTGCCATTGTTACATAATTGACAATAATATATTTAATTTCTAGCATTGCAGGTTTTGAATGAAAAATTCAGAAATACTTCTTGAAGTTATTTGCATGACATCAGGAAAGAAACTATGATCATAAATACAAGTTCTAGATGGAAGAATGTTAAAAAATCTGTTATTACGTAGACGAGGGTTATCTTGTTCAATAATGAAGCACTGGGTTCAATAATGTTATGCAAATAGTTTGGAGTTAAGAAGTTTATTATTTTGTACATCAGAATTAATTTGTTTTTATCACGCCTAACTTTTAATTTCTCAAAACAAGTTTCATGGCATGATTTAAAATGTGTAACGTCCGCTCTCCATAAACACTGGACGTGCAAGTTCTTTTGGGATAGTTGTGGTGTGATAAACATAATTCAACACAGGATATAAAGTTTACTTGTATTTATTAATCCAAATGAAAATCCCGAAGGTACAATATAATCCAATGAAGTTTCATCCATCTTCCACACCATCGCCGGCGCATTCACACTTAACAGTTCACACCCATTTTAACAAATCTAAGTCTACATATTTACATCCTAAATATGTACATCCGAACGGCACTCAGGTCCGTTTAGACTGAAAACTACTGGAGAACTGCGTATGCTTGATTGATTGATTGATGGGGCTTAACGTCCTTGTTCCGGTTATAACCGAGCCTAGGACACAACTGCGTTTATATACTCCCTGAGAGTTAATTAATATTTATAAATTGAAGATGTGGACAATTGACCAATCCTGACCTTTACCCCTAAATATGGGCGTCTCTAAACCAATATAACGTCATTTCCAATTATAACTCTAGATCTAGGCACTGTGACCACTGGTGCCACGGACCGTGTGCAACATATTTTCAGGTGCTACCGTTTGGTTATTTGACATAGACAACGAATGAAGGCCGTTAACCTTAAACGGGTTAATTAACCACTAATCTAAGGGAAACAATTCAAACATAGGCTTTCTACTCTATAGGCAACTTTGAACACATCACATATAAAACTTGTATATTTCCTAGTTCACTACAAATGTGATGTTCCACTTCTTGGACCATGCAGTTCTAATATAGGTCTAATATAATAAAGATATAACACTTCTGAAGATTTAGTATCAATTCTATGTTTTAACATGCATGTTTCTTTTACATGATTTATCATATGTTTTTTGTTTATAATGTGATCACTCCAAGTACCCTTAGAATTAAAAATCAAGCCTAAATTTTTATAAAAATTATTTCCACCTATTTCATGATTATCAAAAATGAGCGGGGGATGGGTCTATTTTTTCTAGTAACAGTTAAAGCAATGGTTTTTTGGGGGGGATTAAAATCAATTTTCCATGTATTAGCCCAATCATTATTTGAGATTATGATTTAAATCATCCCTCAACAATAACATACAGAGACGTGTCATCAGCAAAAAGTTTTATATTAGTGTTAAATAATATCATAAATAAATAACATGAATAAAAAGGACCAAGAACAGAACCTTGAGGATTACCAGCAGAAATAGTTTTAAAGGTAGAAACATAGCCCTGCCGTCAAATATAATGTTTTCTGTCTGATAAATAACTTTCAAGCCATTTAAGAAGGTTTCCAGAGATACCATATTTTGTAAGTTTAAAAATTAGTTCCTTGTGCCATACCCTATCAAAAGCTTTACTGATGTCACAGAAAACAAGTTGTACCTTTATCCAGATTTTTAAATATTGTATCCTTTATAGAAATCAACTGATTAACTGTAGAATCCCTGCTGTTAAACCCATGCAGATTGATTTTCATTAATTTTATGGTGTTTTGTTATAAAGGTAAATACTATCATTTCCAAAATTTTACTTATACAACTAGAACTGTCGCCAGGATGGCTAACTAATACCCCCACAATCTGAACGAGTCAATGGTGAATTGGAACTGTTAATTAGAGGCTAACTAAGATAACAAGATGCATGCCGATATTTCTGAAATGTGTGTTGTTCACAATATAGAGAATTCAGTCATACTCACATCTACACATGGTCCTCTATATTTATGTGAAGTTTCATTGAAATCGGCCTTTCGGTTTAGGAGGAGTTGTCCGGACAAACTTTGAGTTATGGTTCTTATCGGAAAACCTGTTTATACTGAACAGTTGCCATAGCAACCATAATTTTGAGAAAAAGACAGTGGCAAGCACAACATCTACACATGATCATTAATATTTGTGTGAAGTTTCATTGGAATTGGCCCATCGGTTTAGGATGAGTTGTCCGGACAAAATGTGTCTACAGACAGACGGACGGACCGACAACCTGATTCCAGTATACCCCCTAACTTCGTTGCGTATATAAATGATAGCAATAGGTCTGTAATAACTTGGATCTTCCACCACACCTTACCTTGGTACAATTTTAACTGCCTTGCAGGTATAGGACGTCAGAATTGTACCTGCTGCCCCATTGCATGATCGTAAGAGGCGACTAAATTTGGGATATTATCTTTTCTCTTCTTTCTGAACAACTTTCTTCTTCCTTATGTCTCCCTTGACAATGCCTCACTTTTGGTCTTCAGTTGAGTGTTCGCCCCTGTGAGGAAGGCTTTGGGTTCTGTCCCCTGGCCGAGACATACCAGAGTCATTAAAAATGGTAGTTGTTACTCCTGCTTAGCGCTCAGCATATTAGGAGTGGGACGACTGGTTCGCCCGTTATCAGTATAATGTGACCGGGTGGGGTGTCCTGCTGGGTGTCTTCGGCAGTATGCTTCAGTGAGGTAGCACTATAAATCGGCAAAAGTTCCGGCCTATCACAAGGAGACATAACACGAACATACCGCAGCCTCCCAAAACACACACGCACTCGCCACACGCATGCATGTCGCAATCACGGGAGGCCGTCCTTAAATGACCTTAGCTGTTAATAGGACGTTAAACAAAATAAACAAAACCAAACCTTGATACAAAGCATTAACATTAGATAATTTCCAAGACTGAGGGATTTTACCAGAATCAATTGTTTTCTGAAAGAGGATTCTTAGAGGTGATGTAAGTCAATATCTTTATCAGAATTTATGTAATATATTTTTTACCCTTCAGCTTTTCCTTATTTCTTAAGTCATCCAGAGTTTGTCATTACGTTTAATTGTTATTTTTTTTATGGGTACACTAAATGTATATGTTTATTAGCTAGTTGATTAATTTTGTCATAACATTAGATAATTTCCAAGACTGAGGGATTTTACCAGAATCAATTGTTTTCTGAAAGAGGATTCTTAGAGGTGATGTAAGTCAATATCTTTATCAGAATTTATGTAATATATTTTTTACCCTTCAGCTTTTCCTAATTTCTTAAGTCATCCAGAGTTTGTCATCACGTTTAATTGTTATTTTTTTATGGGTACACTAAATGTATATGTTTATTAGCTAGTTGATTAATTTTGTCAGTTAAATTATGATATTATCAATGTCATCAACGCTATCATTCTGACCAAAATGAGTTTCCCAATCTGTTGTTGAAAGACTGCTTTTAATTTACTGCCAATTTGCTTCATTAAATTTGGTTTCAAAAAATACATTAATGACAATTGAACAGTGATCACTACATCATGGTGACAATACTTGTTTTTGATGTCATTTATTCAAGTAATCAACATCTCATTATCTTGTCCAACAAATTTGCAATTTCGTAATGCTAAGATTTTTGCAACCCCTTCCTAATAACCACAGAACAGCACAAGCAATTTTCAGTAGTTCTTAATTTCTCGTAACAACGTTCTGTCTCTTCACAATGACTTTTTTCCCAATTACAAGGAATTTTCATCAAATGTTATTAATATTTCTGGTCAACTAGCTCATCAGCATCTACCAATACAATCTTGCTAAACTTTCTTCTTGTTTCGAAACCACAGTTACACCAACAACTTTCACCATGCTTTATTTCAGTACAAAACTTCCTAAATCTTCACCATCAGCATTAAAAAAAATAAGGAATACTCATGAAATGTCATTAATATTTCTGACAAACTCACTCATCAGCAGGTAACACTAAAGTTTTGATAAACTTCTTGTTTCAAAACCACACACTGTTACACCATCAACTTAATTTCAGTACATAACTTCCTAAGTCTTCACTATCAACATTTAAAATTTTAAGGAATAATCATCAAATGTCATTGATATTTAACCCGCTCATCATCATTGGGGATTTACATTAGAAGACCCTTCCCGTCCTTTCCCAAAACGGTAAACGGCACCTTTTGTGTAATGGGCCATGGCCAGTCACCTTCATATATTTCCACTGTTGCCGACAATTCAAATGTTGAATCGTTTTCTGTAAAGGTTCGTCGCCCATGTTTGGGATTCAATATTCTCATTGTCGCCTCCCTCATCTGCATATATATACTGAAAGGGGAATATCGGGGCTGCGTTTGGGTCTTTTCCGGACTCAAGAATAGAGGCAACCTCCTAATTGTCCTTTAGCTGTGGACTCGTCCATGCCCAGTATAACTTATAAAAAGTTTAACCGTATGGAAATTGTCCTCGTAACATGGATGCTTTCTTCTTGCCTGTCATGCAACAGGTAGTATTTATCAGCTGTAACGGCAGCACGTGTCAAAATCTTAATGAGAGGCCGCGTCGGTTAAGGTGTCCCGCCACTTTATCACTAGCCCTCCACCTCTGGGTTGCGAGTTCGAAACCTACGTGGGACATTTGCCAGGTACTGACCGTAGGCCCGTGGTTTTTCTCCGGGTACTCCGGCTTTCCTCCACCTCCAAAACCTCGCACGTCATTACATGACCATAGCTGTTAATAGGACGTTAAACAAAATAAACCAAACCAATCCTCAAATACATAACAACGTACAATATAATGAAAAAGGCAAAATCGATATGAAGCATACCATACATTACGGATACATTATTTTTATATACAGTATGAGATATGGAGAAGCGGAGGTAGTGCAGAATTGCTCTACGTGTCGGCTTACACGTTGCAGGTACAAGGTAAGATTACCAGACGGTTATATATTAATTGCTGATCATACAGTTTTCATCATAAAGTACCGTTAACAGAATCTAAAATCTAAAGTTCTACCACTTATCAATTTTGAGTTAGAATTATGGTTTTCGTTATTATGTCGGTATTCTCTGTTGGTTTTTATTAAACAGAATAAGTGTACGCCATTCGTCATAGGCAGACAGGATTCCCAGCCGGTTCCCACCAGATTGTGCGAGACAGATTCCCGACCAGTGCGACCACCAGTTTATCACTTTCGTAAAGAAACTTTCGTAGATAAAGGTCATTGTAAAATCGAATGATATTACAGGATTTACTGACTGGCACTCCACCCATGGATATATTTCCCCACGCCCATCTTCCAACAAGCTGTAGCTTATGCTTGGTTTGGTTTGGTTTATTTTGTTTTACGTCCCATTAACAGCCAGGGTCATTTAAGGACGTGCGAGGTTTGGAGTTTGAGGAAAGCCGGAGTACCTAGAGAAAAACCACCGGCCTACGGCCAGTACTTGGCAACTGCCCAACGTAGTTTTCGAACTCGCAAGGTGGAGGGCTAGTGATAAAGTGTCGGGACACCTTAACCACTCGGCCACCGCGGCCCCTAGCTTATGCCCTGCAATCGCCAGTCAAGGTATTTGTTCGCTCATCTACTCCCAATCCTTATCCGAGGCTGCACCTTCCTTCTCCAGCCTTATCTAGTTCTAGATGCCATCCCCCACGCCAATGTAGACCTATATGGGGAGATACATGCTCTCGTCCGTAATAAGGTTTGACCGCCTCCTCGTGCTGTATCTGATGAGGTATCGTACAGAAACCATCAAGCTGATGTACCATGACATGAAGTTGACACCCCAGAAGTGTTCATACTTAAAGGGATTTTTTTTGGACTGATTGTGTCAGCGGACGCGATAAGTTTGTGGATTGGCCCAGACCTTGTCCTGAGAATTCTGCGGTTATTGCTGTAACTTTGTAGTAGGAATTTCAGTCTTTGTGAAGCGATACCTCCTACCAGAAAGAGGAATATGAAGGCGACCTTTTTTACCGCGAGGAAGTTGGACATCATTCTATGTTTTAAAAAAATATAAACTTTGCTACCTGTTGCACGAAATACCATTTGAAGTTCACACGGATGCATGTGGACAGGATTTAGGAGCTACACTTTAGCAGCAACAGGTCGAAGACCGCGTGTCATCGCCTATGCTAGTAGAGAGTTAAAGACGGCCGAGAAGAAATACCCAACACGCAAGTTAGAATGTTCGATTATTTGCATACTGCGTGTTTTTACCACTGCCATGTTAGACACAATCGGATATCGATAGTTGACTGCATTATCTGATTATAATTTTAATATCATTTAGAAGCCAGGGAGGACCAGATACAGATGTTACATTGTGTAAAATTGATGTTATTATAAATAAAGTTTGTATTGATTTCAATTATATTTATAATATTTTACTGTATGAACGTTCACCGTAAAATTGTACACCACACACACAGACTTGTGCGCGACTGTGAAATGGTCTACCTGTATTTGTTGCACGTTGGGTAATTCTCAGAATGTCTCCTTATATGGTCATATCTAGTATTGTCTCGTTTTCACTGTTGGCAGTCATTTCGTTGTGTTTGTCTCGTCGAAAAGTAGATATAAGGGTCAAGATGACATGGCTATCACGACCCGTCCGTCGTCGTGCGCCGTGCGTAAACTTTTCAACATATTTACATCTCTTATAAACCGCTGAACCTATTTTGCTGAAATTATGTAGGAAGCTTCTATGGCATAAGATAAACAAACACTGTGAATGATATGGTTACTGATCCTCCCGGACGCTGAGGGGTGTGGCCAAATAGACAGGTTCAAATAGACTGAAAATTCAAAAATCTCCTCAGGAGACAATTACGGTAGAATCAAATACACTTCATATATGGTATAGTCTTCAGGTGATTTATCAAAATCTTATTTGCATTGGAAATAATTCAAATATGGTTAGAAGTATGAGTATGGGATCGAAATAATTCATAGATGAAACTTGGTGGTAAAAAAATGTAATCATATTAAAATGGCTCCAATTTTTTTTTAAAGATTTGAACAATTATGATTATATATATATATTGCTACTTTCAGAACCTCTTGCATGAAACATGGGCAAGGACCGGAAAACTGACACCGGATATATTTTGGCTGGAATTCTCATTTTTATGAGTGTATCGAAAGTTTTTCTCGGTGTCGCACCAACAGAGGAAAATAAACTCACATTCAGATACATCCCCAATAAAGAGTTAGTAGATCTGCTGCAAAGACAAGTCGCAAACCATCGGGATATAGCTCGGCTCCATACGATTGGAACCAGTAAAGAGGGTCGAGATATTGTAGCGATTCAGTTGACGAGAATATAGACAAGAGTGATGGCGTAGAACAAGGCAAACCTTTGTTCAAATATGTCGGAAATGTTCACGGCAATGAGGTCATCGGCAGACAGATACTGATTAATCTGATCGAATATGTTTTGGGACATTATGGACAGGACGACAGAGTTACAAAAGTGGTGAACGAAACGAATATTTATATCATGCCTACGATGAACCCCGATGGATTCCACGAAGCTCAGGAAGGAGATTGCTTGGGGCTTCATGGGTTTTGGAATTCTCAAAATATCGATTTAAATTATAACTTTCCAGACAACCTTTTGAAAAATCAAACACATATTCAAAGTGAGACAAGAGCAGTCATGAATTGGATTAAGAGAAATAACTTTGTGTTGTCTGCCAACTTTCAGGGGGGTAGTGTTCTCGCTAGCTACCCATATGGTGACCAAACAGAAAGTGACGAAGCAGTTTTCAAACATCTGGCACAAACTTATGCTAACAATCATAAAACAATGCATACTGGAATTTAATACCATGGCCAAAGATTCCCAGGTGGTATTCCAAATGAACCTGATCCGTATGATACTTCAGGTAAAGGTTAATATTATATATAGAGGTTACACAACGAGTGGTTGTTGGATATTGAATTTCTTTCACACTCGTTAGTTAAATGATTTATTTCAAAGCTACAAAAGACACAAGCTTTAGAGTGTCTTTTGTAACTTTTGAAAAATAACTTGTGTGAAATAAATTCCATATCCAAAAATCAAGAGTCGTGTGACCTTTTTCTACCACAATGATATCGGCTTGAATCAAAGAGGAACGTGGCCAAGTCTAATTTCGCGTATACAAATAAGGTGTATAATTGACGGCCGGGACCTGGCGATGTGACGTCATTCGATTACTGATGACATTAATAATATATTCCCGCGATTTTCTATAGCGCACGGTGGGCTAGCTGGCAAACTGACGTTTGTGTCGTGTTGTTTTTATGACGTAGTACAGATTGGACTAACAATTGCAGTTTGGGTCAAAGGTTATCGCGTCAACCATTCAAAACGCGTTTAGGGTGTATTCCACGTGTGGTATAAACTTATTGTTATTCAACAGTTGTAATGATTATTTCATGCATTGGGAGTTGAATAACACCCACTTATTGTGGTAGAAAGAACAACAATGGTTGTTTTACATGATACCAGTAAAATGTAGCAAGTAAATGCTTAGTAGTGTTTCCCCATAAAACTTGGATCAGTTACTCTTAGTTTGGTCAGATCAAGTTACTTAATAACATCATATATATTACTAATTATCTGTTTGTTTACAGTCAATTAAAACTCTGGTTCCAGAGTGTTTGAAACAATTTAAAGAATGTATACATAATGCAGGTATTTATTTGCAAAGATTAAAAGAAATTGTTAGACTTGATACATTTATTATCAAAATGTTTCTCTTTTAGGTGGAATGCAAGACTTTAACTACTTCAACAGCAACTGCTTCGAGATAACCCTTGAGGTGTCATGCTGTAAATATCCACCTGCTGAAGAGTTAGAGATTGAATGGCACAACAACAAAATGGCTCTTTTAGCTTATATGGAAGAGGTACAGCAGTCATCAATTTTGACTTATAGAATTAAATCACAAGACTGCTGAATCATCAGCATCTTTTTGCCTATAATTACCCATTATAGATAATTGTAGATACGATACTGTAAATCAGTTATATTTCGCGTGGGATTTATTTTCGCGTTAATTCGCGAGGAGAGTCAATCACGAATTCAAATCCTTCGCTATTGTGTTTGAAAATATCATCTTTGGATGGTGGCCAAGCTATCGGTTATCGGTCTTGTAGAGTCCATAACTCTTAACAGTTCATCATTCCCGAATTTAAAGTCATTTCTTGTTCAACGTTACCAAAATCATTCGCGAATATGTCTGAAGAGGTAAGTGCGTGAAATAAAGTATTCGCGAAATTTAAATGATTTACAGTACATGTTTAATGTTGGGTTAACTGAAAGTGCCAGTAGGATTTTTCCTTATTCGTCTACGTCATATTACCGAACACTCGTTATATAATGGTACATCTCTGGTCTTGGTCAAATCAAAACACTTTTCATCTGTCTTTAGCACCAAAAAAACAGGCAATGATTTACTTCAGTTATTTGTTCATCAGAAATATATGTCAGGTGAGGAGACAGTTAATCAAGTCGGACTGGAATGTTTCGGTAACAATTTCAGCTGGTTTGCTAGTTTCAGTAACATGTTAGTGAGATTCCTTGGTCTGTAATATTTTAGTGAAATTCTTTGCTTCAGTAACATTTTAGTGACTTTTTGTGTCACCTTGAAAAGGTGACATATAGGTATCACTATGTCGGCGTCGGCGTCGTCCGCACAATGATTTCCGTGCAATAACTTGAGTTCCCTTTGGCCAATCAAACTCAAACTTCATACAGTGCTTCCTTACCAAAAGTGTTTGCTTGGGATTGCTTTTCAGGTTCAAAGGTCAAAGATCAAGGTCACTGTTTCTATTAATAGAAAATTGGTTTCCATGCAATAACTCGAGTTACCTTCGGCCAATCAAACTCACTTCACACAGTGCTTCGATCTTTACCAAAAGTGCTTGCTTGGGATTGCTTTTCAGGTTCAAAGGTCAAAGGTCAAGGTCACTGTTATTCTGAAAAAGGCACCATATAGGTATTACTATCATTCGTGAGTTAATTCATTCTATGGGAATCCATCCGGCAAATCATACAAATTATACTTGGAATAGATACAATGAATATCCAAGCTTTTTTTTTTTTAATCAAATCCTAGCTTGCTGTGCAGGCGACACATCCACTTCAGTAGGATTCTTGTTTGATTCAGTAACATTTTAGTAAGATTCTTTGTTTCCGTAACATGTAAGTGAGATTCCTTGGTCAGTAATATTTAAGTGAAATTCTTTGTTTCGGTATCATTTTTAGCGACTTTTTTTTATTCAGTAGCATTTTAGTGAGATTCTTTGTTTCGGTATCATTTTTAGTGAGATTACTTGTTTCAGCTAGTAGAATCTCATTTGGCTGGAATGTTTTAGTAACGTTTTCAGTGGGTTTGAATATTTCAGTAGCATTTCAGTGAGTTTGAATATTTCAGTAGCATTTCAGTGAGTTTGAATATTTCAGTAGCATTTTCAGTTGATTTGAATGTTTCAGATATATAGTTTCACTCGGTTTGAATGTTTCAGTGACATGTTCAGTCGGTTTGAATATTTCGATATGGTGGCCGATTTCGGCCACGTCGCACTGTCACATTGGCGCCCCCGGCATGCAAAGAGCCGCAGCGCGCCACGCGACAAAATGAACACGCTATGCGTCAAAATTCTGTTACCCTGTTCCATTTGCAAGTTATTTTTGTCGCGTTGGCGGGGTAAAAAAAAATACCCCGCCATCGCGACTAAAGTACTACAAATGCGAAAGGGCGACCTGTCGCATATCTTTGTACCTCACTGTCTCTCTTCGCATGTTGAGTTCAGTGGGTTTGAATGTATCTACTTTCATTTTGTTTGTGTTCTAGGTACACAAGGGAGTGAAGGGATTCGTTTCAGACTCCGAGACTGCTGAACCTATTCCGAACGCTGTAATTATGGTGTCTGGAATCGATCACAACGTAACTACTGCTAGCAATGGGGACTTCTGGAGGCTCCTGGTCCCAGGGACCTACAATGTAACTACTGCCAGCAATGGGGACTTCTGGAGGCTCCTGGTCCCAGGGACCTACAATGTAACTACTGCCAGCAATGGGGACTTCTGGAGGCTCCTGGTCCCAGGGACCTACAATGTAACTACTGCCAGCAATGGGGACTTCTGGAGGCTCCTGGTCCCAGGGACCTACAATGTAACTGCAGTGGCTGAGAGGTTAGAACAATAGCGATCAAGTAGCATGTCAATTATACTGCATGGCACTTTGGCAATCGCACTTCT
This sequence comes from Pecten maximus, assembly GCF_902652985.1. NCBI lineage: Eukaryota > Metazoa > Mollusca > Bivalvia > Pectinida > Pectinidae > Pecten > Pecten maximus. Next base: position 44,249,454 of record NC_047018.1, on the reverse strand, counting down.
TCATAAGCAAGTTCCTTTAAGACAAAGTAGCTGAAGAGTCAACATCATATTACGGTGGATCTCACTGTACACATGTTTAATCATATGTATATATGATAAAGATTTACCAATTCCGGACTCTCTGCTGGTAAAATGACATTGCTACCCTGCAGGATGTTTGGCTAGGGTGTACTTTAAGATTAAAGAAATTATTAGATATGCAATGTTGCAGTGTCTGCCCATCGCCATACGCTTTTGCGTTCATTTTTACAGACCGGTTTTGATGAAACTTTACAAGCATATTTACATTGCATATTTTTTATCACTTGAAGTTCAAGTTCACTGTAGTCAACATTAGAATTTCACCCTCCCACTCATTGTCAGTACTATAATCAGTACTCTTATCAATTGATGAAGTTTGCTGGTATAGTTTCTTCTTATATAACATGTGGCAAATTCGAATATGAGTATATGTATGATTTATTGAAAGTCATGATCACTTTTAAATTTAATATTTTTTCGGTGAAAATATTTATAAAATCCAAAACAGACTGAAAAACTGAAAAAAATAGATTTGTCTGAAAAATAACAACGATTTTATTTTATTTCTTGTGTTATTATTATTACTATTATTTAATATTTTGACAGGTACGATGTGTCCTCCTCACCTGTAATAGTGGATGACGGACCGGCTAAAACGGTGGACTTCAAATTACACAAACGTGGTACTATCTAATATGTATAGTAGATAGGCAGCTATACATCTTTGTTCACAAGCAATTTTGAAGTTTTAGTACAGACAGACGCCTGTTGTGACCTTACATATAGACTGGATAGTTTACTCATGGTTTCCAGTCGGCCATTTTTTAACAAATTTCAGAAGCTAAATCCCTTTGAAGGCAATCTCACTTTGGCGTGTCAATAACACTTTCAAAAATCTACTAGAAACTATATCATCAGGGGTCTGTGATACCATAAGATTCACTTTGGGCTAATAAAATCGACTGCTGAGTGCAGACTAGATCTCGAAATCATGTTTAGTTGGGCAAGCAGATTAACGATTATTGGGTTAAGGAATACTATAAGCTTATGCGGTAAATATTTTTGTTTTGTTATTTACTTAACCTTTTTTCCTAACTGATAAACAAGTAATTTTAGTGAAAAGAAATAACAGAGGATACCGACACGATGAGGAAAACATAATTCTAACTGGAAATCCGTAAAACAGGGGCAAAATACGGCACAAATATAGTGTGTACGGAGACTCTTGACAATATACAAGGCAAATAAGATGTGTCCCACAAGGGTAAGCGTCTACTGCTTGATAATTACTTATAACTGCTACAATATCTTTAGGAATAAAGAAGCCTGTAACAAGTAAATAAACATTTCAATATTATTTTGGCTAAACTGTATCTCGCTTTTAATTTGTATCAAAAACATATATCTGGTGTGTCTTTGTAAAAACCATTGAATGCTGCAAAGAAGAACGAAATGCTAAGCAACCACTTACCTTTTAAACTGTTCAGCCATCGTCTGGGTTTTCAATGACATATATTTATTTTCGATAGTTATTATTTTACACGAGTCTGTGATGTGTGCATGGTGTATGTTTTTGAATTATTTCATCCTTACGGAATACATTTAGGAGCTTTGTGTTGTCCTATCACAGACGATATTTGAGAATACCGTTAAAACAATGGTACCCTACGCCGTTTCATGATCCAAATCAGTGACAAGTGTGTCCGCCCCTGGCATCAGTCGCTGGTCTTACTCTCCTTAACAGCGATCCATTAAGGTGTTCATTGCCCTTTGAGGGATATTATTCCACTCCTGAATAAGGGCCTGCGTGAGTTGAGCGACTTCATACGCGCTTCCTTACCCTCCTGTCTCGCTCGTCCCACAAATGCTTGATTGGGGACATATCTGGACTGTATGGTGGCCAATCAAAAACTGAAGGTCACGACAAACCCTAGCAACCTATGGGGCCTCGCGTTGTCCTGCTGCAGCGTATGTTACGTTGATGGATAAAAGGAAGACCGTGTGGTTTCAAGACCTGATCCCGATATCTAATTGCTGTTTGATTACCATGGATAACCAAGTGGGGTATTTTAACGCCTTGAGAAATCCTTGTCCGTACGATAGCGGACCCACCCCCGAATCTATCTCTTTCCGTTACGCAAGGATCAGACTATTGAGATGTCGTGCCCGTTATTGGACACACTGGCCGACCATTACCATGAGTGCCGACAACTTGACATGCCGTTTCTGTCGCTGTCTGAAATCGGTTACGGAGAAACGTCGCGTGGGCGTCCGCTCCTGCGAAGGTCACCAAATCTCCCTGTGGCTCTTAGACGCCCAACTGAAAGGCATATATTGTTGTCTCACATACACTTTGTTGCTAGTCAACATGACGTTGCTAATGCCCCCTTCATTATCAGAGCAATGGCCTTAACGATATCGTATTCACTCGTTCGCGGCATTTCGCTGTACAATCGCTTCGAAAAGAAATGTCGTGTCGCTGATCTATACTGTTCCAATGTTAGATTTGTATTGATTTCTGTATCTGTAGAAGTACGTCACAGGTCCCAATTCTGGGTTTTTTTCGCGATGGAGAGAGAGGGGGGGCAGCACTTTGTTGGTGCTGCTTTGAGACGGATAATTTGAATCCCTCCACTGTTTGGGCGCGCACAATATTGTCGTCCAGATGGTTCCAGTCAACTACTGTTCTTATGAAGAAAGAGTTCTTGTGTTGAGTAATTTTAGAGCTGTGAACTTGGTAGGGTCTGCTGGTGTTGTTGACGTATGTGTATACTTTGTTCTGAGATATAAAATTATCAAAGTTCCTTGTTGTCTTGATGATTCTCTTTCGTCTTTATTTTTGGAGGAAATCAGATCGTACACGTGGTATTAACATTTCAACAATTTTGAACATAAAAATGAGGCGCTGTGATGTTCGTCTGGATGGGAGTGATGGTAAATCCAAATCTTGGATTTTTGTCATACAACCTTCTCGGCTCGAGTATTTTTTTGGATATGAATATGACTGTCTTTCAATATCTGGTTTTGTGTATGGGTCCCAGATGATAGCCCCATATTCCATAATGGATAAGGCAGTTTTTGTTACAGTGGCGTAGATTTCGTCTTAGGAAGCTTAATGTTGAGCTTGCTTACCTGGCCACATTAGGTATATGCATGTGAACTCCATTTTAGATCGTCTGAGATTAGGAGGCCGAGATACGGATTATTTTGCACTTGTTTGAGTATATGTCCATTTAGGGTGTAAAATTTCTGACTCTTGTTCTTGATGCTGAGTATGTAGTACTTTTTGGCATTAAACCTCATCCATCATTGTTACGCCCAGTTTTCGAGGTTTTTCATGTCGTTTCGTAGTGTTAAACGGTCTGAAAATGTTTTGATGTTTCTGTATAGCAGGCAATCGTCTGCAAAGAGTCGTACTGACGATTTGACGGTATCTGGTAGGTCGTTGATATGGCAGAGGAATAATAACGATCCGAGGACTGTTCCTTGGACGACGCGCATTTTCCATTTTTTCAGGAATGTTGTCAACCAGGAATGGATGGGTCCTCTTATTCCATATTGATCCAGTTTGTACAGCAGTTTGTTGTAAGACACTGTGTCGAATGCTTTGAAAAAGTCCAATATGGCTACGTCTAATTGGTTTTCTGCTTCGTATGCTTTAGTGAAGTCGTGGAGTGTTGTTAACAGTTGTGTTTAACACGAGTACCCTGATTGAAATCCGTGGTTTAGAGTTGTCAAGATCGTATTTTCTTCACGATGGTTTAGGATCTTATATAGATGTTAGGGAGACTGGTCTGTAATTTTCCGCGGAATGTTTATCTCCCTTTTTGAAAATGCACGAGATGTTAGTATTGAGCCAGTCTAATGGTAGTTCTCGTGTACTTATGGATCTTTGGTATATTGATGTTAGACCTTGTGCCAGTTGTTCTGCGCATTGATGTTAGACCTTGTGCCAGTTGTTCTGCGCATTGATGTTAGACCTTGTGCCAGTTGTTCTGCGCATTGATGTTAGACCTTGTGCCAGTGGTTCTGCGCATTCCTCGAGTATTTACTGGTTATAAACTACTCTTCTTACACAATCACAGTGACTGTCTAAAACAGCAATGGTCGGGAGAGTAAAGGGATAAATTTCTATAGCCCTACGCCAACCACATCACACACACGGGTATGCATTGTGTTGTCTTTGTGTTTTCGTGCATTTGCTGCTATCAATACAAAATATAACTACAAAAAATACTCCCAGACAGTATAAAGCCATCTTTTGTTGGAAAAATTGCAATTTTAAAACGAGGACTATTTAACTCAGAAGGTTTCAACAATCAAGGTAGTGAGATGCTGGAAATCATGTAAGTTTTTCATTTCCTGCATGAAACACAGCAAACAACACACAGTATCATACTTACCAAGTCAGGGGCGTTACAGAGAAATCTGCTCGAAACTTCCTGCAACTTTTGAAGGAAATAACAAATTTAAGTAGTCCGTGAATTCAGTATACCAAAGAACAACATAAGATATTGCCATTTTGAAAATAATCTTTTATTTTGTGAATCACATTTTTCAAATAAAAGATATGTGTCCATATCTTCACATCTGTTGAATTTACATAAGCCTATATATAGTAAACTGTGCCCGGCACCTTATAGCACCTCGCTATGTGAAACTGACATTCTTACAATCAGAAAACAATAATTACATGTAATTAAATGTCTTGCAAAACTTTTGAATGAAATGTCAACTATGCAAAATCTGCTGTTAGAATAGTAACACCATATTCACAGACAAGACAAAAATGAAACTTGTACAAACACATACACTGCCCTCCAAAAGTCCTGTTACAATTATTATGTAAAATACAGCAAAGTTAATCTCGAAGTCTTTATTACAATCTGTTAGAATCATATCTTCTTAGGATGTTTTTGTTCATGATTTCAAATGTTCATGTTCATTTTTCAACAGTGCATATGTTTTGTTACAATGGAAATCCTCAAAATGCAACATTCTGAAAATTTCCCTCTTTGTTTAATATAAATTTCAAAAATGCATTTCTTACATGTTTTTTAACTGTTAATCAGCTAAACAATTACTTTTATTTGTGTCAGTAAAAAAAAACACCAATATTTTTGTTCATTTTTGAACATTATGGAAAATAGGACCCTCCATTCCCTCTCCCTGCAACTTCAAAGAAGTGAGGTATTTTTCAAATAATTTGCAATCGTCACTTACAAATGGACTATCTTACAGATATTACAACACTTTATCTCAAATTTTGTTGGCTAGCCATTTGATTTAAACGTTCCAAATGTAACAGAACTTTGGAGGGCAGTGTATTACTTGTGGTATTTAAGGATTTAAATATAATCATTTACACAAACCATCCACACAAGCATTTGTAATATATCAACATGTAGCACTAACATATCTCCTCCACAGATTTCCAACATACCTCTCATATACAAATTCAATATGAGAACGGAATCCACGAAAACCGTCGCTGATTTCTCTAACTTCCCTGAATGTAAAACATGCATTAAATAAGCACCATGAAATGATCTTTATTTGTTCTATGTAAGACTGATCTGTTCTCTACTTTTTTCTTCTTTTTCCTTTTCCTCTTAAACTATAGGGATCAAGTTAGAGTTTTGTGGATCTTGAGAAATATCCTTCCAGTACTTCTCCAGAAATAGTAATAACAAACTTCAATCATTAAAATCCAAGATGGCTGCCTGTCAGCCATGTAAATTTCCTGATTAGACTCCAAATTAAATATGCAAAACTAATTATGGATGAAGGAGAACTTACACACGACACTTGAGAAATATTCTAGAACTTCTGAAGAAATAATTCATATCAAGAATTATTGCTGGACAAACCCGTTCGTAAACAATTCTTGGCAGCCAGCCAGATGGACAATGGAAGACTGACGAAATATAGACTAAAACTATGACAAGAGGCTCAAGGACCTGAGTTCTGTATATGTATATATATACAGATTACAGATGATTTACTTCATGTCTATTAAACAGGACAAACAATTGGCATAAGAGTGTCTTAACCAATACATCGCACTCTCAGCCCCTGGGGTGATTACAGAAAAATATTAATAGCCTCTAACCACCTTCTTGAGTACATAGTTACATACATCATAATTCCAATTGGTTTTGAATTTCTGAATGAAAATGAATTCAAGAGGCCCAGAGGGCCCGAATCTTGCGCACATGTCTATTAAGGGATAATGAAAAGATTGATGTTTTAAAGTTTTCATGCAGACTTTATGTTAGTTTGTTTCAGGAAATGAAATACAATATTTCTAATAAGGGCGATATAATTCACTGATGAATAGGTGAATCACGTTGTAGGGTTTTGCATTCATGCAATGTGAGTCAGTATTGCGATACCAAACCTACTTCCTTTGGTGTTTTTGATGAATTACATATACAAAGCGATGAGAATCATGTTCTTGATCCTCAGCAGTATAAGACTTAACACCAGTGCTATTTTGAATGTAAAGCTATAATAACAAGAGAAATTGGATTACTTATAATAAGAAAATGAATTTTAAAGTTTTTCAGTATTATATTACACGATAAGTGATCTTGACAACCAAAGTTATTTACATGAGGAAACTTGATAGCACTCCATCTCTGGTACCTACTGATCAAATATAAGAATTCTGGGTCTTCAGATCAATTCTCACAGGAAACCTTTTGGACCCTGTGACCTTGAAGAGCATACAAGGTCATTTATATGAGGAAACTATAGTACAGTAAACTTACTCCCTCTCGAGGGGCAAACATGATATCTGGGAGTAAGGAAATTCACTATTTTGATAAAACGCCCAAAGATCATTTCAATAATTAAAATTATGTGCTGCCGATATATCTATGTCTGCAAAAAAAAGATTACTAAAATTAAAGCCAATCTGACCCCTTTTAGGCTCCAACTTTACATACAATGTATTAAGGGCCTGGGGTGGGTTTCATAGTATCGAACTGTTATCTCAGGGTAATAACTGAAATAATTTCCAATTGAACTGAATGAGAAAATACCCAAAGTAACATTTTCTATATAGATTAATATCATACAAATCAGTAAACTCAATCCTCTCCCCAAAGGGGAAACATGAAGCCCAGGGGTCAAGGCATTCCCATTTTTTTTTATTAAAGCACTTCATTCCCATTTTTTTTTTTATTAAAGCACTTCAAAACCCTTCCATCTATGAAAGAAAACCCCATTTTGGTGCCCCTTAGGCCCCTTGGGAAAACCAATGATTCACAATTTCAGTTGATGTTTGGACATGACAGGCTTCTGCAAAATTTCAGAAATAAGTCTTTTGAGAAGTCAAAAACCTTAATTGTATGACGCTCATTGCAGGACGCACAACGACGGACGAAAAGCAACGGCTATAGGTCATTTGAGACTTTGTCTCAGGCGACAGAAATATTAACAAATACAAAACACAATGAAAATGTTCAGTTTCTGATTGACACTGCTGTGATGATATAGTATTGTGAGGTTGTTTTAAGCACAGTCACAGGTAGAAAGCATTATAATAAGAGTGAAATGCCCGGAAGAACTGTTTCCATAGCAACATTGAAAAGTACCATTATTGCAAAACTGTCAATGTTGTATTTCTATCACTTTCTTGTGAACTATAATTAAAGCGAGTTTAAGTTGTAGAGCTTGTTTCCAGGTTTCCAGGAAACACTCTCGTCCGAATCACAACGTGTCTGTCGGTGTACGTGTCGGTGTGCCTTTCCCAAGGCGTTTCAGTAATGGCCGGTCGTACACCCAGTGTTCGCCTACCTCGTGGAATTGCTGAAAGAACATGCAAACATCTGTTACACACATTTCCATTAAGAAAGTTACAACAAGAGGCCCAGAGGGCCTGTGTAATCATTCAACTTATATTACTGTAGCAGTTCTGTAGTCTTATTTCAGATTACCAGATAGGTAATAAACTTCAACAAAAATATGACCGCGGCGCCTATAAATAAGATCACATATACCCTTAAATACAGACTGATGTTATTGTTGTAGAATTTTCTGTAGAAGTTCTTTACTTTTCTCTCAATTTTTCATATTCAAAGGGGTTCATACTCCATTCATTTCAGTTTTTACCCCATGATTACTTGTGGTGAAATATGATTAAAATCAGAGTATCTTTTTAGCAGAAGATTATGATTAAAATCAGTCTGTTTAACAGAAAATGTCAGAATTTGCATTTTCTATTCAATAAATAATAGTAAACTTTGCCCATGCCTTTTTCATCAGTACTATTATTGTGAAATAATCAGAAATTAGGAATTTTACAAAATTACGACATATGAACCTATGAATGAAATAGGATCCTTTATTTTGATATTAATGCTTTGAAATGTTGTTTGATTCAAAAATATGTAATTGTCAGAATGTACTCATAGTGATAAATCTAATAAACCATAGATGAAAATTGCATGAACGAAGGCCTGGCACTCACGATATACAATACTTATCTATCAATGGGAAAAATGGGAGCCAGATTAGGAAAATAAGGTGAAAGTACCTAAATTTGGCAGTAAAACTGGGGTGAAAATATCACTAGAGACTTGTTTGCTTGCTGGGTTTATAGCCCAATGAACAGTCAGGGTCATTTTGAGGTGGTAGTAGTTGGTGACTACCTCAATTAAACAACATATGGCAGGCCAATCACATGCCATCTAGAGCAATTAGGGTAAAGTATCTTCACCAAGGACACAACCACGACAGCAAAGATTTGTTGGATTCTCAGCTTCCCGAGAAACGCAAACCAACACGGGATTGAGAGCCGAACCATGCACTTCGGATCTTCACCCGAGATTACGTGGCCAGCATTCTAACCCTCGGAGCAGTCGCGGCCCCCTATCACTAACAAAACAGGTATTCTAAAATACATACATAAGTAACTAGGTTACGTAAAGCCAAGACAAGATAATTAAGTACCTTTGTTTCCCATTTCAGTCCCTTTTCCTTTCTTTCTTTCGCTTCTGTTCTTTGGCGATGTTCCAATTTATGTTTAAACTCTGTTGCGATTTCTACATTCTTCTGTTTCAAATTTCTGGTAACTTGTTCCCATAACCTGATAAAAAAAAGTGAAATTAGATTTGTATAGTATATAACACACACCAGGTATACAGGTGTCCGAAAATATAAGTAGGATGATTATCAAAAGATTTACTGATTTTCACAGTCCGTGTTAAGGACAAATCACTTAAAATTGCCCTTCACAAAGTGGAAAATACAAATTTCCATTCTCGTATATGTAACATGTAAATATTTGTAATAGGAATAATATGATTTATTTCGCTGTAAATTAGGGAAACAGCTACTACTCAAATATGAGCCAGCAGATATTTACAAAAAAAAAAGGCATTTCTTCATTTTTAGCAATAGGGAACTTTATTTTTGGTCATTTTCAGTATGATGATGTATCATCGCCTTTTGAACTGCAATAAAAACAAGAGGCCAACAGGGCCTGTATCGCTCACCTTGAAATTTCAGTGATTTTGGGAAAACTCCCATTTAAGACATTACGAATACTTTCCCAGTCTGGGATCTGCCATTTTATCATGCATTACAGTTAACAATTACCCTTAACTAACATTTAGTATTTTGGTTCCAAATAATTTGTACAATTTTGAATCCCCACCACCCAAGGGTGTTTCTTGACAAGTGAAATAAGGTTAAATTCCAATCAGTGGTTCAGAATAAGGAGTTGTTTGAAGAGACGGACGATGGACGCCACGGTATGGCTTAAGTTTACCTTGGTCATTAACAGGTAAGCTAAAATGGTATTTACTTTCTAGATTCAAACTCCACTTGTGTGTCCAGTGGCTTAACTCTTTTCTTCACAATGGCCATCTTCTTAGTATCCACAAATGCCTCATTTCTCTAAAATATCAAGTAAAACTTTGAGGCATAATATGTCTCTTATATAACTGAATAGTACATACAGCCAACCTGTCTATAAAGGACACCACTGGACAGATCAAAATGTCCTTTTAAGACAGGTGTCCTTTATACAGAGGTTACTTATATAGTAAATTGGAAGGAGTGGGTCTGATGAGTCTGTCCTTTATAAACAAGTGTCCTTTATATAGAGGTGTCCCTTACAACAGGTTTAACTGTATACTGTAAATCATACATGTATTTCGTACAATAATAATGTTTCTACCAGAATGATTGTTCTAAATGTGTCATCTATCTTTGAATTTTTTAATTGAATTATATCACTTACAATTGAAAGATTCTTTCAATTTAGTAAAATCAAATTTTGTACCTTTTACATGCACAATTCTTCCAGTTAAGCCAGTTCTATATACATTAATTTTAATCAATGAAAACACTTATAAACAGATATGAGAGACTGATACTTGTTAAAGAGATGATTCTCAGTATATAACACTGGACTTTAACTGACACCAGTTTAATATATTCAACATCTTACACAAAACATACACCTGTCACGTTCCTACAGCAGTCTTACCCCTGAGCTGTGTTTGGCATACATGACCCCGTTCCATTCTCCATCAATCGTCACAATTGCATTCTTTTTGTCGGTTGGCGAATAAATGTGTCCCGTGACCTGGTGTTTCTTGCCTCCATAGAAAGGCTGTACAACAGTGAATCAAACATAGTTAGTCCATCAATTATTGATTAATACATATTATAAATATATATATTTATTAAATCTTAGCTGTTTGGAGGACAAAGATTATATCAGTATATCGTACTGACTGTGTCATGGTTCTTACTGATTGTGTGAGCCTTTTTACTGACTGTGTGAGCCTTCCTACTGATTGTGTGTGCCTTCTTACTGATTGTGTGAGCCTTCTTACTGATTGTGTGAGCCTTCTTACTGATTGTGTGAACCTTCTTACTGATTGTGTGAGCCTTCTTAATGACTGTGTGAGCCTTCTTACTGACTGTGTGAGCCTTCTTACTGACTGTGTGAGCCTTCTTACTGATTGTGTGAGCCTTCTTACTGATTGTGTGAGCCTTCTTACTGATAGTGTGAGCCTTCTTACTGATTGTGTGAGCCTTCTTACTGATTATGTGAGCCTTCTTACTGACTGTGTGAGCCTTCTTACTGACTGTGTGAGCCTTCTTACTGATTGTGTGAGCCTTCTTACTGATTGTGTGAGCCTTCTTACTGATTGTGTGAGCCTTCTTACTGATTATGTGAGCCTTCTCAATTACTGTGAGCCTTTTACTGATTGTGTGAGCCTTCTTACTGATTGTGTGAGCCTTCTTACTGATTGTGTGAGCCTTCTTAATGACTGTGAGCCTTCTTACTGATTATGTGAGCCTTCTTACTGACTGTGTGAGCCTTCTTACTGATTGTGTGAGCCTTCTTACTGATTGTGTGAGCCTTCTTACTGATTGTGTGAGCCTTCTTACTGATTGTGTGAGCCTTCTTACTGACTGTGTGAGTCTTCTTACTGATTGTGTGAGCCTTCTTACTGATTGTGTGAGCCTTCTTACTGATTGTGTGAGCCTTCTTACTGACTGTGTGAGTCTTCTTACTGATTGTGTGAGCCTTCTTACTGATTGTGTGAGCCTTCTTAATGATTGTGTGAGCCTTCTTACTGACTGTGTGAGCCTTCTTACTGACTGTGTGAGCCTTTTTACTGACTGCGTGAGTTTTTTTACTGATTGTGTGAACCTTCTTAATTACTGTGTGAGCCTTTTTACTGATTGTGTGAGCCTTTTTTACTGATTGTGTGTGCCTTTTTACTGATTGTGTGAGTCTTTTTACTGATTGTGTGAGCCTTTTTACTGATTGTGTGAGCCTTCTTACTGATTGTGTGAGCCTTTTTACTGATCGTGTGAGCCTTCTTACTGGTTGTGTGAGCCTTTTTACTGGTTGTGTGAGCCTTCCAAATTACTGTGTGAGCCTTTTTACTGAATTTATAATTCTAGTTATTAACATTATATAACTAATGTTTTTCTCTGGAAAATAGAATTTTAGCAAGCGGTACCTAATAATATAATGAAATTGTTATCAAATTATTTTCCGATTAATATGATGATTAATCTACCCATCGAAAGTGATATTTCCCTCTGCCTTTGACACCTGGAATCATTGTATTCAACTGAAAAACAAGTTAATAATTAATTTGTACATGAAATCGCTTAAGTACTGACCTTAGTATGGAAGTCTACGTTGGCTGAGAATCCTGTTTTGGCACAAGCTATGGTCACTTTCCCACCTAACTCCACCCACGGCACCGTCAGGATGGACCTACAACAAATATTTCTCCCTTGTCAGAAAACCATGTTATATCATAATGCCATGTACATTTATTTTTTAGTTTAATACCTATATATTCTTTTTCCAAAAAGAAAGAAATTAGAATGAAATCACACTTAGTCTGTTTGGTAACCTGGCTTCGGGAGTTGCTCCAGCCTCTTCTTTTACAATATTTTAAAGAACAGTTAATACATACATTATATTTTTACCCAATTTTCATCAATAAATTTACATATTTCACCTTCCTTTCAATAAAAAAAACTGACTATAAATGTCCTTCCACAACAATCTCATAATAAGGGAGAAAAAGAAAGAGCAACTGTGAAGAAAGGAAGTCAAAGACATTGTCCCAAGGATGGTGTGTGGCACAAAAGCTTGACAGAAGAGTGGACAAGTTAGTCCATTTAATACAATCTGTAAACAGTAAACTTTTTACCTGCCTTCCAATGACAGTTGATCACTCAACTTTTACCTGCATGTATGTAATTAACAGGTGAATTGTTATCTAGAATATGTTTGTGAAACATGTATACCCCCGTTCCTATTTTAATGGAAATAAAGCTTAAGACAAAATTCAACCAAAGTCCATTACATATAAAAAATTAATCCAAATAAAACATTTTCCTACTTGACTGCACAGCATTGATGTTGAATCTCTACAGATCTTTCATGCAAAATCTCGGCAACCTTTCACTACATTAATGATTGCATGAAAAAGTCTGAAAAGCTTCTTCATAACAATATCTGCAAAATTTCTTCATGACAAAGTCTGCAAAACTTCTTTATTACAGAGTCTGGAAAACTAAAAGTCAAAGAATAACACTTTCTGTCTATAATCACACTGGGCAGGGGTTGCAGCAACTCAGTCGATTAGAGAGCCAGCCACATAACCTCAGATGAAGTCCGAGGTGTGAGGTTCTATCCTCCCTACAGGTGTCGGTGTGTGTTTCTCGGGAAGAAGGCCAGTCTGTGCTGTCATGGTTGTGTCCTTGGGCAAGACATTCTACCCTAATTACTCTGCATTGCATACATCAGCCCCCTCCCCCCCCCAAATGTTATTTTGTGAAGTAGTCACCAACTACTACAAGGAGACCTTGTCCCAATAGGACCCTGGCTGTTCACCGAGTGATAAACCCCTCACACTCTGGACCTGGGAATAAATATTTTGTCATCTTTTGGTGGCAGTCCATCGAGGAACACTTACCTGCCATACCCATTAGGGAAGGTAATCACATACTCCTCATCATGGTCTATAAGAGACACAACCGCTTGTCCAATCATGTGCACCCCAATGGACAGTCCAAGAAACTTGGACTTTGTCCAAATGTATCCATCCAATGAAATTCGTTTATTGTAATGCTCTGCATAGAATGCCGAAACTGTAAAAATGTGACAAAGATCTCAATTAAATACAAAACAAAAATATGATTAAAAAAATACTTTCAAAAAGGAAAGAGGAAGACTTTAGAGTAAATCCCTGCTTGACCAATGAAATTATTGTACTAAAGGACAATATGATAGAGCTAGTTATAGTTAGCAATATACAAATTTAGCATTTTAACATTAAAATTCCCTGAGAGTTTAATCTTAGCAGGTTTATTTTTAGTGACCCTTATATTTAGCAGTTTATATAATTATGTTAATTATTAGCATTTTAAAACTTATCGCTAAATTAGCTTTGATTTCCAATAGATCACTGAAATAACCTGCTATATAGTATGTGGCATATTGAGATCCCTGATTAGATTATAAGATATAGGATCCACAACTTACTGGGCGGGTGATGAGACACCTGTTCTGCAATGAAAGCTAAGTTTTCTTTTGTTGACCATGGAACTGGACCGTCATCGGCTAGATCCTACAAACCCGAACGGGAACTATAATTATACAGTATAAATGTCTTAAGAACACAGTAATAAGGTTGTGTCTGGGGAACTGACCTATTTGACCTACTGTCCATTAATTAAAGACAAAATGTTGAACTACAGTTGAACTACAGTTAAAAATATTAAGTATTTATGCTCCGATTTCTTCATGCAAGAATGCAAACCTAACAATGTCATATAAAGTCAACTTCAAAGTTGTCTGGATCATAAAAAACCTTCAAATTATCCGGGTATTCGAGCGGCAGAGTTTGGTATCTAATATAATGTTTCATTTTCACAAGCCAAACGAATACTGGTATTCAAAGCAAATAAAGTTGAAAACACTCGACACTGTTAACCAAAGGACTTGGTTTTTGGGTGCCGCCCCTCTGCCTTTACAAGTAAAACCATACTCAAATCATGCTGTCCAAAGATTCTGCAGACCAAATACCTTCATCCATACAGAAGAAGAAAGATTTCAAAGAAACACCTGTTTTCCCCATTTATATCCCTTTTGGGCCCTGACCCTTAGGCCCCTGGTGGTCAGACCCACCATTTATACTGAACTTGTCTGGTACAAATTTGGTTCCCTTTCATCCAACGATGCATTAAACTAAATATGGACCAAATGCTTTTAAAGAATCATTTAAATTTGACCTATCTGGCCCCTTTCCTCAGGCCTTTGGAGTAGGGCCAGACCAAACTGTTGTACAAAGTTGGTTCCCCTTCACCCAAGGATGCTTCAGACCAAATTTGATCAAAATCCATCCAGTCATTAATTACTAGTAAAAGAAGTTAACAGATGTCGTTTCCTTTTCCATGGTGCACCAGTCCTTCGGAGCAAGTGGGCGAAAATTTATAAATTATTTTGAATGCAAACAATCTCAACTTCAAAACAAAAAGGCAAACGAAACAATCGTTTGAGAACATTAAATGGTTCAGAGTCTATAATTACTATATACAATGTACTTCCTATTTATTAAGTGGGTCTATATTCATGCAGGCTATGAGTGTTTTCAATTGAAATGGCATTTCCCAACAAGTAGTAACGTGCAAATTATAGACTGAAGCTTATGAGAAGATCACACTTCGCTAAAAGTCCTGGGCTGAGTTTTACTAAGCATCTTAAGTTACGATTTGTATCGTAACCTTAAGTTACGTTAAATCTCCGTCCTACTAAACTTTGTATCTTAAGTTACGCATAAAATGACGTCGTAACTTACGACAGCTTAGGGCCACTCTTAAGTTACGAATTTTTCTTAATTAATGCATCTTAGCTGACACAAACAGGAAAATACTCACGTTTACGTGTATTTTTATGTATTTGCAACACAGTAAGAGAGAGAAAACTTAAGACGCGAGCGAACTGTGACCGACCCTGAATTAATACAGCGGTATTATGATTCCATGGCGGGTCATTTTTCTTCTTTGTCAATGATTGCATGTCTGTCCGTTTTTCTTCTTTGTCAATGATTGCATGTCTGTCCGTTTTTTTATCTCATCAGTATACCAAGATGATGAATTTACTCTGTTTGGAAAAATTGACGGTACAAAAATTGAAAATTTCTACCTAAGAACCCTTAGTTCACTAATCTGTGTTGTTATAGAAATACAAATTACATGTATAAAATCGCAGCATATCTCAGCATATAGTTTGACCCCCTCCCCATTTATGGTGATTTAAAAGGAAACATTACTATTTTCCTTTAAAACGTGTCTCAATTCAGCATTATTGGATATTTATTCACTATTTTCTATGTTTTAAAAAAATCATCAAGAATTCAAACTTTTGGTATCAAGAGATTAATTTTGATATTCAACGTGTATTTTTTCATCTAAAAAATCAAAATTTTGATTTAAAATCCAAAAATCTTCCTTTTTATATCAAGTTATCAAACTCTTGATATATATATAAAAAAAAAAGATTTTCTCATATTAAAAAAACCAGAAGCATTTTCTTATAAAAAAATTAATTTGTGATATGAAATTTTGTTATATTAGTAAATGATTGTTAGATATCAAAAACTTTTTTTCATGATTTGTTCACAAATGATAAAACAGTGCTTCATAAATCCGAGGGGGTACCTGTGTCCACTTTAATTTGATAATACACATCCACCCAGCAGTTTTATAAACTATCAACATAATTTCAATAATTGAAAAGAAAAAGGAAACAGATAAATACTGTAAGGTACTGACCCTATTATTGATAGCTGGATGAAAATCTATAATTGTCACCTGCACATGTACTGTCTACGATTATATTGAAAGCATACATAACAATTAAGGAGCACAAACAGAAAGTTATGTTCTAGTTTTGGGAGTCTACGGCCTCTGCAAGGACGAGGAGCTTTTGCTCTGACCAGTTATGTTTTCATCGTTTCACGCCCATGGCTCGACTGGCAGACATCAATGGCGTTGCTAAAAATTGACGTAGGCTAAAGTGAAACTAATGATTGCGCTTGCGTGGTGTCGTTACTAAGAAGAATCTTGCCCCCAGCACACAAGAGTTCCTAAATCGCAACTTACGAATCTTCCTAAGTTAAGTTTACGACGAAAAGTTACAAACGCTTTAGTAAAACAGGCAAATCGTAACTTAAGATTGCAGTTAAGAAAATCGTAAGCTGGATTTTTTTGCGTAACTTAAGATGCTTAGTAAAACTCAGCCCTGGTCCTCCAGAAATAAAGCTCACATTACCATGAGTTGAAGTGATACATTTTTGCAATAAGGCACAGTCTATCACACTACAATTATCATCTTTCGTCATCACAGCCGCCATAATCATCGTTCTGACTATACATTTTATGACATTCCTACCGTGGTTTTCGGCCAGTCGGGCATGTTCCAATGACAAAGAAAGGTCTCCCCCAGAATAGGATTGTACGGTTTCTTCGCCACGTCACTGTTACGGCCAGCATGGAAGGCAGACATGTACCAGCGGACCAGTTGTATCATCCTCTCAGCTGGCGTGTCCATGTCAGGGATACTAGAAACAAATATTGGTAGTTAAGAGTTGTAGGTGGAGGAAAGCCAGAGAAAAACCACCGGCCTACGGTCAGTACCTGGCAACTGCCCCACGTAGGTTTCGAACTCGCAACCCAGAGGTGGAGGGCTAGTATTAAAGTGTTGGGACACCTTAACCACTCGGCCACCACAGCCCCTTAACAACCGTCAAAGTTAAGTGAACTTTACCTACCCTGTGGTGTTTGAAGTAGGTCAAGGTCATTCATTTGAACAAACATGGTATCCCTTCATCACACCATACTACAGCCAGATATCTGGTTTCTTGGCCTCTTGGTTATTGGGATGAAGATGATAAATTTAATAAAAGGAAAAATAAATGCAGGACGGACACCACACCATGGCATAAGCTCACTTGCCCTTTCAGGCAGATGAGCTAGAAATAGTTGCTGAAATGTTATACATACTTGATAAACAGATCTGGGTGAGCAAAGAAGTCGGCATACATCTCGAGTAGTGATCTCCGCTCCAAAATGAAGGTCGGAAGCACAACCTTGGTAAGATCCATCCCGATTCTCACTTGAGATAACAGGTGAGCTATTATACTGCCGTGTTTCTCCAGGGAACCCACTGAAAGTGTCAACACCAGTTATACGTACTTGTACTCTAAAATTACTATGAGGCCTGGACTTCTTCATTCTGTAGGCTACAGTTGCTTTGGTATATCCATTACAATGAAGTAAAATGTTGTTACATTAAACAAGAGGCCCTAAGGGTCTGTATGGCTCACCAGAATATTTTGGTGACCATTTATATAGCAAAGCCCTCAAATGTTTTATTACAAATACTTTCCCCTCGTGGGAAATGCCTCTCAGTACAATGTATTGCAGTCAACACCTCCCTTTAGATAGCAGTTAGCTTTTTGGTTCCAAATAAGATTCAAGCAAATTTAGTTGAAAAAGATATCACCATTAATTACCAATTGATTTCCTTTATTGGGCCCCGTCGCACTTAATTATCATTTACTATTATTTCCCCTATTGGGCCCTGCCCCACTTAATTATCATTTACTATTATTTCCCCTATTGGGCCCTCCCTCTCAGGCTTCTTTGAGTCCAGACTCACTGTTTAAAGAAAATTGGTACCCCCTTAAGCAAAGGATGCTTCAGACCTTTGGTCGAGTTTATAACTAGTAGTCATTTTTAGAAAAAAAAACTTGAAGGATGACAGACAAATGACATAACCAAAATTGATCATTATTTAAAGTTTGTGATAATGAATCAATAGTTAAATCGTATTGAACTCAAAAGACCAACTTACATTCTTCTGTATCTCGCTCATCATAAAGTTCTGAAAAGAAGACAAAACATATCATAATGTAATGAGATATAAAGCAATTTTGAAGAAAAAAAGTTTCAAGTGACAATTTAAACATTCCATACTAAACAATAGGCCCATGGGCCTTAATGGTTACTTATTAAGTTTCGATTTATACAGATATATGACTTTTCTTGTTAAGAAATATATAGAACTGCTGCAAGAATGGCCGACTAATACCCCTTGCCCCCCAATTCACCCTGATTCCCACTCTTGCTTAAAATGCTTTTTAATCAAATCTAAAACAAAAAGGTGGAAAATAGCAGATCAAAACAGTAAGTAAAGTTACATAATTTCTAAGTACATTAATTTCGAGAAGCTTGGATAAAAACAGTTGGAAGAGTTGTCCAAGATGGCCGACTGTTAGCCATAATCTTTTCCCAAACAGTCTTAAAATATAATGGGCACAACAAGGAACTAAGAGGAACCTACTCATCAAGTTTGAGAAGAATCTCCTTCCAGCACTTCTCAGGAAATAGCAGTAACAAACTTCAACTGTAAAAATCCAAGATGGCCACCTGTCGGCCATTTTGTTTTCAGCCTCATAATTGAACATACAGTCATGCACAACTCTAGACAAAGGAAACCTACATCACATTTTGGAATGATCTTTGGGGCAATTCTCAAGAAAAAGTAATAACAAGGATCATATGAAATATCAATTCCTAAAAATTACAATCCTGCTGAAATGGAGTCGGTGGAAACTTTACTGTTGTAGATTGGTCTCCGAAACTCACCATCAAAATAGTCATCCTCCGAGGCTATGATCTGTGGGGGGTCTCGCTTTCTCCTCCTCGCTTTCTGGACTCGGTGTTGTCACCAAAGACGATGAGGTTGATTTACTGAAATGACACTATTCATTACCTTATCAGAAATAATATAGCCTACATGATATATTTGTTGTAGAGAGCTGTATACCAACATATGCTGTCAACACTGACTACCGCCTTTATATTCATCGTAGCTGCTTGTGTTAAGTTTTCAAGATTCAACTTAATAAAGGACTGGTAATAAGAACAAATAGAAACTTGTTGGTGCAATATAAATACCCCTGTTCCCTTCTTTATTTCAACCCCCATAAATGACCTCAAAAAACTTGCTAAAATCTTGAACCAATATTGCTGTTGTGAATTTGAATGGACAGATGAACAGACAGACATCTAAAACGACGGATTTGAAGACGGAATTTGTGTAAAACTGTATGCCTCAGATTAAGTCTTATGGAGGCATAAAATTAAAATAAAATAAAAGGCATAAAATGAAAATAAAATCTTCTCCATTTCATCACTGAATGTACAGGGATGAGAAGACTGAATCGTAAAAAAGTCTGAAAACCCAATTTGTAGTGTACTTTCTTTGAAGAAATATTAAAATTAACATTACAGCCAACATGAGAAAAAAGTCTGAAATCAGATTTTTATCTGAAAATGTTCATGCCTGAATGTAACAATATCTGTCCAGAAATGAATAGGATTAAGTTCAGAACACGTCCGACAAAAAGAATATCAACCGTAAGACCAACTAAGATGATAAGGCTGATCATTGAAGAGTAATGGAAATGTTAAAACAAGATTTGGAACTGAGCAATGGCGAAGATACTGCATCTTCACCTGTGTTAACTTGATGGTTAACTTGACTTTTCAGAACAGTGACATTGGCTTATCAAATGATAGGATTATTAGTTAGAATAAACCATTCAACACATGCACGGTAATGATATATCATAATTAAACTAACCGGTAAGAGCATTATTACCTAGGACTAGCAACATTGTAATATATAGAGGATATTGAATGGTTTCCCGTTTAATATAACATATATTTCAAGAGTATGACAGAATATTAATATTTTCATGAGTATGAAAAAAACCTCTGATTGGTCAAAAACCGAAAACTTATATTTTCACTGCAAAACTTATATTTTCACTGCAAAATCTTATATTTTCACTGCTCATCGCTTCAGTGAAAATACAAGTTATATTAGTCTGATAAATTTCTTTATTTCACTGGCAAAAATGCAATAAAGAATTATTGTTCACAGTGGATACACATGATGAGAATCGTAGGATGTCATCAAGAACAATAAGTGGTTGCCAACATATTTAGTACGTTAGAAGTGAGGTTTACATGTATTGGGGTCCTGATGAAGCCCTCTTCGTGGGAAACAGGTACACCAGCAATACAAGAGGCCCATGGGCCTTAACGGTCATCTGACAAACACTTACACTCACAGCAGGGACACACACCCCAATCCAGCATTATTACCATAAATTATTTATCGCAGCCAGTTATGTTTTAGATCAAATTTGGTTTTTATCCATTTAGCTTGTCCAGGAAGAGCAGCATCATAAAGCAAAATTTTAGCCAAGTTCCCATTTTTGGGGCATGCCCCTCTGTCCCAATGGGTCAGACAAGACTCATTTATATCAATTAGGATTGCCTTTCCCCAATGATGTTTCATACTAAATATGGTTGTAATCAATTCAGGCATTAAGGAGGAATTGCATTTTTAAGAAATGTTTAACCTAAGCGCTCCTTTTGCCCCATCTTTTTTTCCCCAGGGGTCAAACCTGTCTCATTAAAAAATATGATTGCCGTCACCTTATGTTTCACATCAAATTTGGTTGTAATCCACCAAAAGGTTAGGGAGGATTAGGATTTAACAGCAAATATTCACCAAAGTTCCCCTTTTGGGGCCCTGCCCCTCAGGCCCCAGGGGTCACACTAGCCTCGTTTATATAAAATATGACCATCCTTCCCAAAGGATGTTTCACACCATATTTCGTATTAATCCACCCAACGGTTAGAGAGAAGTAGGATTTATAGCAAAAATTCACCAAAGTTCCCCTTTTGGGGCCCCGCCCCTCTGGCCCTAGGGGTCAAACCAGCCTCATTTATATAAAATATGATTGTCCTCCTCCAATGATGTTTCACACCAAATTTGGTAATAATTCACTATGGGTGTTGGGAGGAGTAGGATTTTACAGCAAAATTTCATCAAAGTTCCCCTTTTGGGGCCCCGCCCCTCTGGCCCCAGGGGCCACACCAGCCTCATTTATATAAAATATGACCACCCTCCACCAATGATGTTTCACACAATATCTGGTTGAAATCCACCAAAGGGTTAAGGACGAGTAGGATTTTATAGCAAAATTTCATCAAAGTTCCCTTTTTTGGGCCCGTCACTCTGGCCCCAGGGCTCACACCAGCCTCATTTATATAAAATATGACCACCCTCCCCCAATGATGTTTCACAACATATCTGGTTGAAATCTACTAAAGGGTTAAGGAGGAGTAGGATTTTATAGCAAAATTTCATCAAAGTTCCCCATTTGGGGCCCCACCCCTCAGGCCCCAGGGGTCACACTAGCCTCATTTATATAAAATATGACCGCCCTCCCCAAATGATGTTTCACAACATATCTGGTTGAAATCCACTAAAGGGTTAAGGAGGAGTAGGATTTTATAGCAAAATTTCATCAAAGTTCCCCTTTTGGGGCCCCGCCCCTCAGGCCCCAGGGGTCACACCAACTTCATTTATATAAAATGTGACCGCCCTCCCCCAATGATGTTTCACACCAAATTTAGTTGTACTCCACCTAAGGGTAAAGGAGGAGTAGGATTTTATAGCAATATCCACCTAAGTTCCCTTTTTGGGGCCCCGCCCTTCTGGCCCCAGGGGTCAGACCAGCCTCATTTATATAAAATATGATTGCCCTCCCCCAATGATGCTTCAAACCAAATTTGGAAGTAATCCACCCAAGCGTTAAGGAGGAGTAGCGTTTTGAAAGAAAAAGTTTACGGACGGCGCACGGCGCACGGCGGACGACGACGGACGAAGCACGATGACTATAGGTCATCCTGACCCTTTGGGTCAGATGACCTAATAATGGAGAACCTCACCCTGATCTTGTTATGGTTGTATGAAATCTTTAATCCAAGATCTATACCTGTTAGACAGCACATATAAAACAAACCTCTAATCAATGAGTTATGTATTATTTTTTCGTATAACCAACCCTAACCAGACACGGATTTATTTCACTCACTCTGGACTTGTTTTCGGAGTAGACCTGAAGTCCTCTGCATCAAAGAAATCTTCATCCTCACTACTGGAGTAGGACGTCTCTGGGACAGTCGTACTGGAACTGTTCTCATCTGTAGAAACATAATTAACAGTTCGTTATAACTTACAGAATCCAGTGTATCAAAGAATGTCTGTATTTTACATCTAGTGATCCCTTATCTCCCACTGTCGGCGCCCCCCTATACTGTTGTGGCCTGTATACTGCTGTCATCCCAATACTGGTGTCATCCCTATACTGCTGTCACCCCTATACTGCTGTCACCCCTATACTGGTGTCACCCCTATACTGCTGTCACCCCTATACTGGTGTCATCCCAATACTGGTGTCACCCCTATACTGCTGTCACCCCTATACTGGTGTCACCCCTATACTGGTGTCACCCCTATACTGGTGTCACCCCTATACTGGTGTCACCCCTATACTGGTGTCATCCCTATACTGGTGTCACCCCTATACTGGTGTCATCCCTATACTGCTGTCATCCCAATACTGGTGTCATCCCAATACTGGTGTCACCCCTATACTGGTGTCACCCCTATACTGGTGTCACCCCTATACTGGTGTCACCCCTATACTGGTGTCACCCCTATACTGGTGTCACCCCTATACTGCTGTCATCCCTATACTGGTGTCACCCCTATACTGCTGTCACCCCTATACTGGTGTCACCCCTATACTGGTGTCACCCCTATACTGGTGTCACCCCTATACTGCTGTCACCCCTATACTGGTGTCATCCCTATACTGGTGTCACCCCTATACTGGTGTCATCCCTATACTGGTGTCACCCCTATACTGGTGTCACCCCTATACTGGTGTCACCCCTATACTGGTGTCACCCCTATACTGGTGTCACCCCTATACTGGTGTCATCCCTATACTGGTGTCACCCCTATACTGGTGTCACCTCTATACTGGTGTCACCCCTATACTGGTGTCACCCCTATACTGGTGTCATCCCTATACTGGTGTCACCCCTATACTGGTGTCACCCCTATACTGCTGTCATCCCTATACTGGTGTCACCCCTATACTGGTGTCACCCCTATACTGGTGTCACCCCTATACTGGTGTCATCCCTATACTGGTGTCATCCCTATACTGGTGTCACCCCTATACTGCTGTCATCCCAATACTGGTGTCATCCCTATACTGCTGTCATCCCAATACTGGTGTCATCCCTATACTGCTGTCACCCCTATACTGCTGTCATCCCTATACTGGTGTCACCCCTATACTGGTGTCATCCCTATACTGGTGTCATCCCCTATACTGGTGTCACCCCTATACTGCTGTCACCCCTATACTGGTGTCACCCCTATACTGCTGTCACCCCTATACTGGTGTCACCCCTATACTGGTGTCACCCCTATACTGCTGTCATCCCTATACTGGTGTCACCCCTATACTGGTGTCACCCCTATACTGGTGTCACCCCTATACTGGTGTCATCCCTATACTGGTGTCACCCCTATACTGGTGTCACCCCTATACTGCTGTCATCCCTATACTGGTTCATCCCTATACTGGTGTCACCCCTATACTGGTGTCACCCCTATACTGGTGTCACCCCTATACTGCTGTCACCCCTATACTGGTGTCACCCCTATACTGGTGTCACCCCTATACTGCTGTCACCCCTATACTGGTGTCACCCCTATACTGGTGTCACCCCTATACTGGTGTCATCCCTATACTGGTGTCACCCCTATACTGCTGTCATCCCTATACTGGTGTCACCCCTATACTGGTGTCACCCCTATACTGCTGTCATCCCTATACTGGTGTCACCCCTATACTGGTGTCATCCCTATACTGTTGTCACCCCTATACTGGTGTCATCCCTATACTGGTGTCACCCCTATACTGCTGTCACCCCTATACTGGTGTCACCTCTATACTGGTGTCACCCCTATACTGGTGTCACCCCTATACTGGTGTCACCCCTATACTGGTGTCACCCCTATACTGGTGTCACCCCTATACTGGTGTCATCCCTATACTGGTGTCACCCCTATACTGGTGTCACCCCTATACTGGTGTCACCCCTATACTGCTGTCACCCCTATACTGCTGTCACCCCTATACTGGTGTCACCCCTATACTGGTGTCATCCCTATACTGGTGTCATCCCTATACTGTGGTCACCCCTATACTGGTGTCATCCCTATACTGGTGTCACCCCTATACTGCTGTCACCCCTATACTGGTGTCACCTCTATACTGGTGTCACCCCTATACTGGTGTCACCCCTATACTGGTGTCACCCCTATACTGGTGTCACCCCTATACTGGTGTCATCCCTATACTGGTGTCACCCCTATACTGGTGTCACCCCTATACTGCTGTCACCCCTATACTGGTGTCACCCCTATACTGGTGTCATCCCTATACTGGTGTCATCCCTATACTGGTGTCACCCCTATACCGGTGTCATCCCTATACTGGTGTCATCCCTATACTGGTGTCATCCCTATACTGGTGTCACCCCTATACTGCTGCTACCCTGTATACTGTAGTTTCCCCTATACCTCCCATTACCCCTATACTACTGTAACCCTTTAACTGATGTCACCCCTATACTGACATTACCCCTATACTACTGTAACCCTTTAACTGATGTCACCCCTATACTGACATTACCCCTATACTACTGTAACCCTTTAACTGATGTCACCCCTATACTGACATTACCCCTATACTACTGTAACCCTTTAACTGATGTCACCCCTA
The DNA here is from genome assembly GCF_902652985.1 of Pecten maximus. Classification (NCBI taxonomy): domain Eukaryota; kingdom Metazoa; phylum Mollusca; class Bivalvia; order Pectinida; family Pectinidae; genus Pecten; species Pecten maximus. Next base: position 44,224,141 of record NC_047018.1, on the reverse strand, counting down.
TACTGACATTGCTCCTATACTACTGTCGCCCCTATTCTGCCATCGCAACTTTACTGCCATCATCCCTATACCGCTTCACCCTTATACTGCCATCGCCCCTATACTGCTGTCACCCCTATACTGCCATCGACCCTATACTGCCATCGCCCCAACACTGCTGTCACCCCTATACTGCCGTCACCCCAACACTGCTGTCACCCCTATATTGCCGTCACCCCAACACTGCTGTCACCATATACTGCCATCGCCTCTATACTGCTGTCACCCCTATACTGCCATCGCCCCTATACTGCTGTCGCCACTCTACTGCCATCACCCTATACTGCTGTCACCATATACTGCCATCACCCCTATACTGCCTTCACCCCAATACTGCCTTCACACCTATACTGCCATTGCCCCTATACTGCTGTCACCATATACTGCCACACCCCCTATACTGCTGTCACCCCTATACTGTCATCACCCTATACTGCCATCACCCGGATTCTGCCTTCACACCTATACTGCAATTGCCCCTATACTGCTGTCATCCTGTATACTGCCATTGTCCCTATACTGCCATCACCCCTATACTGCAATAGTCCCCATACTGCAATAGCCCCTATACTGCTGTCACCCTGTATACTGCCATTACCCCTATACTGCAATAGCCCCTATACTGCTGTCATCCTGTATACTGCCATCACCCCTATACTGCAATAGCCCCTATACTGCTGCCACCCTGTACACTGTCATCAGCCTCTATACTGTCATCAACCCTATACTGCCATCAGCCTCTATACTGCCATAGCCCTGTATAACTACCACCCTTGCATATCAACAACTAAACCCTCAGAACAGACTTACTTCCCAAGCAATTCCCTCAGAAATCTGCCATCATTGCATACCACCACCAACACATTCCAATCTCTTTCAGCACTGCCATAGGCATAATAATCATAGTTGGTCTAACATTCAAACCTGCTTACTTCATAATTGTAATATTTTAGCGAATAATAGAAAGTAGAATATTTTAATCTGTAGGTTCATGAATCCTGCATCTTAGGATAGAAAATGATTTATAGGGTGAAACATGGAGATGAGAGAAATTAGTATTGTGTGGCTGGAGATTTATAGGGTGAAATATGGAGTAGGGGTGTGAGAGACATACCCCCAGGGAGAGGTGTGTCTGACAGTAGTATGACTGGAGTGAGAGTGTGAGAGACATACCCCCAGGGAGAGGTGTGTCTGACAGTAGTGTGTCTGGAGTGAGGGTGTGAGAGACATACCCCCAGGGAGAGGTGTGTCTGACAGTAGTGTGACAGGAGTGAGAGTGTGAGAGACATACCCCCAGGGAGAGGTGTGTCTGACAGTAGTGTGACTGGAGTGAGGGTGTGAGAGACATACCCCCAGGGAGAGGTGTGTCTGACAGTAGTGTGACAGGAGTGAGGGTGTGAGAGACATACCCTCAGGGAGAGGTGTGTCTGACAGTAGTGTGACTGGAGTGAGGGTGTTAGAGACATACCCCCAGGGAGAGGTGTGTCTGACAGTAGTGTGACTGGAGTGAGAGTGTGAGAGACATACCCCCAGGGAGAGGTGTGTCTGACATTAGTGTGACTGGAGTGAGGGTGTGAGAGACATACCCCCAGGGAGAGGTGTCTGACAGTAGTGTGACTGGAGTGAGGGTGTGAGAGACATACCCCCAGGGAGAGGTGTGTCTGACAGTAGTATGACTGGAGTGAGAGTGTGAGAGACATACCCCCAGGGAGAGGTGTGTCTGACAGTAGTGTGACTGGAGTGAGGGTGTGAGAGACATACCCCCAGGGAGAGGTGTGTCTGACAGTAGTGTGTCTGGAGTGAGGATGTGAGAGACATACCCCCAGGGAGAGGTGTGTCTGACAGTAGTGTGACTGGAGTGAGAGTGTGAGAGACATACCCCCAGGGAGAGGTGTGTCTGACAGTGGTGTGACTGGAGTGAGGGTGTGAGAGACATACCCTCAGGGAGAGGTGTGTCTGACAGTAATGTGACTGGAGTGAGGGTGTGAGAGACATACCCCCAGGGAGAGGTGTGTCTGACAGTAGTATGACTGGAGTGAGGGTGTTAGAGACATACCCCCAGGGAGAGGTGTGTCTGACAGTAGTGTGACAGGAGTGAGGGTGTTAGAGACATACCCCCAGGGAGAGGTGTGTCTGACAGTAGTGTGACTGGAGTGAGAGTGTGAGAGATATACCCCCAGGGAGAGGTGTGTCTGACAGTAGTGTGACTGGAGTGAGAGTGTGAGAGACATACCCCCAGGGAGAGGTGTGTCTGACGGTAGTGTGACTGGAGTGAGGGTGTGAGAGACATACCCCCAGGGAGAGGTGTGTCTGACAGTAGTGTGTCTGGAGTGAGGGTGTGAGAGACATACCCCCAGGGAGAGGTGTGTCTGACAGGACAGTAATGTGACTGGAGTGAGGGTGTGAGAGACATACCCCCAGGGAGAGGTGCGTCTGACAGTAGTGTGACTGGAGTGAGGGTGTGAGAGACAAACCCCCAGGGAGAGGTGTGTCTGACAGTAGTGTGACTGGAGTGAGGGTGTGAGAGACATACCCCCAGGGAGAGGTGTGTCTGACAGTAGTGTGACTGGAGTGAGGGTGTGAGAGACATACCCCCAGGGAGAGGTGTGTCTGTAGAGGTGGCAGGTAAAGGTAGAGAGGAGTTGAGGTCTATGCTCTCAGCTGACAGGGAGGCAGGAATCCCACAATAATGTGAATTAGACCTCTGGCTTGCTGTAAAAAAACACACACAATGTGACAAATCTAAGAAAAAAATGTTGGATTTTTTTCATTAATTGCATTTTTTATATCAAGTAATATCATGATACAATGATACAGGAGTTATACTAAAATTGGTTTCTGATAAATGTGTTACAAAAGGTTCCATATTACTAAAAAATTATTTCATTTATTTCAATTTTTTAGTTATGCATAATTATATATGTAATTATATAAATTTTATAATGTTTTATATGTATATTATATATTAATTATGTTTACTGTCAAATTAACATAAGTGCAATTTCATGATGATAGAAACAGTATAATTATATCAACATTTTATAATTAATTTTTCTTTGTTTTCATGGTAAATACTCAAATGTGATTGGTCGAAAAATTCTTTTCATTCTTCTATGAAAGAAATTCTGAGAATGACGCGAAAAATGTGACGTCACAATACGACAATTGACGTTGCGTATTGATTTGAGAAAAAGAATCTCATTTAAAACCAGTAAAATTGTACATAAAACATGTTTTAAATTAGAAAATCATTTTCAAAAATTAATTATTAGCGTTGATGTCAATTTTTTTTTAGTTTTATCAGGGTATGAAACAAATTTTGTTTGCAAACTTCTGTAAGAATCCGCGTAGCGGATTCATAGTTTGCAAACAAAATTTGTTTCATACCCCGATGAAACTATAAAAAAATGATTGTAGCGGATTCTTACAGAAGTTTGCAAACAAAATTTGTTTCATACCCCGATGAAACTAAAAAAAAATGACATCTATACTTAAATGTAACTTGTATTTGTCATGAGAGAACATGATTGAGCAAACAAGAGGCCCAGGGGGCCTGCATTGCTCAACTGGATATTTTAGTATTCATTGGAGTACTCTATTATATAAGTAACATTCCAAATATTTCCCCATTTTTGGAGCTGTATCACAGTGCCATGCAAGGAAGTTTAACTTAATACCTTCCTTCAAATAACATTTCACTTTCAGATTTAAAGATGATTCAAAGCATATTCACAAATCTTTATGAAACATTTGTGACATCCCCTATTGGACCCCACTCTCTACATGAATGGGGGTAGATAATCTGCAACATTCAGGTTTTCAAAACGAATACAGTTATCTGCAGATCAAATTTGAAGATTTTGAAAAATCCTTCTTTTTCCTCATGCTCCAGTAGCCTGGAGTTTGGGATTGGGGGTGGTTGGTTCAGACCTACCACTAGTACAAAATTTTTATTGCCTTCATATGTATTTACAAGGGCCCTCTAGATTGAATTAGGGCATACCTTTATTAGCACAGTTGAGCGGGACTTTGAAGCTATTGGTATTTCTCCTTGTCCCTGTTGGGCCCCACCCTTCCAGCCACAGGGGAGCCATACTTTCAATGCATACAACATTATACGTATCTCCTTTATGATGCTCCAGGCCATTTTACCAACATCCATTTTATTGTCAAAAACTAGAAGTGATTTAAAAGATTTACCTCGTTTCCTCGATTGGGCTATGCCCCTGGCCCTAGGGGTGCAACACCCTCCATTTATACCACATTTGATCTACTTTCCCAAATAATAATTCAGACAAAATTTCATCAACATCCATTCGGTTGTTTAGGACTAGTAGTGATTTAAATGAAATGTTGACGGATGGATGATTGACGGTAGACAGATAGACAATGGATAGCACCATTCTATAAGCTCACCTGGTCAAAAACTTAATGAGATTCAATCATTCATTAATCAATTTTAAATATGGAACATTTGCAATGAATTTAAAACTTATTTAACTCACATCATATTACTTATCCATTGAAAAATATCCAACATATCAAACATGATTAGAAAACAAAAAGCAGCTGTTACCAAAACCTTCAGCAGACTATTACTAATCTAGTATTACTGTTGAATAAAAACAAGGAAAAGAGTTTTATTTCTACAGATCTACAAACCCGATAAGGATGAGAATGAACCACAGTTGTAAGTAGCACAGCACCAAGTAAATGGAAAATGAAGATTTAGATTAATAAAACTCTGACATTTACACAAGTGATAATACAATATGTAATTGTAGATTATCTCCCCTGTGTATAGTTAGTGTGACATTACCCGTAGCTATCTCCCCTGTGTATGGTTAGTGTGACATCACCTGTAGTTATCTCCCCTGTGTATAGTTAGTGTGACATTACCTGTATGATATCTCCCCTGTGTATAGTTAGTGTGACATTACCTGTAATTATCTCCCCTGTGTATAGTTAGTATGCCATTACCTGTAGTTATCTCCCCTGTGTATAGTTAGTATGCCATTACCTGTAGTTATCTCCCCTGTGTATAGTTAGTGTGACATTACCTGTAGTTATCTCCCCTGTATATAGTAAGTATGACATTACCTGTATGATAGCTCTCCTGTGTATAGTTAGTGTGACATTACCTGTAGTTATCTCCCCTGTGTATAGTTAGTGTGACATTACCTGTATGATATCTCCCCTGTGTATAGTTAGTGTGACATTACCTGTAGTTATCTCCCCTGTGTGTAGTTAGTGTGACATTACCTGTAGTTATCTCCCCTGTGTATAGGTAGTGTGACATTACCTGTAGTTATCTCCCCTGTGTATAGTTAGTGTGACATTACCTGTATATCTCCCCTGTGTATAGGTAGTGTGACATTACCTGTAGTTATCTCCCCTGTGTGTAGTTATTGTGACACTGGTACTAGCTACCTGAGGGATACTTCCCTTGTGTCTAGTTAGTAAGAGTTAGTACAATACCTCTCCGACCAAAGTGGTCAAAATCAGCACCTGATGTGAGAACTGCCTCATGCATTGTCCCGTTCATCACTGGACCCTTCAAACTTTCCTGTCAAGTACAATAATCCATTTGAACCTTTCTATGCATGAAACAAATCATTAATTTATTTTCAAAAATCAACACTACAAAATTCATTCAATATTGCTGATACTAGAGTTTTTAGCCCTGGAAACAAAATATCAGTTTTTTCCATAGAAAGTAATAAATGACAAGAGGCCAAATGGACCTTAATGTTCATCAAACATTCATTGCTGTTTGCAATTTACCTTAAAATACAAAACATGTGATAAAATTCAATACATGATAGAATACAAAACGGCTACACATAACCACAATAAAGGGATATTGTGTTTATAGCATTATTAATACCGTTATGTTTTTTTCATATTTTCCTCCATCCCGCGGGCCCCAAACCCCAAAATTACAAAATTAAGTTTTTATCCCCATGACTGCTTGTGAACAAACATAACTGAAATTTCATTGCCAGTTTTGCAGATGTCAGAACCTTTATTTCCTGAAGTCCCATAACTTCTAGCCATATATAGTTATGATCAACAGTCCATCCAATTTTTCCAGAAGGTGTGAGAATATTTGCATTTAAGTTTGTAAATTACTGACAGTACCTTCGCCCTCGCCAAGGAGCGATCAGGGGCAGTACTGCCTACTGGTCTGAATTTCAAAATTTCAGGAAAGTGCAATAATGGCTTTACATCTGTAATCTCAAAGAATCAGTTATGGTCTGAAGACGATTGTTGGAATTCAGCCAATTTGACCACTTTTGGCCCAACCCCTAATCGTTTTGGGATGCCAGGTCCCTATTACTACAACAATGTCCATATCCTCAAACTGTCATCCTGTGTTCATTATTCCATCCAAGTTTGAAAGATTTCCAACTTTCTATATGGTCAGGTACAGTTTCACCATTACCATGGTGATATAACAGTTATAGTCGGGTTAAAATTTCACCATTACCACGGTGATATAACTGGTATACAGTCAGGTTAGTTTCACCATTACCACGGTGATATAACTGGTATACAGTCAGGTTAGTTTCACCATTACCACGGTGAAATAACTGGTATACAGTCAGGTTAGTTTCACCATTACCACGGTGATATAACTGGTATACAGTCAGGTTAGTTTCACCATTACCACGGTGATATAACTGGTATACAGTCAGGTTAGTTTCACCATTACCAGTGATATAACTGGTATACAGTCAGGTTAGTTTCACCATTACCACGGTGATATAACTGGTATACAGTCGGGTTAGTTTCACCATTACCACGGTGATATAACTGGTATACAGTCAGGTTAGTTTCACCATTACCACGGTGATATAACTGGTATACAGTCAGGTTAGTTTCACCATTACCACGGTGATATAACTGGTATACAGTCAGGTTAGTTTCACCATTACCACGGTGATTAACTGGTATACAGTCAGGTTAGTTTCACCATTACCACTTCAATATACCTTATTTAGTTCAAAACTGTTAATCACTCTGGCGTACATTTTCCACAAATTTACCGTAAATATCCAAATAAACATACCAGATTTACCTGATATCACACTGAAAACAGCTTAACCTGGAGTCAAAGTTTGACTGTACTGTATTAAGTGATTTACAGATTCTCTGATTAAAGATGGAGTTAGTCCTCATAGAAAATGATTGAAAAAAAACAAAATACCTTGTCTCTATTTTCTGTGGAGCCTACCTTCGCTATCTGCAGCATTACAATGGCATGCTTTATAGCTTCAATCATAGCCTGCAATAATAAAATAATCCATGAGTGTTCACATAAACACATGTACCAAAATTTCATGATAATAATAATAATTTTATGTTCTTAATATATACCGCTATATCACAGCAAAAAGCCATCTTAGCCACTTCAAACAGATTTTCAAATTATTATCAGTGGTTAATTGTTGGGCCTTTATCAACCAGCCAATGTCTTTTTCAACTCCCTGGGAAACATGCAGCCTGAGCTGCCAATCTGACACTTACAGCTTGTTCACGACATTTCCAGCACTGCCCTATTATATACACTTACAGCTCAGTCAACTAAAACACAGTGGAGAAGAGTATCTTGTTCAAGAATACAATTCAGTGCATGCAAATAAAGAGATTTTATAACTGAACCACTATTATTATTAACCAGGTCAATTTATACCAAGTGTGTTGTTAACTTTCTCTGTTGCTTTATATATAATCACCATTTTTATAAAAATAGATTTAATTTACCCACCTTGGGTTATCTGCCATGTTTGATAAAATGCTATTAAATTCAACATTTTACTTCTGATCCCCTTAGTACTGTACTATTATTCCCTAATGAGTCGTCAGGGCTTTCTCACTGATTTAGGATGAGGCCTTTTTGTCTTATTTTGGGATGAAAATTGGTGAATTTGGACAGATTTTTTTTTTAGGAATAAACTGCAAATTTTGGGAATTTGTCTTAAATATGAAATTATTTTATTGTAGAATTGGGCTATAAGCCCTCACAAAAAGCCCTGATAGTATGCAGGATCCTTCTGGTCTTTAACCTATATCATGGCAGTGGATGGAAGAACAGAATGGGGGTAAAACAGTAAGCCTAAAAATGTCTCCTGTGGAGAAGAGGTCAAAGGTGACATTCACCCTTTAACCTTGACCTATGACCCATGACCATTAGAATATCATGAAGAATATAATCAGCCTCACGTATGGAACCACAGTTAAATAGTGTTCCTGAGACAAAGTTATATGAGGCATAAAAAGGTTTGAACAACTTTTGCTGCTAGTAGTAGCAAGTAAAATTAACCAGTACAATATGTGCCATACCTCTGCAGTCACTTTTAACACACTATACTTTTCTTTGGCGGACACATCTTCACAAGCCTCAATTCTCGTATCCAACGTCTGAAAATGACAATAAATATAATTCAAAGTATTCAAGCCACAGTATACAATAGCATTCCGATTCAAACTTATTTTTGTTAAAACCAAAATTTAAAAGCATCAGGGGTATTTGGACATAAATCAATTGTAGTCTGAAAACAATGAAATAAATGAAAGCAATTTATGCCAGTCAACTTAATGTATCAAAGTGCTCTTCTACATAAGTGGAGAAAATCTTTACAACTTAGCTGTTCTTATTTTACTTTAGATATCATCCTTTTTATATAAATAGAAGTTTAAACAACCTAAAACAGCTTTAAATCAGTTGGGACTGCCTCCATTGGAAACATACATTTACCTCCATCAAATTGATATTCTGTAATTCAAATTCCTGTATAACTTTTCTTTTGTGATATTCTTTATCTCATATAGCTAGATAAGTTTTAAAATTTCTCCCCTTTTCTGTCATGCAAGTTTCTAATCCAATGACATTTGTAATGTATTTGACAAGTTAAACTCAAGTGAAGATTTTCCCTATTTTTTAACAGATTGATAATATCTAGATTAGAAAATGGTAAATGTTTCTGTGAGTTTCAATCATCACACAACTTAACCAAAGCACAGCTAACGGCATGTAACATACTTACACTCATAAAACACCACTTCTCATGAAGTGATAGTTCTTTGTTGAAAGAGTTTAACTGTTATTTAAATAAGACTGTCAAAGGTTAAATAGATATTCATGCTCAAAATGAAAGAATTGTTTGAATGAAGATTCTAATGTTTCACTACTAACAGTGAAATTATACATTTGCCAATGTGATCTTAAATGTGGGTCAATGTCAAATTTATTTGAACAAACTTGATATCCAGGTGAGCTAAAATATTTATGAATAATTACCTGTACTTGGCCTATTAGAAGTTGTAAATAAGCATCAGTTTCTGAGAGTTTTCTGTCAAAATCCGCAGCTGTAGGAACTGATTTGGTTTCCTGCTTCTGAAAAATATCAAATTGAGAAAATTAAGAAAATTATAAATGTTTTCTATCAACAGTTAATTGAAAGATAATGTCATTGATATTGTCTGAATACTGAGATACAGATACACAAATGCAGTACACAACAAAATATGGTACAATAGGACACAATATGATATAATATAGGATACAATACAATACAACAGGAAATGATAGGATATGATAGGATACAATAGGATACGATACAATAGGATAGGATAGGATACAACAGGATATGATAGGATACAATATGATATGATAGGATTCAACAGGATATGATAGGATACGATAGGATACAACAGGATATGATAGGATACAATAGGATATGATAAGATACAATAGGATATGATAGGATTCAACAGGATATGATAGGATACAACAGAATATGATAGGATACGATAGGATACAACAGGATATGATAGGATACAAAAGGATATGATAGGATACAATAGGATATGATAGGATTCAACAGGATATGATAGGATACAACAGAATATGATAGGATACGATAGGATACAACAGGATACGATAGGATACAACAGGATATGATAGGATACAATAGGATATGATAGGATACAATAGGATATGATAGGATACAATAGGATATGATAGGATACAATAGGATATGATAGGATACAACAGGATATGATAGGATACGATAGGATACAACAGGATATGATAGGATACGATAGGATACAACAGGATATGATAGGATACAACAGGATATGATAGGATATGATAGGATACAATAGGATATGATAGGATACAATAGGATATGATAGGATACAACAGGATATGATAGGATACAATAGGATATGACAGGATATGATAGGATACAACAGGATATGATAGGATACAATAGGATATGATAGGATATGATAGGATACATAGATGATAGGACACAACAGGATATGATAGGATAGATCAACAGGATATGATAGGATAGATAGGATCAACAGGATATGATAGGATACAATCAGGATATGATAGGATACAATACAAGGATATGATAGGATCTGGATATGATAGGATCTGGATGATAGGATACAACAGGATACGATAGGATACATAGGATATAAATGATATGGATAACAGGATAGGATACATACACAGGATATGATAGGATACAATATGTAGTCATGATAGATACAACAGGATATGATAGGATACAACAGGATATGATAGGATACAATAGGATATGATAGGATACAATAGGATATGATAGGATACAACAGGATATGATAGGATACAACAGGATATGATAGGATATGATAGGATACAATAGGATATGATAGGATATAACAGGATATGATAGGATACAACAGGACATGATAGGATACAATAGGATAGGAATATGATATAAGGATCAACAGGATATGATAGGATCAATAGGATATGATAGGATACAACAGGATATGATAGGATACAATAGGATATAAATGTAGATACAACAGGATATGATAGGATAAAAGGATATGATAGGATACAACAGGATATATGGACATAGGATACAACAGGATATGATAGGATGAAGAAACCGGATTATGGATACGATAGGATACAACAGGATATGATAGGATACAACAGGATATGATAGGATACAACAGGATATGATAGGATATGATAGGATACAACAGGATATGATAGGATACAATAGGATATGATAGGATACAACAGGATATGATAGGATACAACAGGATATGATAGGATATGATAGGATACAACAGGATATGATAGGATACAACAGGATACAATAGGATATGATAGGATACAACAGGATATGATAGGATATGATAGGATATGATAGGATACAACAGGATATGATAGGATACAACAGGATATGATAGGATACAACAGGATATGATAGGATACATAGGATATGATAGGATATGATAGGATATGATAGGATACAACAGATGATATGATAAAGAAAGATATGATAGGATACATAGGACATATGATAGGATATGGATACAACAGGATATGATAGGATACAACAGGATATTGATAGGATACAAAGGAATATAGATAATAGGATATGATAGGATACAACAGGATATGATAGGATACAATCAGGATACATAGGATGATAGATACAACAGGATTACAAAAAGATATATGTGATCAACAGGATATGATAGGATATGATAGGATACAACAGGATATGATAGGATACAACAGGATATGATAGGATACAACAGGATATGATAGGATATGATAGGATACAATAGGATATGATAGGATACAATAGGATATGATAGGATACAACAGGATATGATAGGATACAACAGGATATGATAGGATACAACAGGATATGATAGGATACAATAGGATATGATAGGATACAACAGGATATGATAGGATACAACAGGATATGATAGGATACAACAGGATATGATAGGATATGATAGGATACAACAGGATATGATAGGATACGATAGGATACAACAGGATATGATAGGATATGATAGGATACAACAGGATATGATAGGATACAATAGGATACAATAGGATATGATAGGATATGATAGGATACAACAGGATATGATAGGATACAACAGGATATGATAGGATACAATAGGATATGATAGGATACAACAGGATCTTATCGGATACAATGGATATGATAGATAAGTAGGATAGATAGGATATGAAGGATATATAGGATACAACGGATATGATAGGATACAACAGGATATGATAGGATATACAACAGGATATGATAGGATACAACAGGATATGATAGGATACAATAGGATATGATAGGATACAACAGGATATGATAGGATACAATAGGATACAATAGGATATGATAGGATACAATAGGATAGGATAGGATACAACAGGATATGATAGGATACAACAGATATATAGATAGGATAACAAAGGATATGATAGGATACAACAGGTATATGATAGGAGTACAATAGGATATGATAGGATACAATAGAATAGAGGAAAAAGGATATGATAGGATAAAAAAGGATATGAATATGGATGATAGGATATGATAGGATACAACAGGATATGATAGGATACAATAGGATATGATAGGATACAACAGGATATGATAGGATACAACAGGATATGATAGGATATGATAGGATACAACAGAATATGATAGGATACAACAGAATATGATAGGATACAATAGGATATGATAGGATACAATAGGATACGATAGGATACAACAGGATACAATATGATACGATAGGATACAATAGGATATGATAGGATACAACAGGATATGATAGGACACAACAGGATATGATAGGATACAACAGGATATGATAGGATATGATAGGATACAATAGGATATGATAGGATATGACAGGATACAACAGGATATGATATGATACGATAGGATACAACAGGATATGATAGGATATGATAGGATACAACAGGATATGATAGGATACAACAGGATATGATAGGATACAACAGGATATGATAGGATACAATAGGATATGATAGGATACAATAGGATATGATAGGATACAACAGGATATGATAGGATACAATAGGATATGATAGGATATGATAGGATACAACAGGATATGATAGGATACAATAGGATAAAAACTGATAGGATACAATAGGATATGATAGGATACAACAGGATATGATAGGATACAACAGGATATGATAGGATACAATAGGATATGATAGGATACAACAGGATATGATAGGATACAACAGGATATGATAGGATATGATAGGATACAACAGAATATAATAGGATACAACAGAATAGATAGGATACAATAGGATATGATAGGATACAATAGGATACGATAGGATACAACAGGATACAATATGATACGATAGGATACAATAGGATACGATAGGATACAACAGGATATGATAGGATATAATAGGATACAATAGGCTTTGATAGGATATGATAGGATATGATAGGATACAACAGGATATGATAGGATACAACAGGATATGATAGGATATGATAGGATACAATAGGATATGATAGGATACAATAGGATATGATAGGATACAACAGGATATGATAGGATACAACAGGATATGATAGGATACAATAGGATATGATAGGATACAATAGGATATGATAGGATACAACAGGATATGATAGGATACAACAGGATATGATAGGATACAATAGGATATGATAGGATACAACGGGATATGATAGGATACAATAGGATATGATAGGATACAACGGGATATGATAGGATACAACAGGATATGATAGGATACAACAGGATATGATAGGATACAATAGGATATGATAGGATACAATAGGATATGATAGGATACAACAGGATACAATAGGATATGAAATTACCGATTGATCCAGATGCTGTATCAATTTGAAGTAATCCCTCTGTAATACTCTTATCAAAGAAACTTCTGATGACATTAATTATATCTCCACTTAACCTTCTGTAAATTAACATCGGAAGCACAATAAGTCTGGCACACTAGGGTAAATCTTTTACATGGGACCAGTTTATTGTGATTTGCCTCTAGACAATTTTGATAGTTTAATCTCTCATTTTATAAGGTCTCCACACACTTGAAGCATATTTTAAATGTGGACAAATGAACACTTTTAAGTGCACTTCAAAATACTTGAGTGCAAATACACATAAAATCTAGTAAGTACACCCTGAAATATCCAGTTGCGTGATCATCGATGCGAGTATATTTGATGAATGAAAAGGTTTTTATTCTATGCCCAGAAATGGCTGAAACAAATCTATGTCAAATTAAACATGGATAAGTCGTTTAATCTTACCATATTTATCCACATATATTAAGTTTTCTCTCTAGTGTACAAGTTTAGTCTCCCCTAGTGTAAAATGTTAGCATCATACTTTTCATAATATAAGCCTCCTCCCCTAGTGAAAAAAGTTAAGTATAAAAGCTTGGGGAGGGTTTACCATTGTGAACTTGATATCTAAAATTGATGATTCTGCAAAAATGAAGAAGTGGGAAGTTTTGAGGACTGGGACTTCAAGGTAATCTAAAGTTCAGGAAACACATGTGATAAGTGAAACAATGATAACTGCATTTTAAATTAAACATGATTTATTAAGCACTTCCAGCTCTTTGCAACACGAACATATTATGGTAAAACAAATTCTCCCTTCTGGCTATAATGTAATGGTGGGCAAATACAGTTTCTCTATCCCCCACTCCCCCCAACTTTGTTGATCTGGAGCCAAAACACAACAACCTGTTTTACATATTTAGACATTTTCAAGATCCATGCCGATATAGAGCCATGAAATTTAATCCAATAAAATATGTACTTACTTTGTTGGCATGGGAATGGCGAAGTATTGCATTCTCTAGTCCTTGTATCCACTTCTCCCGCTCGTCAGCATCTCGAGCTGTAAAGAAAAATAAAACTTATTTTAGTTTTCAAGTAGAGTGCTCTTTGACCAAGGTTGCTTCAGACCAAATCTGGACAAAATAACTTAACCAGAACAAAAACAACAACAAAACAAAATTCAAGAGGCCCACAGGGTCTGCATTACTCAATTGTATATTTCAGTGATCATGGGAACTTACTCATTTATTAGTAACTCACAACCACACATGAATGCTCTTGCTTTCCTTTAACTAACATCAAGAGTTCTAATTCCAATTCCAAAGATAAATCAAAGCAATTTCAGTTGAAAAACATTAATAAGAAATTTTAACTGTCCCGTCCTTCTGCCTCCAGGGAGAGCCTTTTAAGTGTTACAATATTCAGTTCCCATCACTAAGTGATGCTACCAACCAAATCTGGCCAAAATACTTTATCCCAACAGCAAAAGAAAGATTTTTAAAATTTTATTTCTTGTTTTGAGTCCTGTCCTTCAGGCCTCAGGCTGCTAAATAAGGCCCACCTTTTATACAACATTGTTTCCCTTTCCCCATAGGATGTTACAGACCAAATTTGATCAAAAAACGTTCATCCCTACAGAAGAAGGATTTTAAAGATATTGCTCTCTATTTACTTAGGACTAGTAACCAGATGAGCTAAAAGGCCAACACAAGTTTTTATACATAATGATCTGTATTTCACATTAAAATTGGTAAATTAAAATTTTGATTTTTTTTTCATTCACTTAAAGATTTTTTTTAAGATGATCTTTATTTTCTGAACAAAATACCCTTATTATTTATCAAGAAACGTCTACAAATTTATGTGAGGTTAGTTATTACATGTGTATGCAAAAGGGAAAATAAATTGGGATTACATAACCTTACATACACACAGAACAATAGAAATTTGGTCAAATTAAGCATGGTGCCATTCCAACCTATGAAAGAGGCAATTCTAATGCACTTTTATTCTGAAAATTTCTTGATTCACAATAAATTTAACATTTCATTTTATTGAGTGTAACCAAATCACAATTCAGTAATGTCAAATTGGCTGCTATTACAACTTGGGGCTTCTAACGACAAGAAAGTAAGGAAAGAAATGACCAATCAACTCTGTGAGATGTAGACAGAAATATCTTGACCAATGGGGATCCTTAAGTTCAGCACTCAATTTAACTTTAGAAATCTACACTCAGCTTGAGATGTCTGTCGGCATCAAAAAATGGGTTGGAAGGTTATTTTAGGTCTTCTATCTATTAGAGTCAGGGATTTTCCTACAATAGAAACAGGGTCCGTTAAAAGGACCCTTTCCCCTTAAAAAAAATCTTGTGAAAATTCCCAATTTGCCACTGAAAAATTTCCAATTTTGAAGTCACTTTTGACAATTAAATAAGTTTTATCTACAAAGACCTATACCAAAGGTACTTTTGAAAAATAAAAAACAGCTATAGATAGCAAAATGAAATAAAAAATAATGTAAAGGCAATAGTCATCAAAGAAAAACTGAAATTTGTATGAATTTCACTATTTTTTGTTTTTCCCACTGTCATATTTTGTCGCATAGAAATTCCCAATTTAATGGACCCTGGCCCCAATTGAAAAATTGTAGGAAAATCCCTGAGAGTATATATGTGATATCAAACCTTGAAAATGGAATGTTTTCTGATCCACAGTTATCGTAAACGTGCTGTCATCTTCATCATCAATACCAATTACTGCTCCCTGAAAAAACATAAATAAGATTCACATATATTTTCAATAAGATTCATTAGTTTGAAAATATGTGATATCAAAATGTTACTTTCTACACAAACAATGTACGAGTTAAACATGTCACAATGTTTGAAGACCGACTGGTCCTTTTGTCAAGCCATGACTGGGTGAGTGTTTTGTATTGTTTATCTGTACATTTGGTTTGGTTTATTCTGTTTAACATCCTATTAACTGCCAGGGTCATTAAAGAACGTGTCAGGTTTTGGAGGTGGAGAAAAACCACCAGTCTACGGTCAGTACCAGACAACTGCCCCATGTCGGTTCCAAACTCGCAACCCGGGGGTGGAAGGCTAGTGATAAAGTATTGGGACACCTTAACCACTCAGCCATTTATCTGTACGATGATATGACGAAAATGTATATTTTCATGTTACTCAACCAAAAAAAAAAAAACGATCATCAATGACGATTTTGAAAAGTCAATTAACCAGAAATTTCTAAAAGTGTTTGTAAATCTTTGGCTTCGTATATTTTTCAATTGTTACAAAACCAAGAAGTAGTTGATCTCATATTTTACCGATATATTTATTGGTCATTTACAAGCAATTAAGGAGATTTAAATATATTACAAGAGTTAAATGCTTTGTTTGAGTTCAGTATCAAAAATATTTATTACAAAGGCTACAATGTCTAATAAATGTGTTTAAAATGTACAAGAATTTTTCTACAAAAGGGCAATTCTGTGCTAAATAAAGAAAAAGATTATAATCGATAATCAATTGATTTCAAGTTTCCTGTTATCGATTTTAAAAGTGATACCCATTCCCATCACCAGCAAATACACACTGCATCAGACAGGCTACAGGTAGGGTGGAGATCTAGCCTCCCCCCGTTATGTTACGATCGGGTCATACAGACGATTCAGCGTGTGTCCCCTCTTGTGTCTGATCATGTTCTCAGCTTTTCTGATGTTTTGTAAATGAAGGGTGTATCAAGATGTGCACTATGTGATCTAACTATATACTTAGTTTGGTAAAAGAGCTGAGAAAGGAGGAGGGGATCACCAACTGACAACATCTAACAGTCACCCCAAACTAATGTTCTAACCTAGAGTCGCGAGTAGAGGTTGTAACCTAAATCGAGACTTTAAACCTGCAACATCATCATCGGTAAAAGATACTTTTGGTGCAACAGATTTAAACAAAATACTTTTAAAGTGTAATGTTGACATTGACATTACTACGGGAAAAGTAACACCATAGTCACACTTCTGCGACTTTTTGTCACAGGTGAAACAAGAGATCCCAGAGGGATCTTGGCGCCCACCATTGAATGATCTTCATAGGTACCATGTCAGATTGATCTTTTCTCTACTTTTCCCTTCATTTTACTAATCTGTGCAAATTGATACCATCCCTCCAGTACTTTTCAAAAAAGGGAATCCTAGCTATATAAGAAATTTGAGATTTAACGATAATGGCTGTTTGCTTGCCAGGTTGTTTTCAGGACAGACTGGTCCAAAAATGCAATACAAGGGACCAAGGGGAACCTACTTATGAAATTTGAGAAAGATCCATTCAGTACTTTGAGAAATAGAGATAACAAACTTCAATTGTCAAAATCAAAGATGGCGGTCTGTCGGCCATATTGTTTTCCAATTGATCTCAAAATGCAATAAGCATAACGAGGCACCAAGGGGAACCTCACTATGAAATTTGAGAAAGATCCCTTCAGTACTTTCTCAGAAATAGCGATAACAAACTTCAATTGTCAAAATCCAAGATGGCTGCCTGTCGGCCATGTTGTTTTCAGATTGGTCTCAAAACGCAATATGCATAACTATGCACCAAGGGAAACCTACATATGAAATTTCAGAAAGATCCATTCAGTACTTTCTCAGAAATAGTGATAACAAACTTCAATTGTCAAAATCCAAGATGGCTGCCTGTCGGCCATGTTGTTTTCAGATTGGTCTCAAAACACAATATGCATAACTAGGCACCAAGGGAAACCTACATATGAAATTTCAGAAAGATCCATTCAGTACTTTCTCAGAAATAGTGATAACAAACTTCAATTGTCAAAATCCAAGATGGCTGCCTGTCGACCATGTTGTTTTCTGATTGGTCTCAAAACGCAATATGCATAACTAGGCACCAAGGGAAACCTACATATGAAATTTAAGAAAGATCCATTCAGTACTTTCTCAGAAATAGTGATAACAAACTTCAATTGTCAAAATCCAAGATGGCTGCCTGTCGGCCATGTTGTTATCCGATTGGTCTCAAAACGCAATATGCATAACTAGGCACCAAGGGGAACCTTCATATGAAATTTGAGAAACAAAAATTGTTTACGGACGGAGGGACGGACGGACGGAGGGACGGACGGACGACGGACCATGGACGCAGGGCGATTTGAATAGCCCACCATCTGATGATGGTGGGCTAATAAAAATATAAAGGTGATCATGATATTTCACTGATGTAGCCTTTGATTTCTTTGTACAGTTCCCTAGTGACTGACAGTAAGAACAAACCTTTAGTCTTACACAGCCTCGTCTCGCCCCTCGCATCATCTTCTCTTTTGACTGAAATATAGATAAAATACCAGTTAAAATAATATATTAGACATAAGTATATATTTTAATTGTGAAATAAAAAGTTTATACATTCAATCCTCCTTATTCTGAGCTTGTTTTTTTCTCTTTATTTATGAAGACAATTCGTCCCTATTATCACACAACTCTCCCTAGAAGTTCTGAACATAGGTAAAAAATATACAGGCCACGAAAGATAAGATAAGATAAGATAAGATAAGTTTATTTCTGGTTCAGGACTTTTAAAGTCCTCTATACCAGACTCAAAATAATACATGAGATTGATATAGTACTTCTGTCCGGTCTACTGTACATTGTTTATGATTTAATTGATGCTTTGTAATTAAAGAAAAGTTCTTGGTTTTTCCAGTGATCGTCTAGCTTGTTTTTGAAGGAGTTTACATTTAATGCTGATATAACCTGTTCTGGTAATTCATTCCAGATTGACACTGTTCTGTTTGAAAAGTAGCTTTTTCTTAGCGTATTTGTGGATAGTCTAGGGAATATTTTTTTGGTATGTCCTCTGGTACTGTTGCGTTCAGCAGCATTCTTCCATAAAATTAAGATGATGTCTAAAGGGTTATATCATTACAGGAAAACTTGTTTTTAACGAATTTGGTAGGACCAGAGGAAATGGTTTGTTTTATGTATCCAGCATTTGTCATAGGACTTAAATATATAAGGTTGAGACAAATTTGTGAGTTTTATATATATATATAGTGTATTTCATAATAAGCAGAAAATCCAAGTCTGTTCATCGTAAGAAAGTTTTACTGAACATGTAGTTATGTTATCCTGTTGGTTTTTCTTTCAACACCCAAACTGTTCTTATCCTAATTTCGCTATTTCAACAGCAATGAAGTTACTCTGCAGAGCTTACATTATCTATTGAACTTGCTCATTTTCATTTCTGTTTATATATTTATTTTTTTCTTCAGTTCATAAACGTTTCTGAAAGTTGCATATATATAAGTATTACGTAGCTTCTGGCAATACCCTAATACATTTGAATACAAGTGATCCAATGGGCCTGTATCGCTCACCTGGTTTTACACTTCTTTGCTGATCCGCAGCTGATTAGTTAATTAGAAAATCCTTTCAGTAGTTTAAGAATGGCCCATGTGATTAGGAATATGTAATGTCTTTAAGTTAATTATTCTATAGGGCATCACCTCAGAAACCTACCAGTCAAGCTTCTTAATTAGTTAGTTAGTTGGGCGTCCTTTAGTTAGTTGGGCGTCCTTTGAGTGTTTTAACAAATTTGATTCATGTGACCTAAATATGGGTCAAGGTCATTTCTGCTCAGAAACTTTTTGGAATTACCGAATACATTTGAATATACATGTAACATTTATACAGAACAGAAAACAATGTTTTGGGGGAAATGTTAGTTGTCTTTATCAACTGCAATCTCATCCTACTAACTAGAACTGTGGCCAGGATGGCTGATAGATACAACGCCCTTCCTCAATCCCCCCAATCTGCATCAAACACTTGTAATGAAAATTAAAAGAGGCAAAAAAGCTGATAAAAACAGTATAAGCAATATGCACAATGTCAATGTGTGGTGACTTCATCCGTGAAGTTTTGAAGATGTTTCAGTAAAAATTGAAGTTGTCCAGAAAATTAAGCCTACAATCATAAATGAAAGGAGCATAACTGCCATTAAAGCATACACGATGACATTTCCTGTCTAAAAACATGAAGCTTTGTTTTACTTAAATATTATGCAAAAATTATGAATTTTTTCTGATAAAAATTGGTAAGGTACTTAACACTGAAGTTCCCTCCAGCATCACTGTTCGCATTTTAATTCAACACTGGGGGTCTGGCTGCTTAAACTCAATACCTCTCCATTTTAATATGAGAGTAAGGCCAAGTGTATTCCATTCCTGAAAACTTCATAGCCCTTCAACCCAGCATGTTCCTGGCCCATATCATGAACCCAGCTCTCTTGCTTATCTAGATAAACCATATTAACCATTTAGACCTTTGAAAGTAAGTCAAGAATGTTCATTTGAACAAATTAGGCAGTCCCTCCATCCCAAGATACTACTAGCTATCAATATCCTGTGCCATTATGGTTATTGAGAAAAAGCAGGTCAAGATCATTCGTTTGAACAAAATAGGTGGCTCTTTATCCCAGCATGCTATATGCCCAATATCACATCTCTTGGCCTCTTGATTATGGAGAAGTTGCAGCTTATAACTTATTTAACCCTTAACTGTGACCTTCAAAGTAGGTCAAGGTCATCTGAACAAACTTGGCAAACTTGGCAGCCTTTTGTCCCAGCATGCTATGTACATATGACCAATATCAGGGCCTCTTGTTTATTGAGAAGAATTTTAAAGAGAAAAGTTGACAACTGAAGGACGCGGACATGTACATCACAGTAAAAGCTTAGGCCTAATCATCAAATTATGATCTCCAAGAATATTTGGGAGTCAATATAATATAATTGGTCATGTTCGCAATCGGATGAAATTATTTCATATTTGAGCTAAATATTTAAAATTTGCGGTTCACTCTTAAAAATATCTTTCCAAATTCACCAACATTCTTCCAAATGAGGGTAAAGGGCCCAATGGCCAATATCTGAATACAGTATGAAATAAAAATGTAAGGTTGCGGCTTAAGACAATTCGTCCCAAATTGTTAATGTCAATGTTAGAGGATAACACGGCGATACGATCTTTTATCAGTGTATATATCACAAGGAAAATATAACCTGAAGTGAATGTTCTTGATATACGATTATACATAAATCGAAACCCCTTTCGTTTAAAGTGATTATTTATTTAATAGGGACGAGTTGTCTTCATAAATATGATAGCCAGTGGCAGTGTCTGTTGCATGCAGAATTGTGCGTCGCAATCGGTGTGACTTACAGTGAAATATGATAGAATGCCAGAGCTTTCGTCTAGAACGAACCATCGATATTGCCATCCTTTCATGACATTTGTCCACTTACTAAGTGGACCTTCGATTACGGCCATCTTGTCAGAAGTGGGAAGTGTCAATATTACATCGGAAGGCATCGATTAGATGTGTTCCGAAAGAGTTGTATGCAACGACCAATCATATGGCGTCAATTATTATTATAGCCAATCAAAATGTCACGCGAGATTTGAAACGAAGCATGGGTTTGTTGATACTGGCAGGTGCTCCCTCGAAGATGTGAAAAGACAATTTGTGCAAAAAAGAAGAAGGATGGAAGGCTATTCCACGGACAGGGATGTCCCAGCTTCTGGTCCATACAGGGCCACAAAATTGGTGAGTCTTTAATTGTAAATACGAACGATATAAGGTGATCAGTAATACCGCTTGCAAACCTTTTTTTAGTAGTAACGGGTTACTGCAGTATTGACAAATCCGTCAACTGTATCGCAGTAATCAATTATTCATGTCCAGTATTTCCATCGGTTCCATTATAAGCGAACGACTGCATCTCACTAAGATCTTAAACAACGTGTTAATGAACTGTCGCCGATCAATAAGTTGAAATCAAAATCACCATGGGCATGGCATGATCAGCGTGACCAGGCCGGGCCGGGGTTCTAATATAATGATACAAGTGCCTATGGATTAGGCATATACTACGTACATATAATATTGAAATAATAACGATAACACACATACTTAATTAAAGTATTGTATGGCAAGTGTTATCATTATTGTTTCTATGTATTATTAGAACCGGCGCGTGCACCTGTGATCTCAGCTCTCCGTGGATAAATTTAAATAAAATTATATAGGCTAATAATATATGGAAGACAACTTTGTAGAATCTATATATTGCAGAGGAATCGAGGTGGGCTGTAGAAATAGCATATTGTCATCTAAATAATTGAACTCGTTTGGCACCTGTCAAAATTTTCAAAAGCTAAGTCATCCTATTGATGCTAATTACATTTATAATTCTGTTTGTAGTTTACAAATGTTCACTGTAAAAAAAATAGTAATATTTCGATAATTGGAGTTGGACTACACACATGTATCTAGAAATCCATTGAAGTAGCTCAGTGAATGCATTCCATTGATTGATTTCGAGATAACTGATGCACCAACCCTGAAGCTAGATATCTGAAAATACATGAAAGGAATCCCAGGGCATTCATGCAAGTCACGATCTGTATTGTTCAATCAATAAAATTGATTCATCATAAAGTTTGAGATCATTATCTGCTATGTATGTATATAGTAATAGCCATCAGATGGCTATATGTAGTACTAGTCAACCCCATTTGACTAATGTCTCCTTTAAACCTTTGTTTGATATTTTGTAATATTTTTTATTCCAGTGGAATGATGTTATACTGGCCTTTCGTCGTGGTATGCCAGTGGCACGTCATAGACGATACATGAAGACGTATGAATCCTGCTTTTCAGCAAATGAATCTATAAACTGGCTCCATCAGTATCTACGGGCAAATCCTAACTTTGGCTCAGATGTCACAAGGTGAACCTAAAAGTTTACTGATTACTTTATAAAGATAAATAAATATTTTCACTGTTTGATCAATAATATAATTGTTGATATTTCAAAATTAAATAATATTGATAGTTTTAATTGAAATTAAATCAAAATTATGTTGGGTAGTAATTTCCTGAAAAGGTCAGAAAAATCTATATACTACTTTACCAATTTAAATGGTGTGCATGAATAAGGAGTATATTCAGAATTTTGACAAACCTGGAAATTATACAATAATTGCAGTTAACCCACAGTCAAGCCTACTACAATGCTACAGTTTTCACCTGAGATTTTTTTTGTTCATTTAAATTTAATAGTCCATTAATAAATTAATAATCTCGACAATAAGCATAAATTATCTATCAGAGCATCAAAGTGACAAAGACAATCATTCTACCTGAGCTCATTTGATTGTGATGATCGTTTTAATTTTAATCTAATTGACATTATGACATAATGGGTGATATATATTATGTCAATTAGACTATCCCAACACTATACACCTGTGTATGTGTCCCATACCCAAATTGGTCCTGACCACAAGCTGTTTGTATTTACATGTCACAACACCAGCAGATGGCAGGTAAACAATTACCTGTGATCTCTACAGAACTGACTCTTGTGGTGTTGAACAATTAAGGGTTTATAAGATTATTATCATCACATGTGTCAGCTTAGACCAAGCCTTTCCGTATGTACAGCAGGTTTTAATGCTAGTATATATCTGCAGGGTATAAAGTTCTGTTCTTGGGCATGAAAGCATGGTAATAATTATTATAAAGGAAATTAGGTAAAGTTTGACCAATAGCTTCAGGTTACAAGATAACAGAGGCTATCTTAGCTGCCACCCTATCAAAGTCAATACTGTAATGATACTTATACATATATTATTATATATAAAATTAATTTAAAAAAATAAATAACAATGTTTGACAACTGACTTATTTGTTTACCCACTTAACATGAATCATGTAGATACAAACTTTTTTTTTGTCTCTGTATTTGTCTCATTGAGACCAATTTTACAATATACTTATCTCTTTTAAAATGTTTTATTGTCAACACAACATGTATAAAATCAAGGTAGTTTTTATATGGAATATTTTTGAGATTTGTTGTTGGCAAAAAGGGATTGGACAACAGACTCCGCCTATATTAGTGCTTTCGAATACACTTAACTAAGAAATTTATCTGATTGTTTGAACTTGTCTCATGTAAGACAATAGAGTACAAGAGCTATAAACAATTAAAAAATGAATACCGCATTGGACCAAATAAGTGCATTGGGAATTGACAAAAACTCAAATGTGATGAACTTATATAATTACCTCCATTTCGCTAAGGATACTACTTTTGACAACCAGTAATTATGGTTAATCAACAATTTGTAACTAATTGTAATATAGATTTTCCATAGTCAAATATTTCATTTATATGTGGAAATGATGACACTCTGGGGGGGGGGGGGGGGGGGGGGGGGTGTAATTATGTATATCATCTTCATAAAGAAATATTTTTTATCTATCATATCCCTGTGCAAAAGCAGACAAAGTAATAGCTACTGTAATTATATATATATTGAACAAGGAATAATTGAAATTAAACACAAATTTTTGTCATTGAATTTAAACACATTGTTAATGATGTTTACTATACCTGTATCTATAATTTTACCTTACAAAAAGAATACAAACAGAAAATACTTTACATGAGAATTAATTGAAAGGATGCTAAGACACATTGCGAGTCGATTTGTATTATATTCTATAGCTACCATGTGCTCAACTTATTCTAATATGTAAACGATCAAAAATGAATATGAAATAAAAAAATTGACAACCAAATTGCTGTAAATATTATGAAATTTTACACTGACAATCTTCACTAGCCAAGGGCTCATAATTTTTTGAATTCACCCTTGGTAGATTTAGCCTGGTTTTCAGTACAATCAAAACACTGTGTCCATCATGTACACATGTAATGAAAAGTCTTGTGTGAATTCCTGTCGTTTTCATACAAGCATCTATCCATAATTAATGAGGGTAACAGGTTTAGTGGGTTATTGATTGGTTTCCCTGTTGTAACCGTCATAAGATAATTCAATTTGAGCCTAACTTGTCATGCAAATACAGAAAAGCAAGTCTAGCATGAATTTAATTTTCAACAGCTGTAGGGGTATATAGGGTATGCATGTACATGTATATACTTGTCAGTAGAGTATTTGCGTACATGTCTTTCATAATCAATAAACAGTCAATTCCAAGCAGATAATTGATTAGATTACATATTACAATATATACATTGATGCATTATATAACTTATAATTATATTTATGGTGTATTCTACTTTTGAGTTAAATGGGTTTTTTTTTTTTTAATTGTGTTTTTCTGAATAAGAATGAGAGTCAGGGTGATGATATTTGGCCAGAAGAATGCGGGAAATGCTACAAAATTTGTTCAAAAGTTTGAATGAAGAGGTTATCAGGTTAAAGATTATAATTAGCATCTACATAAATGACTTGTCTGGTATATACGTATGCATACAACATTAAAGTTTTATTAGTAGCAGGTGAGCGATACAGGCCCATTGGGCCTATCGTTTTCACTTAATCAATATTCAATAATAGTACTTTGTAAATGAATTTATTAATCATTTGGATAACAAGTTGAGATATTATATTGTCTTGTTTTTTTTTCATTACCAGATTTCAAACCCTGCAATTATTCCGAAAACTACATAGAGCTCGTGTTATTGAAGATGTCCGAGGTGGAAAACACAACAAACATGATCCAACTGACAATGGCCAACTGTTCAGGTATAGACAATTCAGTGATAAAGTTCATAAAGAAATATTCAAATGTAAAAATGTAAACTTTATTTACTTTACATTATATTTATCACTCTCGTTGGCACACTTGGAAGTCTGCGAGGGGTCTTTCTGTGGGAGGAACCATAGTAGCCAGAGAAATCCCATGTGGTCAGGCAGGTGATCCCATACTTTTTTTGTGTCTAATCAGTGAATAGAACCAAGACTGTACATGTCTAGCCATGTAGGTAAAAGGCAAGTGTGTTAGCAACTGATCACCCAAACCTACTGGAGACACCAAATATTTGTTTATAAAATACCCCTTATGTCAAAGAGCTAGTTAAATGGAGTTCCTAAAGGTGTTATTTGATTAAAATTTTTGATGAAATTTGACAATATACTATGTATACATATTTTAAACTTTTCATCAGTAGCTGTCTGTAATGAAGAAACTCCCAAGAATTTTTGTGTAAATGTTAAATGATGCTACGTATATACATCACCAACAGCATATATTCTGCTTCTCACAAAATGCATAAAGTGGCTTTGTTTACCATATTTGACCTAATAAGGGCGCCCCTACCTTTTTTCAAGGAAATAAATCTTTGACTGAGTGTCAAAATGGTGTTCAAAAGTAATAATTCATGTGAAATATTTTGCTACTTTATGTGTTCAATTTTCTTCAGCAAATTAAGTAACTAGAACTCATGTTTTCGCCACATTTTGTGTATTCCTACAGGCTACAGATGACATGTCAGTGCAAAGAGCACCCAAAACTTAACACACATACAAATAATAACTTACCATCTTTATTTGAAGATAAAGTAAAGACTTCATTCTTGTTGATAAATAACTTTAGTTCAGAACAGAAAGCTAGTAAAAGACATTGTAAATCAATTATTAGGTCAAAGAAAACGATGTCTAATATGATCTGGGAAATCACCTGTTTCTATAAATAGAACACAAAAGAGTTCCATTTGAACATAAATGGTGGAACACACGTTCTCTGGTCTAAAGATCAGCTGGCATGGTTTACAAGTTTACAGGAGTATTCAAGTGATGTTTAAGCTTAATATATGATAATGAATAGATATCTTCATCTGGAATATTTTTATGACTGAATATTTTACCGTTTCCACAACCTTGGGTATTCTGCTATAAGGTATAGTCTGTTTCATAAAACTTCAGAATAACTAATCTTAATAAGGGCGCCCCCACTGTCAATTACCCGTGCCCTGCGCCCTTATTAGGTCAAATACGGTATTTGCTTG
Organism: Pecten maximus; assembly: GCF_902652985.1. Taxonomy (NCBI): domain Eukaryota; kingdom Metazoa; phylum Mollusca; class Bivalvia; order Pectinida; family Pectinidae; genus Pecten; species Pecten maximus. The sequence goes on along the minus strand of NC_047018.1, from coordinate 44,196,465 downwards.
GTTTATAGACCTTTAAACAGCCAGGGTCATTTTGAGACAGACTTTACTTGTAGTAGTTGGTGACTACCTCACTGAACAACATATTGGAGGCCCATCGCAGGCTGAACATTTTCTAGGGTGATTCTCAAGTAAAGTTTGTGTAAAAATATAATATTATAGAAAGGGGTGCCGTGGAGATACTGAAAATGAACATAATAAGGATGGTACTAGGTATAAGTTGACAAAATTTACAACTGATTTTGTTTTGTTTTTGTGGACATATACAGATTCACTCTGATGTCTCCTGTTAAAAACCGTGTGCCGTTCTCCGAGAGGAAGGACTTGATCAATACAGATGGACATCGGGAGACAAATCCGGTCAAACCAGCTGAATGTAACAGAAACTACGTATACCCTCAGGGTTATGTTCCTGCCCAGCCCAAACAACAAAGGATTTCTTGTCCTACAAAACCACCATTACCCAATCAGAACCGTACTGAAACAAATCCAGCCTTGCAGTCTCAGCAGCCCGTTCCTCATTGCCAGCTGGTGGCAAAACAACTCTCGGCGTCTGACATACATGATACATGGAAACACATGACGTTAGACAGGTATATTTCAATTAGTATCATTAGACCACCAAAAAAAGTCCTAGTTCTACCCAAACTATATCTTTAGCCTACCCTGAAATTTTCATGGCCATTTGCATGGAAGGGCTATTTTACAAAGATATTCCTTCTCTCTATAACCTTGAAGATTGTAAAAACTATTTGAACATGAAATATTTCTCGATCTACCTACCCTATATTTTTCTGGAATGGCTTGTATTGTTTTTTGATACGCCAGCAGGGATTATTTTGGGTTAATAATGTTGTACATATGTCTGTCAGTCCGTTTGTGAGTGTATTGTGTTATGGGACATGTCCATTCGACAGGCTGTAGTTCTAGTTTTCAGCCATATCTTTGGAGATTGTACATGAGTCATCAGTATGACATGAAGGAGTGGTTATAAATTATTGTCAGTTGATGTAATTTATGCATCACTACCACTTGTTCTCAGAGTTCAGCAAAACCAGAATTATTACAAAAACTGTAATTAGTACATAACCAGAACAGCAAATTTGTAAGTTTTCTCGGACTAAGTTGTTGTACCATAGATGACTTGTATGGATATTATTTTGTACATTTGATTTATTTCTTCAAGACATTAATCAGGTTTGTTTCCATTGTAGACTACAGTCTGTCCTCAACCTTGACAATTTATCAGAGATTTTGGACAGTAGTTTTGTTTTGGGGAAGAATATCATGCATAACTGTACCTACCTCAACAAAAGTGGAATTGTTACCAACATAGACCCCAAAGGTAATGTTCAAACAAAATCTGTGGAAAGTGACTCAATATTTTACTGTACTAAATGTACCAGTGTTTTTCCTACTAATATAACTCACCTCCCAATGCATCTTAGTCGTATTTTTCCCAGAAAGGGAACTGTAAAATTTCCAATTGTACCAATTGTTTAAAACTCTAAAAGAGAAATACAGAAAAAGGTAACGCCAAATATTACACAAAATAGATAAGAGAAAGAGAAAAAAAAGGTAAAAATTGTTTTGTGCCATCATGTACAGCTAGAACTTACAGTTGTGTTATCTAAGTGGTATAAATCATAACACTCATAAACTAGTTATTGGCATGTAAATCTTTACATAATTTAATTTATATGTGTAAAAAAAATTCAAATTTGGAAAATTTTATTTTCCCAAAATACCTTGAAGGAAAAACACTTGGTACATTAACAACTAGAAGTGGGGAAAGTGACAATTTTACTGTCTTTAACAGTTTTAATATTTTCACTAGTAAGTTCTGTTTTCTGTAAATGTGTAATGACTGTATTGCAGAAACATGCACACTGACTTACATAAAGTCACTCATGTGTATGCTGAAATTAGGTTTTGTTATGATGTACATGTTGAACAAGCTTAATTACCCAGAAAAAGCTGAATGTTTAATAGGAAACATGTATGGTTTCACCCAATTGCATATCAATAATATATTTTTAATATGAATTGTTTGTAAAATGTTTCTTTGAATTATTTTCACAGATCAGCTACCACACTGGGCAATGTCTGCTATGAGGTGTCTAGCACGCTGTAAGTATGGACTGGTGATGTACGAGATTCCAATATGTTACTGAACCAATCAATTTCATATTTAACATTGTCAAGTCAATAAAGTTGCCATATTGATGTAAACATAGAATTTTTATATTAAATCTCAAAGCAGTGATTTAAAAAACAACCTAGGTATGAGGTATATACTACTTTTCTGAGTCTGTGTAACATAACCTCTGTATTTTTTGGGTATATCTTTATGTCAGATTCAAATAGTAACCAAATGTTAATGTAAAGAGAGGACATTTAAAACTTTTCAAAGCAACACTAAACATTGATTGCTTGAATGCGTTTTTCACTCTAAGTTGATTAACCTTAACTCTCCTGATATTACAGTATTATCTCCCCTGATATTACAGTGTTACCTCCCCTGATATTACACAATTACCTCCCCTGATATTACAGTATTACCTCCCTTGATGTTACAGTATTGTCTCCCCTGATGTTACAATCTTACCTCCCTTGATATTACAGTATTACCTCCCTTTATACTGTCAATTGTATTATGCCCTAATAATGTAAAGGCAACATTAAAGTTATTGTCCAAAGATAGCCACAAGACTTGTATTCAGTGACATTTTAATATGTTTGTTATCATGTTGACATTCTTTGTTTACATATAATGTATATTTCAGGAACAAGTCTTTCCTTCTTCTTGCCTGTCATTTTGACCTATTATTTTTATCAATACATTTACAGGGCCGGAGAGAACAGATGACAACCTGCCGACGTACCAGGGATTCGAGCGTGATGTTTACCGTGTAGTGAAGGACTATTTCTGTGGAATGTCTGAGCCCCTGATGACATACGAGATGTATGAAGTGGTTACCAATGTGTTTGGTAAGACAACACGGAGACACCACCTATAATGTTCGGTGTATAATTTATATAGTAACTAAACTTGACAATGTGTTCACTGTAAAGGCCATTGTGATGATGATGTGGAAAGATAAATGATCAGTGATCATACTTTTGAAGATATAGAAGTTTAAAGTACATTGTGTTATACATAATTAGATTAGAAGTATTGATCAAATTTTGTTTGCAAGGAATTATCAATTCATGTAGAGGAAATTTTGTTTTCTCATCTTTAAAAATTAAATTGTGCCTTTTCCTGACAGAAGCACAAGCATTCAAGAAAATGAGTATTACTAATATTTTATAACTTTTGACAAGTCAACGAGGGTGTATAGGGATAAGTATGTAGATACATAAATAACCAAATGACATCTTCACAGCTTCATTAATTTTCTGATGGTACTGAAATTCATAGACTCATTCACAACCATCATTCCTTATACAAGTTCAACCACCTGGTGTAAAAATTGAGATCATGATTACTATAGATAGATTTTGACATCCTTGCTGTACCATCTTCATTTATTATTTGATGGCCATAGTCCTTAAAATTCAAACGCATACCTAAGAAACCATCATCTCTTCAAGTTTACATTCTAACCACCTGGGGTAGAAATTGAGGTCACTGTTACTATAAATAGATTTCCATTATTGAATAGTTATTGGTACAAAAGGATTTGTATTGCCTGCAATGCCTTGTAATATAATTCTGAATTGAAATTTGACTTATCTTGTACAGTTTCAGCGGAGGGGACATGCTATGAACAGTGCTCAGACGATGACGACAACATGAATCCTGAGTGTCTCACATCCTTTGAATCTGTTGAAAATCTTATGCTGGATCTAACTAATGTGGGAGATACTGGGAAATGCTACAACAGGTCCACACCTGAGTCACACGCCCACTTATCCCGCATGATCAGTCGCTCAACACTGGACCTGTCACCGATACAGCCCATACCAGACAGTGTTCAGTCAGGGCGGCTTAGACGCTGCGAGTCTTCTGCAAACATTCCCGTAGCTAAATATGAGACAGCCTTTGGACCCGAGAACAGAACTATAACGCGTGTGTACTACAAAGACGGGGTGTCCACAGACTTCGGATACAGTAACGGTCCGGATGACCTGTCCAAAACTCCTTTAGAAACTCACTTTGAAATATCTGACAGCTTCCGCAATCTACTTCCTATGATGGAAAAGTGCCAAAGTTCCTACAATGTTAATTATGCGCAGGTAAAATCTACCAGGAAATCGACGGAAATCATGCGGTGAACTTTTATCAAAAAGCAGAGACAATACTGGTAGTCGGCCGAAAAGTTTCTCATGCTCTGTGGGGAGCCCTGTAAGTGACAATTCAGGTCGGTTACAATCAATCAGCTCAGGTAACATATCTGCTAACGAGCTGGATAACAACTGTGATAGATACGAACCAAAGTTCAGGAAGGGTAATGTGCCAACACGGTCTCCGCCTCACTACAGTTCGCTCTTCCCAAATGGACACCAGCCAGTGCTAGATGGTGCTACAAGACTTCTACGAAAGTGCCATCGTTCAAAGTCGAGCCTCTCTTTACATCGGATTAAGTCTTCATCGTCTATGAACTCTTCTTGTTATGACCAAGACAACTTACGGTCGGATGCAACTTACCCAGATTTTCCCCACCCCCAGCGAGCACAGAGTAAAGAATCGCTAGTTGGTCGGAGCCTCAGTCTGTCAGACCTCATGCATGCAGAGATGGACAAAGGACAGAAACGTCTGAAGAGAACACGAAGTTCTACAGGTAAGTATCTGGATAGAGGATATCTATTATACTGTAACAGTTTATAGTGGTCATAGATTGTTGTGGCTATGCACATTATTAGTACCTTACCGGTAAAACCAGGGGACTTAGCTTATATAGGTTTCCTCCGGTCCCTGTCTGTCTGTCCTCTCTTTTTTCCATACTTTTCTCAGCCATGCTTCGAGGTATGTTAGTGAAAATTGGTATGTAACTTCAGTATATATGAGTAGCTTCAGATCAAGTTTTAGTTTCAGGCTAGCTATTGGGTCAAGGTCAACAGTTAATATTTTTAATGGGAGCCAGCTGGCCGGGGACATATATTGCCCTAGCAATACCCAGCAAGCTTGTTATATTTATTTACCATGTCCTAAAATGGGACAATCTGTCGTGCAAATTTTTACCGTCAAACTAGTTATATATGTAGTGTTACCTATCCGCATGAAATTTGTAGTGGTAATGGACTGGGCTGAATGCCAATGGCCAGGTTTACATAGCTTTAATGATTAGAGCCTCTGTAAAGAGTTCGGAGGTCCCGGGTTCGAGTCCATGTCTGGTCATTGCATTTTTCTTTTCCTAATTCTTTATTATTATTACTAACATGTTATTGGCTCAATTTTTCTCTTAATACAATTTTGGTTGTAGGTTCCTTGAGTACTGATATAAAGGAGAAAAAGAAACTGGCCCTACAAATTGTGTGTCTGTTACTGCCTCCCGCTAACAGACGTAAACTACAACTACTTATCAAACTAATGTCCAAGATGGTTGAAAACCCGAAACTCGAACTGGATGACCATAAATCAACACGATCATTGGTAAGTCAAGCAGAGGATTGCAGGAATTCCCGTCATTAGGCCATTAACTAATACAACTTCTGGTGTTAGTTAAATCCTTACTCAGGGTCGATTGTGTTTCCTAGGAAACTGTCCTGTGATTATGTGTGTGTGTCGTCCTTGGCCAAGACATTTTACTCCAAGTAACGGGCCTCCTTTATGTTGCTCAGTGAGGTAGCCACTTTGTTTCAAAATTACTGTTCATATGGTGTGCTAAGCACACAAGGGCATTTATATAACAAACACTAAATCTTCTGGTACCATATTCAACCTGATATGCACACCTGTCCCTATTTAAAGCATAACCCCAATTTCTTTTTTCAGAAAAACCGAAAAACCAAAGACTGGTTTGTTTCTTTTGCTACATATAAATGCATGTAAATGGGGGGGGGGGGATGTTTTTTTCACATAGGAACTTTTCCCTGTACATATATATATACTGTAGTTTTATTAGGTACACCCTTTCCTTTGATGTTTTTGTAAGCACACAGTGCTCTTATATATGTCAAATACACTACAGTATACTATACTACCCCAGACACATGAGCCTCGTCAATAAACCCAGCAAACAAAACCAATTTGTTTTGTTACCATGTTGAGTTTACACCCTAGGTTTTCTTGTATTTTCCAGTTGATGGAGACATTTTATCGCTCAGTGCTATGTAGCCAAGATGAAGCCGACATGGAGGATCTCCTGGTGGTGAAGATTATCTCCTTCCTGGTTGACAATTGTGCTGAAATCATGGCCGTCCCTGCTGGTCTGAACGACGCTGTTGAGCAGAGGCTGACAGTAGACTCCAAACACAAGACACAGGTATAGCATGTGTGATGGTCCCCTTGTAGCATGTATCTATATAAAAATATATTCATCTCTACTTAGTGTATAATCTATACTCATGTATAACCAATATCTAACTCGTGGAATATATGGGTCGCCGGACGCTGTATTTTCATATAATCAAATAATATCAACATTATTGTATACTCCAAATATGCATTTTAGTGAACAGTTACGTACATTTTGTAGAAAGAAAAAAAAAGAAACAGTTAGATTTTAATAATAGATTTATTCTGCATAAAGTCAACACAATAATCTGCGGTAACAGTAGGAGGTAGGCTGGCTTACTAGCCTGTGAAATCATTTTATTTGTGAGCATTTATAATTCCAGTAGTAAGAGGTCCGCTGATAAAATTATTATGTGAAAACTGGCAGCAATACAAAATTTTATTTCATGGATTTCATAGAAAGTTTTATTAGGGACACCCCTTTGTAAGAGAAAGGTGTATTATATATTAGGTCAAATACTGTAGGGAATTGGATACACATGTACTGAGGATATTGTTATAAACTTTTAATTATATTGCTGAATATTTATTGCTAATTAGTAAACCTACTGGTTGCCATGATAACCTAATCGCTTTGGCTTGTATGATATTTATCTCAATACATTTAACCATACAATTATAGTATGTTAACATATTCATACCCTCACAAGGAAGTAAAAGAGGCATAATGGAATCTCACTTCGTCCCTCCCTCCATCTATCTCTCTGTGTATAGGATTAATGTCTAGAAATCCTACAGTTTTCATCAAAACTTTGTGAAACTCATTGAATCAGAATGTACATTGAAGTTGTGCATGTGCTCAATGGCGTAATTTCATGCCCCTTTTGTGATTTTATATTTTACAAATTCAATGTAGACTGAATAATGTCCAAACATAATTTATTACACACTTCAGATGTGCAGTTTGGCAGTCAAGTTCTGAGATTTTTCTCCCACAGATTTTAACTTTAAATGTCACTACATCCCAACCCTCCAACACAGATAGTTATGGAATAGCCTTTATTTATTTATTTATTTATTTTCCAATGACATATCAAATTATTGAACTTAAGTATAATTCCATATTAATTAACCGTTCATGTACGATCCTTTGTATACATGTATTTAACCATATATAAACATGTACTCTCACTGCTTTGCTCTCTGCCACTTTTCATACTCTGTAATCATTCATGTAATGCTAAATGGTTGGGCATGCTCAAATGGATTTGCCTGGAATTTTTCTTCTATCAGCTAGTCCATAACTGTGGCAAGCTTTGTTTTGCCTGGAATTTTTTCTCTATTAGCTAGTCTGTGACTTTGGCAAGCTTTGTTTTGATGGGAAGTTTTCCTTTATTAGCTAGTCTATCTGTTATTAGCAAGCTTTGTTTTGCCTGGAATTTGTGGCAAGCTTTTGTTTCGACTTTTTTTTTAAAATTGGCATTGACTTGTTTTGTTACGTTTTGGACACCGCTGCAGATTTCCCTCCACAATTTTCTTTATTTTGAATAACAAATCCTACTAAAAGATTTTGTGTGTTTCTTTACAACAAAGAGTCGGGCAGACATCATTTGAGCACCCAGCTTCTGTGTTGTGTTGGACAAATATGTGACGAGCAAAGAAGTTTTTTCAACCAGACAAGAAAAGTGCTTCTTGATGAGAATCAAATGCGTGCCAAAATGTTTATTTCTCTGAAGAAACTTCACCTAATTAATTTTGTAAAACAAATTCTAATTCCAATAGTTCTCAAAACTACTGAAGTCTAGGTATAATAATTTATAGAACCCCAACATTCTCTTGTGAGTTGATATTCACAAATTCACAAAAGAAATAATAATTCATGTTGATTATTGATGCTGAAGAAATCAATTGATGGACATTTTCAATGAACATTGAATTCTATATCATTACAGAATGAGACACCTAAGACTTAGCTTGTATAATACAAGAAGTTAACAGCTTTGTTTAGACTTATTTGCTCAACAACACACATAGGTATGAGAAACACAAACCAGTCTTCATCATTAAACATCTGTAAATTATCAAATATCAATCTACATATTAACAGATATTTCATTACAAGTTTAAAAATCACCCATACATGTACAGTAACAAGTAAATAGACCCAAGGAGAGTGATATCCAACATCAACACATAGACAATGCTACAAGGCTATATAAAATACAAACAACACAATCACCACTACACATTTATAACACATACAAACACAACTACACACATATATATATATTTATATAAAACAACAACACACATACAACACAAACACCACAACACAAACACCACTACACTCATACAACACAAACACCACTACACACATACAACACAAACACCACTACACACAACACAAACACCAATACACACAACACAGAAAAACGTCACTACACACAACGCAGAAGAACACCACTACCTAGATGAAGGTGTATGGAGACTGGTTTGTTGTCGTACCAGCAGGGGTGTGTGTTCTGTCCGTCTAGGCTTCGGCTTTCCTCACGGGTGGCTGCTTCACCTCTTGGCAATTTCAGATTGTGTACTCATTCGACGATCGTTCGTCATTCCATTATTGCAATCAGGTGTCTGTTGACCAGTATGAGACGCAGCGTCTCAGTAATTCCCAGAGAGCACTGGTAGACCTTCTGGAGGAGATTGTCAAGGACAAAACAATGACTGTCAAGGATAAACGCAAACGCCTCAAACAGGTGAGTCTTGTTTTATTCCTACAGATACAAAAAGTCCCTGAATTTTAGCCCTTGTCTGGAAAAGTATTGGAATGTCATGGTTTGAAAGTCTTGAAATTTGGCATCACTGCTGTTAAAAAGTCATTGAATTTATGTTTCTTGGTGTTTAGATAATTTTGTATTCCTAGAAAATTCATATAAAATCAATTCTACAAAATGTTGCGATCTATTCATTTTGTTGTTTTTGCGATTGCTAAGTCTTAGAAAAATCCTAGCGGATAACAATAAAAAGTCCTGGATAAGTCCTGGACCTTGACAAGTCAAAGACTGTATGAACCAATTGTTAATTAGTTTTAAAGAAATATTTTGTTTATTCGCTCCATAATTTATAGATTACACTCGTAAATTTTGTGAGGAGGTTCATGATCATTTGAGTACAAAGATTGATATTCATAAGAATATGGCACAAAAAATATTAATTTTAAATTTCCATCAGGTATGTTAAACCACTGTCTTGAGTGTTATGATAAAAAAAATGTTACATTGTTAACATTGTTACAGTTCCAGAAAACCTACCCAGAGATCTATGCTCACAGATTTCCAAATGAAGAGAGTGAACAAGATGTCATCCCTCAGAAACCAAAGATCAAACAACCACTGTTGGTGAAACCCCTGATGAAACTGCGTGGACTTCGACTGTAGATTTGCTATGTGTTGATCCTCCATACGCGATTTATTTGGTATTGTCAGACAATGGTTTTTAATTGTTGTATAGTGTTATATATTCAACCAAAAGATATTGTAGTATAATGTACAGTTTGTATTTATGCCCCGCTCCATTCTTTACATGTTAATCTAAATACTAAGCTTCATCCTTCGCTGGCTCTGCCATAGCTGATCATTAATCTAGAGGATCAATGGAATCAAAAAACCTATTGGACATAAGTAAATTATACTCCCACTTAAAAAAGTGGCCAGGGTTATATATCAATAACTTTGTATGTGCATGCATGTTTGCATCTACTATAGGTTTGTGTACAAGATATTTCATGAACCGCTGGGCAGATTTTGTTCATATTCACACCATAACATAACACCATCAATGTCTACACCTCAATAGATTTTGGTGGTCATCGGTCAAGGTTAAAGGTCACACTTGACCACTCTCAAAGTTTTTGTATAAGATATCTATTGAACCCCTCGACAGATTTAGTTCATATTCACATCATCAAATCTTCAAGATCAACATCTGATTAGATTTTGGCAGCTATTGGTCAAGGTTAAAGGTCATGCAGCACTTGACCTCTTTCTAAGTATCTCATTGTACCAATGGACAGATTGTAATTGACGAGGGAGGTGGGGTATATCAATGTGAGCCCCTCTAACTTTGCTTATGTTTCATTTTCTATATTAAACGTTGTTGTACAAAAATGAGTAAATATTCCATTAAGGTTTTTGTTATGTATTGAAATGCAAGTGTACTTGTTTCCTGAACTGGTTTTAAAGATGAAATGATAAATTAGCATCAAAATTTATCCATCGCCTAATTATTGTGACTAGTGTCTTCATATTAAGTATTTTAAACTCATGGATGACCGGACATATTTTGATATGCTCCGATTAGTCATCAACACTTTGATGTAAAGCCCATACCTTCCTCGCATGTGTACACATTCACAAAATGTGAATTACATTGTATTTGTATGTTGTGAAGACAGGGTGTTGTATACTGGAGACCTTCAATCTGGTGCCTCATTCTATATAGTTATGGCGCCCATTGATCAGATAATAGAAAATAAACTATCTGTAGATCTTAGATCATGCTTTTTCAGCTACATTCCTCAAAGCTTGCTGTACAATATATCTTTGCATCAATGTGTAGAGTAGAGGTGCCCAAATATGTTAGAAAAATTAAAGTCATGTTGTTACTCCTAAAACTTGTATTTGTTCATATTTAAAGCATTGACTCTATTGCATATTAATGTTTTTAAAAAAGGCATTATATTATTTTGAAATGTAATTATTTAAAATTAACATTACTTTAACAATGTACATGTAATTAATTGAGTTTAACTTTTCCTGTTTGATAATTTATAGTATAAATATGGTACTTCAATGCAATATGCACATTTTGTCAGAAACATGCCCTTAGCATCTTTTTCCTAATTCTTTGAAATACCAGAATAGGCCATACTAAGTTGGCGTGTCCCCTTTGATATTTATGCCATGTGTGATTCCAGGTCTAAAGTTGCCATGGTAGTTTTGCCTAGTCTATCAGCAACATTGGAAATGAAAATGAAATATTAAGGGGAGATAACTCCCTTTTATGTGACAAAATGAAAAATCATAATAATCTGTTTTAATTGTAATTCTTTTTAATCAGTAATGTCTTTTAAAATAGTATTTGACAGTCTTAAAAATATTCTTTAAAGATATTTTATTATGAATCAGTAAAATTTCCCCACATTAAACTATATGCTTTTTTATCCATTTATATAAAGAATTAAATTACCCTTTTTTTTAAACATAATCTGTCAAATTTTTAATTTGCTCTTGATTCATCAATTTTGTCCAGTGAATTGGTTTGTGGAGGTGAAAATCTATTGCTTTCAAAATTGGTAAACAGAATTTGAGATTTCTCTCATTGTATAATGACATTCTCAAAAGAATGTGCCCCAATACAATTTGAAGAAATTTGATGTAACATTCTCAACAAAACCTATGATCAACTGAGAACAGAAATAGGCCAGAAGTTAAATATTTTATGCTACTATCATCCTCCAAACATTTGAGATTCTCTTTTTTAGTTTTAAATTTTAAGTGAATGAATAGTTACTTGCATAAATAAATACTCTTCAAACTGCTTTATTGAAAATTGACTTTAGCTGATTATATGAAATCTAGCAATAGGCAGAGTCATGTAGGCAGTAAACCGGCAAATACCTAAATTGATGCTTTATGAAAATTGTGAACTTTATCCCTGAATGTCGAATTTGCCCCTAGGGAGGGTATAGATATAATTTATTGGAAAATGAAAATTTAATGTATATTATGTTCATTGATGTACTTGCACATAATTCACACCATTATGAAATTAGGAACTAAGGATGCCTTATGGATAGTAAAATAACAATTTTTGGTATTATATGATCAATTTTGTAAGTTGTTCTAGTCTTGAGATCTTACTTTGTTTTTATGAGTTTTCACCTGTCACATTGTAACAACACAAGGCATTTAATATACAGATATATCAGAACTCAGATGACCGTTAAGGTCCATGGATACAATGTAGCATCATTAAAGAGCCAGTACATTGTATACACATGTAAATTGTTGATATTTCTCAGATTTAGTCGGGGCTGCGGTGGCCTGAAAATTTATCACTAGCCCTCCACCTCTGGTTTGCGAGTTCGAAACCTAAGTGCGGCAGTTGCCTTGTACTGATCGTAGGCCGGTAGTTTTTCTCTGGGTACTCCGGCTTTCCTCCACCTCCAAAACCTGGCACGTCCTTAAATGACCCTGGAAGTTAATAGGACGTTAAATGAAAACAATCCCAAACTCAGATTTAGTCTTCCTTCTAGCTATTGTCTTGTTTCAAAGTTAGAGACAGTATGTACATATATATATATCATTCTTCTTATCTACTGTATGTAATAATATAAGTTAGTATTCATTTTGTTTCAGCATCAATAAAATTGGCACTTTAGTTGTTTTCTTTTTACAAAAAAAAATCAAAAGCATTCAACCAAGGACAACTGTTATTATTTCAATTTGTTAAATATCCTGATCAACATTCCTGTAAAAATGGTTCCGATTCATTGCATACACGTTGTACATTAGTTGATGAGGATGAACAAGTCGTTTTATTTTTGTATCAGGTAGGGAGTTACGCTTCAGTATATTGAAGATTCGTAGCTTTTTATGCAATATGTATTTTGTAAATTGGTTCTTCGCCTTATGAGTCACAAATAGTTTTGTCAATAACCATGCATACCATAAGATGTTCATGGCAATTTGAAAAATGTTAACCAGTGCAAGTATTATTCTTTTTTTTTTCTTTTTTTTTAATTAATACATTATGTATTTTTACTATGGATACATGTATGGCATCTTCTTTCTCTGCTGTAACTAACTTGTATATTGTAATTTGTGTATCTCAGATGTATTTTGTCTTTAAAGTCATCCTTCATTTCTGATTGTGTGGTTCATTGTGTGCTAGCTATAGCTGGCCGATACAATTTCATGTATGTACTACGCAAATTGTGTTATATGATTGTCGCAATGTGTAACTGCAATATTATACGTGTAACATCAGGTTTTACGCCTCCTGGTACACTTTTATTATATTTTGTTTCTAAATAAAATTTATATGTATGTTATTGGTGGTTTTTTATTATGTTTGTAATGTGGACTCTGTCTAAACCGGACTTTGTCTTAATCGGTCAAATAATTTGGGTCTTGTAAATTTCTTCTTCATCTATAGCAGTTTAACTTTGCCTTATCAGGACTCTGTCTATAATGTAATCTCGCCATATTTTAAGATCTCGTTCCCTTTACACTATTCAAGCAACTCAGTGTTAACGGGGGTTGGCTCCTAACTGGTCCAGTTTGCAATGGCTTCCTGTGGATGTTTATAGTCTTAATACAGGTAAATTATTATCAAATGACCGTGCATCATCACTGTACCAAGAAAGACAGACACGGCCGACCAAACAGTATAGCACAACTATTATAAAATCAGACTCTACAATTAACCTCTACAAACTGATCAAATTATATACATGTAGACCCAATGGTTTCCGGTTTAGATAGGGTCCACTGAATATTGTTCTGTAATAAACAACTTAAACAAATGATAATTACCAGGTACTGTACCTCATCATAAAAATGGACCAATGTGGCCATTTCTAAGTACTTTGATTTCCCAGGATGAACATTAAAAATGTTACTGTTGGCACTTTTATGATACATTTTACATTTCTGATCATTCTTAATTATGCCCTCGCATAAAATGGGAGGGGGGAGGGGGTTATAGTGTTACCCATATCCATTCTGTCCCGACACATCCCATCCTGATGCAATGTAACTAGCTTATATCAGGAACTGCTGAGATTTCGGGATGTCAAGTGGCGGTTGAGGCATTTATGTCTTACAGACATTTTCTAGTTAACTCTCCTATGCAAAATCAAAATGGTCATCAGTCAACAGTTTTGTTTTCCTGATCGGTCTCAAAATTCAATGGGCACAACTAGGGACCAAGGGCAATCGACATATCAAGTTTCAGATATTTCCTACCAGTACTTACTAGAAATTTGATAGTTTGTTTGCTACATTGTATTTTTAAGAGAGGTACTGGGTGGATATTTCTCAAACTTGATAGTATAGGTTCCTTTGGCTTTGAGAAACAAAATGGCAAACAGGCAGTCATTTGAATTTATTGATGTTAATTATTATTTTTTAGAATAAAGATGAGAAACGAGAGAAAAAAGAAGTCTTAAATAGACCATAGACACTAGCATTTTGAGTCTGATGATTCACGAGGTAAGGTACTGTAGTGTGAAGGGAGAAATGCACGACCAGAACGGGGTTTGAACCCAGGACCTCCGAACACTAGCCGGATGCTCTACCAATTGAGCTACCTGGTCGCCAATGATTGACACGGTCCAGTTCCACTATACTCTTCCCTCCCTTTAAAAGTCTTCGACCCAGGTTCGGGTATCCCTTTGTCAAGTACTGTATTCACCTCGCTTGAAACAATGTTTGGTCACAGGCACCAAATGTAGTAGGAGCGGAAAAACGCACAGCCAGACCGGGGTTCGAACCTGGGACCTCCAAAAACTCGCCGGACGCTCTACCAATTAAGCTACCTGGTCGCTGATGATCAACCCTGTCCAGTTCCACTACAGTACTGATAAGGTGATCCAACAGTGGTTTGGCATACTAATGCATATGGAGACATCCCTAACAAGCTGACTTTGATTGCATGCAACTCGGGTTTACCACATGCAACTTCACCTGTGAAGCCAGACCAAACTTGGAAAAGGGCATACAGGTTGTAGTGACCTATCCTATTTGTAATGAGATGAACATTGTCATGAAAGGACAGAGGGAGACTACAGGTAGATGATCACTGAATGATGTCAACACCTGGGTTTGGATTAAGCCAAAAGAATCATAATGTGTTTTATTGTTAAGTATGGGCAGTTAACATAATAGTTCAGTCTCTGAGTCCACATTGTCAGACACTCGTGATTGATTGCACTACATTACACAGTGCAATCAACCGTGGGAATCCGATGATGCCGAGTCCAGGGGGAGAAAATGCCATCTATCGTCAAAAGCCCAGTGAAATGCTTAGAGATGGTATGGCGACACTCTGTTTGACAAGAACATTGGAAAGGTTTGGGAACATACAAGTCAGGATTATGTGGGAAAATCAAGACTTGGTTGTTTCAACATGGGGTTCTTCCTAGGCTGTTTTGGCCCCTTATGCTGTATGTGTTAGCACTGACAATGGATGAATCCCTTGTGAGATGGGTCAGCGGGAAGTTTTTATCATGGGTGAAAGTGTCTCCCAAGTTCACAGCACCATGTCTATCAGAAAGACATCTTGGCTACAGTTGCCACTGTCGTCCGTGATGAAAGAATTCAAGTTATCCTGAGTAGGATTGGCCATGGCCTAAATAATTCCACAGACAGAAACGTACGCAAAGCTGGGGTGGTCTCAAGGACGGGCCAGCAATGCTCAGCACAGCTTCAGCTAGCGAAGCAGAGAGGAAACTGGAGCTACAGGTCATCGTGGGAAATATCAATGTTGGTTGATGAGGACTTGAAACCGACTATTTTCAGCTGTGTAACAGAGCAGAAGACAAGGAGAGAATGAGAGGAGGAACAACGGCACAAAAATTGAGCAGTTGAGCTGGGACAAAAACAGGTGGTGGGATATCCCCGAGTGCAAGATCACATTGGCCGACCCGTGGGAAATGGAATCAGTTAGGACATCCTTCATGCTCATATCTTGCTCATATCTTGCTCAGGTCTGACATTGCGAAATGGTCATAGCAGAGCCGAGAAAAATCATCTTGGTGGAACTGCATGACAGTTCCATCCGGGAGGAAGGATGCGACTTCGCACGCTACTGCCAAATACCAATATCTTGTAGAGCAGTGTAGACAGAAGAGGTTGAGCACTTGGCTGTTCCCGGTAGAGATCTGTGCCAGAGGGTTTCCAGCACAGTCGGCGTGATCTCTGTTATAATGGAACGTAGGACTGACGGGCGCTTAAAGAAAGATATCTATGAAGACCATGGCAGGGAAGGCAGAGGGGGCATCATGTCGGTTATGGTGTAAACGAGATGAGCCGAACTGGGGACCAGACAACAGGGAGCAGTGACTGATCTCCGCTGCTGACCCGCCAACCAGAGGACGTCGTGAAATAGGGGTCAAACGGAATCAACCTGATAATTCATGGTTTTATTGGTGTCAACAACAGTTTCCAGAGCTATGTTGCAAATTCCTGGTTGCGTTCATCATCGCCAGAGAAATCTAAAATGATGGGCACCAAAATACCCCTGGATTTTTTTTGTATTTTTTTATTGGATTTTAACAGCCATTCTTCAGACCACTTCATTTCATTTTGCATGATAGTGGAATATATTTTAGTATCGTGGTATTTTATATTATTTTAATTTTTTTCAGAACCACTCTTTTTTCTGTTGTTAAAAGGTCACTGGTCCAGTTTAATACCTTTTCTTTCATTCCCTATCCGTCATTAGACGCTGATGAGGCTCACTAACGAAAGCCTTCTTGCAATCTAAATTGGACTACATCAATTTCGTTTTCAGATGTTTTCCATCTAGTCCTTTTTTCCCCCCTCTTTGTGTTTTATTTTCTAGATTAATTTCAGTTATACCCAGATTCAATCAATGAAATTTGGTTAAAATAATTTAATACTAGTATATGTTTAAACGCGGTTTCTTTTACCTTAAACATATTCTATTGCCAAAAATAGTTAGAACAAGTGATTGGGCACAAGTTCTAATTACAACTTATTGGAACCTTAATTCTCCCGTCATAGATTTACAATAACGTGATAACAATGGAATAGGTATAAACATGGAGTAGATAGATATAATACAATGTACACATATTTACATTTACACTACAACCCCACTATATAACTTTTCCAAGCTCACTTGAAGGTTAACTTTCAAGTCCATAACTTTCAAACCTCATTGTGACATCATTATTGTCGCGTTGGACATAACGAAAGAAGGCTGTTGAAAAGGCTGTTCCGTCTTTGACGATAATAACTTGTTCATTCATCGTAGGAGCAAAATTCCTGGATATAGTCTTTAAAAATCGTTGTCAAGTGTAAATAGAAGGATTGAACTGCTTTCAGTTGGAAGTTATGGGCTGATGCATGAATGCCAACTGGACAAAGGCAAATTCCACATGCGCGCTTCATTAAATTTGCCATCTGGACAAAGGGAAATTTAATGAAGCGCGCATGTGGAATTTGCCTTTGTCCCTAGCCCTCCCCCTCTGGGTTGCGAGTTCGAAACCTGCGCGGGGCAGTTGCTTAGTACTGACCGTAGGCCGGTGGTTTTTCTCCAGATACACCAGCTTTCATCCACCTCCAAAAAACCTGACACGTCCTTAAATGACCTTGGCTGTTAAAAGGACGTTAAACAAAATAAACCAAATCCAAAATACTTGTCAATACATCATAAAATTGGACGCATATTGCTGAAATCGTAAGCGAGGCGGAATCGGCCGTGATAAATTGCCGATATCTAATTACTTAAAGGGTGTAATGGTTCTCTACCTAGTCAGAAATACTCACCAGTGCCCCTAGCTATAACACCCAGTGCCTCTGGCTATAACACCCAATGTCTCTGGCTATAGCACCCAGTGTCTCGGGCTATAACACCCAATGGGTCATGTGACATTGAAAAAGGCAGGAATTTTCATGTTGGTTCAGTTTTTTTTGTTTTATTTTTCTCAAATTTGACGAAAATGGTAAGACAATGTAAATGCATTATTGAACAGTAATTCTAATGTTGTTATAGTCGATATGACAGCAAGATGTATGGCGGGCAAATGCAGCATTAATGCCAACCATACATCTTGCTGTCATATAGACTATAACAACATTAAAACCACAGTTCATTGCTTAAATGGTCAATAAAGTTTTTACCTGTTACCTGTCGTCGAGGTCTTCAATAGGCGTTTCGCCTCTCTGACCCATCACAATATGTGTTTTCAGTTCCGGTGGATTTTGATAGCAGACTGAGCAGAATTTAATGTTCTTATTTTTCCATAATTTGTTTAGGGTTGATTTAAATTGGTTTAGGGTGACAGATGACACCACTTCCTCGGACAAACTATTCCAATGGTTGACAATTCTTTGAGAGAAGGACAGTTTCCTGGTATTTAGTCTGCATTGTTCTTTGGTAAGTTTTTTTTGAGTGACCCCTGGTTGTGTCTCCCTCTCGCACTTTGAATAGTTTATCCTTGTCACATGTATCTAAGTCATTAAGGATTCTGTAGACTTCAATCTTGTCCATTCTAAGGCGCCTGTACTGAAGTGATGGTAGTCCAATTGGACGAGTCTTACTTGATAACTGTTTTTCCTAGTTGGTCTAAATAGTTTGGTGGCACATCTCTGGACATTCTCTATAAGCTGGGCGTCTTTTTTGTTTATGACTGACCATACTGGTGAGGCGTATTCTAAATGTGGTCGTACAAGTGATTTATACAAGTTTTGGACTGTTGTTTTCGTCATTTGCCAAAGTTCTTTTCATAACTCCTAACATTCTGTTTGCCTTTTTGACTGACATCTGGATGTGTGTCGAGAATTTTAAGTTTTTGTCGTCATGACACCCAGATCTTTCTCTTTAACAGTAATTTCATCAATTTGTTTTGTGATTCCTGATGACTCAATAGTGTATGTTTTACTCACTGGTGGGCCTATAGGTGCATATATTTGCATTTTGAAGGGTTGAATAGAAGTTGCCAATTGTGAGGCCATTGGGTCAAGTTGTTTATTTCACGCTGGAAAATGTCCTCGTCATCTTTATCGTTTACACAACCATATAGTTTGGTGTCGTCAGAGAAGATCTTTATTGCATTTTCGACTACTTCTGGCAAGACGAGGAAGAGAATTGGACCTAATTACACTCACTTGTTTTTTTTCTCTTGTTACTCCTGACCAGTTAGAACTTTTACCATTTAGGACCACTCTTTGTTTGAGTTCAGTAAGAAAGTCATTAATCCACTTAAGGACATTCCCTTCAATTCCATATCCTGCTATATATATTTATTACCTAGGAGTCTTTCGTGAGGGACCAATTTTAAGTCAAAGGCTTTTTGGAAGTCGAGGTAGACTACAGTACAGCACATCAATATTTTAACCGGCGAATATTTATATTAAAGACATTAGCTTGTTAAATTCAAATGATTGTTATCGTTATTATCGTTCTGAATTATCATTAAATAATATTTATTAACTTATATCGAATGTAACGCACAGATCTGTACATGTATAAGTGTAGATGACATTTTAGTTGCCGCCACTGTCCATCTTAAACGTGTTCTGTGTGAACCGTTTAACAGAGTCTTTATCAAATATTAAATATGGTTTAGAGTTGTCAATATCAGTTCGATCGGTGGTTGATAAATGAAAAGCTTAATAATATAAGTTGCCTACGTTACTTACATGTACGTGCGTATACATGTACGCTGTACATGGTATTTAACAAATGCTTTATTAGAAGTTTGTAAATTTCTCCTCGGGCTTTGTTTAAATTCGTTGAAAAACACTTCTGGCGTATTATACTTCTTCACTTAACAGATTATCTGTGATTTACATACTTCCCGTTGTATTTAATAAATGTAGGCCTATAATTTATTAATTCTTTTATGTCATTGACGTAGATCTATATAGAATCTATCATTAAATTAAAGACGGCATTTCTTTTTAAAGTCATTATTCATTGCAAGTCAAGTTTCGTTGTAGATGTATTTACATTTTCCTCGTAGAAAATGTTGAAAAGTGGATGGAAAGTTCAAACAGGAATGAGGACGCACAGCTAAGGTGACGGATCAACTAGGCCTAGGGGTCGGATCGGGAGAGACCGGAGCGATATATTTGACCAATAAACTTCCGCTGTACTTTAACTGCGGATCAGTTCCGGTTTACAATGGCGGCCTTTCCACCGCTGGCACAGGTTTGTGATATGTTTTTCTCTGAATTCTCAACATGTGTGTTAATGATTGAGGTATTGTCGATGCAAAGAGATAAACACACCTTATTTATTTGCATTACATGTTCCGTACTCGTTTAAAATAATACCGAGATTGTCGGTACGACCTCGCTGTCAAAATAGGAAAATAGTTAGCAGACGGTTCAACATAATATTGATGAGTTTCCTCATTAGGGTTTTACAATATGCGTTGACGACATATTCGATTATTTCATAGGTGATTAACGCTTTATTTGTTTTCATATTTATGTCAACAGTTTCACATGTGCACTTAATTTTACGTAAACTGTTGACGTTGCAAATCTACGAGACTGACAGATTTCTGACAGATTGCCCCTCCCCTTTGTTTTCATTTTGGAAAATTTAATTTATTTTGTGTGATATTTACATTTTACACATAACGCGTTATGATATAAAATAGCAAGCGGGATAGCTGTAAATATACATTAAGCCCCTTCATTTTGATTGTGACACAGTGTCGCAGAGAAATCCAGTGATTTCTTAAACATTATATATATTTGCTTTTAGTCAATTTACCAAAATATAACTCAGTTAAACTGACAACTGGCAAACGACAACTGGCCATCAGACAATTCCTATAAACCCTGTTGTTGCAGTCATCAATATCTGTAAGAAGTGGAAGAGTATACACATCACAAACAAATCAACAATTTGTAAATAAAAATGTTTTCTGAATTTTATTAATAACAAATGTACTCTCCAAGTTAGCCCAAGTTTCCTCTGGCCCTGACACAATGTCCTACACCAGACATGGTGTCAGAGGCCAGAGGAAACTCTGGGCTATCTCCAAGTAAACACTGATGTCAACTTTGACTGTGCCAGTGAAGGTGACTGCATGAAAACAACGGGGAGGATCCACCAAAATTGTACTTTGTGAGAACTAGCATAGACTAGAACTAATTATGACTGGTTGAGTATACGGTTGGTAAAAGCATTTAAATCTAGATCTGCACTGGACAAAATAAGCCCATTAAAACCAGGACAGTTGTCATCTATTGGCAGTATTGACAAGACTATTAATTAATAATTCAATGTTTACTTTTCAGATTGCTGGTGCTCATATCGGTATTTATGAAGGATACTACAAACAGGTATTTATATATATTGCACACTGATGATAAAAGTGAAGTTGCACATTCCTGTATTTATAATGTAAATGGAAATATTAAGAAATAGTCTCAAAAAATAGTCTCTACACAAAACATTGTTTTGTGTAGCAGAACTAGACAGGACCTAGATACAATGTATATTGCTGGTGGTTATGTGTACATGTACATAACACAATTAGTTTGTTTGTCAGGAATCCCAATTTTGAATCCAGTCCTGACACTGTCCCTAGTCTGCAACATTGTAGTAGTGCCTATTGATTGCCCTTGTTCTTATACAATTTTATACCTTTTTCATGTGTGCCTACATAAAGCTTACAAGGGATACTTGAACATTGGATGTCAATTAGTTTTGTCTTTTTGGTGTTAATTATAAGTTAGAAGAAAAGAAAAAAAGATGCAGAAATTTGACTTGACCTACCGGGCATTGCTGTTTATTGATTAGAAATTGGCTAGAGGATGTTGTTCAGCCTTTAGGTCCTGGGTTCGAATCTCTATTTGGACTGCTTTCTCTGTCTCATCATGCCCTAATACAAGCTTGATTGAGAAAAACTTGTCAAAATTGATCTCTTGATTGTGGTTGTTGCTTATATCATATAAAGAGTATCTAGATGACTGAAGCGGCTCAATAAGCGCTACATATAGGAATGTAAAAAAACAGTTTAAATACCAAAGAAAGATAATTAAGATAGATTTATTTTAATCTATCATTAATCGGATAGACAAAAGTGATGATCAATAAAGAAATTTCAACCGATTCCCATCACTATCATTAAGTGTTTCACAGAGTTCAAAAGTAGTCCGAACAGTTTTCATTTTATATCAAGCAAGTTGTAAATTCTATTGATGCACATGAAATTTGAATATGATAGATAAAACAATGATCATACTAGAATTAATTGTATACTAAGTATACATGAATATAGCTTTACATACAATTTACTTTTATGTTATGAATTTTTCAGGCAGACCCCAATGGAACTGGAAGCATTGGGGCCTTGGATGCAGCGTCTTTCCTGAAAAAGTCAGGTCTCAAAGATACAGTTCTATCACAGGTATTGAAATACAGTAATATTTTCATATGACTATTCATAGTATATTCATTATAACGGGAGAGTATTGAATATATATTACTGTACATATGGTCAGCTGATCATTAGTCTGATGTAGGTGACAGGGTGTTGTCACCAAAATGTCACACTTAAATGATCCTATACTAGTAGTGTTTTATACCAAAGTCTATTCACATTCATACTTTACACCCTGAAGAACAGATATCATGCAGGTTTTTTTTTTCACTGATTTGGGAAAGGGCCTTTTTGTCTCATTTTGAGAATTGGGAAACATATTTCAGGAGTAAACTGCAAATTTTGGGAATTTGGCTTAAATATGAAATAATTTCAATTGGGAATGGGGCCTATTAACGGCCCCAAAAAGTCCCAAGAAAAAGCCCTGTCATGATACCTCATAGCTCGCCTTAAAATTTGGGGCCGTGGTGGCCGAGTAGTTAAGGTGTCCCGACACTTTATCACTAGCCCTCCACCTCTGGGTTGCGAGTTCGAAACCTACGTGGGGCAGTTGTCAGGTACTGACCGTAGGCCGGTGGTTTTTCTCTGGGTACTCCGGCTTTCCTCCACCTTCAAACCTGGCACGTCCTTAAATGACCCTTGCTGTTAATAGGACGTTAAGCAAAATAAACCAAACCAAACCTCATAGTTACCAGTATTTGTGTGGATCTTAACTACTATTTCTTGTGGATCTATACTTTCACTATTGGAAATGAAATATATAGTGATTGAATCTTTTCAATATACATCTATAAGGAAACAGTGAAATTGACAACCAGAGAATGCTGCTGCTGCTGCTGCTGCTACTGCTGCTGGAATGGTGTAGTACTAGGTGTACTCCTAATAGAATGTTGTGCACAGGGTATAAGTTGGAGTGCCAGTACCATAATAATCTCTCTAGCCCTTAATGTTATAGACATTATACACATGGTATTAGTTGGATTGCTAGTTTTTGTGACTAGGTATTCCTAGAATCATTAGAAAAAGATAGAGATATTCTTAATATAACAATTTGCTTTGGTTACTAATCATTGTGTGCTGGCGAAAGTCATTTACATCTATTTGTTGTTTTACTCAATAGATATGGGACTTAGCAGATCCAACAGGAAAAGGTTATCTGGAGAAAGTGGGGTTCTTTTCGGCAATCAAGTTTGTATCCATGGCCCAGAACAGTTTTGAATTAAATATTTCCAATCTGACATCCGACATTCCTGCCCCAAATCTGGTAAGTTATAAGGTCATAAGGTTATCAGCTCTGCCTGTTGGAGATGACTCCTTATCAATTTAATAGAAAATTTACCTGTCAGGGGACCGCAGTCAAATATTCTAGCTAGATAATATATCAAATTTATAAGTATGAAACTTCTGATGAAGTGAATGACTAACAGGTTTGAGTAACAGATAACATTGGCATGCTTTAAAGACCAAGAATGCAGATTTCAAACTGTCATAGAAGCTCTGAAATCAAAAAGAGCCAAAATAATTTCTTTTAAGTGTAACTTGAAATTGTCAAGCAGCTTGTCTGATGAATAATGTGATTTAAATACAGGGGCCCGTGGAGGAGGTGTCCTTTGAGTCTCCATCCCACAGTGCTGCAGGAACGGGACAGTGGGCGCTAAGTGTAAGTCTGCTAACTGTGGTTAGCTGTTGGAATTAGTATTAATAAGATGTGTTATCATTACTTGTGGTTGTTTTCTACTCCTTTGTTGGACTAATCCTTCTATCAAGGTAAAGATACAGCTGTCATATGCTGTCATACAAGAGAACCATTCCTTGCACCAGTTTCATCAACGTTCCTTAAGATTAAGAAAGTTCCTTTAATGACATAAAAATAATTGCCATAGGAAAGCATTTTTGGAGTAAAGGAAAAATCTCCTGTTAAAGAAACTTTCCATGAATTTTGTTATGATTTCCTACGTAAAATATTAAAATAAGGAACATAGATGAGCCTCAAAGTTTTCTGATTTGAACAGTATGTAGTTTAACAGCCAAAAATATTACTGTTTTTGAATTACAATCACATTAACTTTTAATTTTTTTTTGATAAATGATTTAAGAAATTATTGATGGAATAAAATGTACTTCAATAAATCTGAGGAATTCCATTTGAGTTTTATTTCAAATGTTATTATACAATGAAGTTGGAGTTGGCAGGTACTGGAATCAAGTTGTCCATCTATCTATGTCCAGATTTTGTCCAGACAACTCCACCTGCTTCGTTGAACTTAATTCAAACTTTTCAAATTTTCGTGGATGAAGTTATGCACCTGGGCTTAATTTTTGGATATGGCTGTTTTCATGGAATACCATTGTTGCTATATATTTATAGGCAGAATCTAAGTCTTGTTCGCACAACTCTTTCAACAGTTTTCATCCAAATTTCTCAAAACTTATATCCTCGGTACACATGTATATACATACCAAATTGTGCGACTTTGCTTACTGTTTTGATCTGCTGTTTCCTCACTTTTTGTTTTGATTAAAAAGTGTTTGGGGCAGAGTGGGAGTTATGGCGGATTGGGGAGTGGGGGGTATTAGTCAGCAGTCTTGGTGACAGTGGGAATCAGGATGGATCGGGAAACGAAGAGTATTTGTCAGCCATCTTGGTGACAGTGGGAAGCAGGGTGGATTGGGGAGCTAGGAGTATTAGTCAGCCATCCTGGCAACAGTTCTAGGTTACATTACATTATTTCTGAATTTCTTAAAGTGTCTCTCCTCCAAGTGTTGTGAGGCTAACCATTATTTACTAATTATATATATAATTTGTGGGTTTTAATGTCGTTTCAGGCCAGTGAGAAGACCAAGTATGACCAAGTGTTTGACAGTCTGCAGCCGGTCAATAGTCTACTCTCTGGAGAGAAAGTTAGACCCGTAAGTTACTGCTATAGACTGGCTCCTGCCTCAAGAATGTTAAAGTTATAAATAGAGTTTTATAATTTTGATGTCTAGGATATGTCTGTTTCTAAGTATTAAACAAGGGGAGGTAATCCAGTATTATAATTCAGATGGGCAATTCCGTACAGGTTTATCAACATTCGGGAAGTCTGTTTCTTAAAATGAACATATTTTTATAGTGGCAAGTCAGATATTTTCATAAGCTGAAGAAATATGAAGAAATGAACATGTTTTTATAGTGGTAAGTCAGACAATATTTTCATAAGCAGAAGAAATAATGAGATGTAAGGTGCTACATGTATGTGAACACAATGTACTTAAACACTTACTGACCATCTGTCATAACATTTCATTAGAAATATCATTTCTGTTTGTTACCAAAATGTTTAAATTATTAGATGTTTTATTATTAAAATAAAGAGGTATTTTGGCCAGGAGAGAAATATTTTCGAATTTAACAGAGCGTTCAAATTATCCAAGTTTGATTTAATGATTAACAGAAGTTTGATGGTATTGTTACATGTAAAAATCCCGGATTGACAGAAATGGTACATTTTCCTGGATATGTTTCATTAATGCAATCTGCATACAATATGAAATATGTCTAATGTCATTTATAATTTTTCGTTTGTTCTATTGAACTTCTAATCAGGTGTTGATGAATTCTAAGCTGCCAGTCGACATTCTAGGGCGTATCTGGGACATGAGCGATATAGACAAGGACGGCTACCTGGATCGTGAGGAGTTTGCTGTAGTAAGCTTTGTGTTTCACATCCTTTTGACACAATAACTTGTCAGTAAGGTAATTTAAGGATGCTCACTGTTAAGAAACATGGAGTTCTCACAAGTTCAATTATCTGAACTTCAGTTTATTTTTTGAATTGCTTAATTCAACGTGAGAGCTGTTTCATATGCTTTTCACATGAATATTGTAGGCCATATAACTTTAATTGATAGCTATGATTTGGCTGTGAGGCAGGTGTATTACTTATTTGCTTACAGGTATGTTAAAAAAAAAGATGGAGAGTGTCTTAAAAATGGTTTAAAGTGTGGGACAAACCAAATCTTCATTGATACAATCCTGGTAAAAATTTACCTTTACCAATTATAGCTTGACAAATGATCACTTTAACTGAATAACTGACCATTGATTATGAATTCTTTGTTCGCAGGCGATGCACCTTGTGTATCGATGTCTAGAAAAGGAACCGTTACCCGCCACATTACCTCCCTTAGTTATACCGCCCTCTAAGAGGAAGGGAGGCGTGGGCCCCACAAGCGTGCTACCCAGTGTTCCAGGGGCTGTTCCAGGGGTTCCAGGGGCTATTCCAGCAATGGGTGGAGTTCCTGTCCTCACCCCAAATATCACTGGACGGTCTACACCTACGCAGCGATCCGACTCCCCAAGTGTAAGTTACTATCTTAACAGTAAAATGTACAGCAGTGAGGACATAAGAGTGGTGCTGTTCTAGAAGTCAATAAAAAGTTGATAGATGACTGATTATGATGAAAAGAGAAGTGCCAAATTGCCCTAGACAATAATAAAAATAATCAAAAATTGTGAAACTCATTGGTCAAAATTTAGGTATTGTCCAATTTTGATGACATTTTGTATGTAGATATTACTGATGTCCAGGATCTAATTGGCTGTCATTCACTAGTGTTTGAGTGGTAGAAATTAAGTTGTTGTCCAATTTTGATTCAATTTGGTATCTATGTGTATTATAACTTATTGAAATATATTGTTGCTTCTATTATTTTCATTAAAGACTGATGGGGTAGTTTGGAGTACTTATGTAACAAGCTCTGCGTTACTGAAAATTATTACATGCTTTCACTATACTGGTATTTTGAAAATTTTAGCTCACTTGCAATATTGCAAATTCTTTGAAAGGATTTGGTCAAAATTGGGTCCGAAGCATGCTTGGATGAAGGGGAACCAATTTTTACTGTGAAAGGACAATGTCCACTTCAACATATATAGCAGTATGAATTTGACGTAAACGTTTTCATATACGTTGGCAAGATTACCAATACAAAATTTTAGCTTTAATACATAAATAAATAATGAAGATCTTTTGGTAGAGACTTGTTGGGTATGTTGACTTACCCAGCTGGAACATTCTGTCATTTAATGATGCTAGTATTGAAGTATTTTACTGGTATTTATGAGTCCCCTGCTTGACTATAGGTTTCCTCTCTGTCCATTTTGTACGTATGTGACACCATAGTTAGTCAGCGATATAGCGGCTTCATTCCTTGAATAATTTTGAGCAAACTTTACACAATGATAAGGACCGTAATGTCTCTTATGAGTTCGAGTTTCAGAGATTTTTGGTCAAGTCAAGGTAACTGTTATTGTTTTTAGCGGGGGGCCAATAGGGGACAAAAAATGCATTGCTTTAACAATACCCAGTATGCTTGTTTACTTATACACCTGTTATTTGTGTATAAATTTGATTTCTACAGGAGAATAAATATTGATTGACCTTAAGTCAGTAATTAATCAAATGAGTTGTTATTTCAGGGTATGAAATTTGTTTGTATAATCCTTCTGATCACTGATTTATACCAAAATCTATACTGTAACCCATCTTATTTTTGTGGTGACATAATTTTCGCAAAATTAATTGCCAGTAAAATACGCGAAAACTAATTACCCACAAAAATATGTTGGTTTGCAGTATACCTTTTGGCTTACTTCTGCCCATATAAGATTTCCTTTCTATTAACAATGTGTGTTTCATTGTAGCTGACTATTCCATGGGTTGTCACAGCAGCAGAGAAGATAAATTATGATGCCATGTTTAAAAAGGCAGATCTAGATATGGACGGCTTGGTATCCGGTCAGGAGATACGGGAAGTCTTCCTCCAAAGTGGAGTTCAAAACAATGTCCTGGCTCATATCTGGTAGGCTTCATTGAATAATTATTGAGCTTTTCTTTTATGTAGAAATTGTACTTTTAATTGTTATGTGTAAGGTAAACAATACATTGTATTACAGTTTTGTTATTGACACTCATTGTTTTCATGGTTGATAGGGAACCACGTAATCACAACAAAGCCCGAAGGGTTACATGAACTAATGGCATGATGTGTTGTCTTTTGTCTGTCTATCCAGGGTCAACTTTTCATGCCCCCGCCATGAAATGAGAGGGCATATAGTGTTACCCATGTTCGTCGTGTCCCGTCCCATCCTAACCTGATGTGATCTGATATAACTAGCTTATCTCAGGAACTGCTGATGCAATCCTCACCAAACAGTTGTTTCGGGTTATCAAATGGCAGTGGGGGCATTTATGTCTTACAGACATTTTCTAGTTCATTTAAACAACTTCTCAATAACTAAGAGACCTAGAGAACTGATACTGGGCCTGTAGTAAGCTGGAATGAAGAGCTACTGAGTTGGGTTTTTTGGGTTTTTTTTCAAATTATTGACCTTGACAGACTTTCCTGGTCAAAGACCTGGAGTAAAATATGCTAAAATCTTTAAATGACTTCCAAAACCTAGAGACCAAAAAAACTGATATTGAGTCAGTAGTATGCTGGTATGCAGGGCTACAAAATTTATTAAATGAATAAACCTAGCCTACTCTTTATTTTGAATAAAGTGTAATCACCTTAGCATCCACATTAAATAACCTTTATCAACTTCAAAGTTGCATTAGAAGCAGGTGAATGATACAAGCCCAATATGCAGGCCTATTGGGCCTCTTGTTCCAGAGTTATCTAAACATATATCAAATTTAATGTGTAATATTAATAATTCATATTAACTTTGACAGGGGTCTGTGCGACACAAAAGGAGCTGGCAAGTTGAACCCAGAACAGTTTTCACTGGCCATGTATCTTATACAAAAGAAACTGAAGGGAATTGACCCCCCTGCTCAGCTTAGTCCTGAAATGGTCCCTCCTTCCATGAGACCAAAGCAGGGTGCCGATCCAACCGCATTTGGAGTTACGGTAAAGTTTTGATATGTTATTATGTAATCTGGGCATTCCAGAAATAAGCTTGTATAAACTTTCATTTCAGCTGAATTGGAAGTCATTATCCAAATTTCTTATACTTCTTCATAAACTAATGCGTACATCAGGAGCTTAATTTACATATTCAGGAAAATAAAACTAGGAAAAATTAATGGTATTTCATTCTCACTTCAGCCATATTTTGAACTTTACTCCATGATTTAAATATTATATATAATAAGTATATGTAGCATTTATACTGTGGCAGTTTTTGTTACCTGTATGTGATAGGGACTCAATTTACTCAATATTTTATGTTTATTCTGTTTCATTGAAAATAAATTTAACTCTAACTTTATTTTTCGTGTTTCTGATGGATAGGAGGGTACAAATGCTGGACCCTATGGACATGTAGCAGACTTCTCGGTCATTAAAGAACTGGACGTTATCAGCAAAGATATTGACGATATGAAAAGGTAACCATTTGTTGTTATATTGCAAGATATGTATAAATTAGAGACTTTAATGATAAGTGATTCTCAGTTGAACTTTGACACTTTTGTCTGTCAATCCAATGGTAACAGGACGTTCAGACCTGTTAACTACAGGAATGTACAGGACCAGATGATATTTTCCAGACCGAATAATTTTATCACATTCATGAAATTTAATGAAAGAAAACATTAATCTACTCAATGAGTTCTCTTAATTCATTCATTTTACACAATGTTTACTGGTTTTTTCCAAACTCCATCATAAGCATCCAATTTTCGTCCTCATTTCTGTAGTTTTCACTATATTCTTCCTTTTTAAAATCTTTTATTAAATAATTATTCTTCTAAGATGTCTTCTTTGTCTATTGCTCCTGAAACAGTCAACTTTATCAATGAAATACAGTTACAATGAACATTGTCACATGAAATATATGGGTCACTGATGTGTTTGACATGGTCACAGCTCCATTACAACACATTGTGATCTGAGATGGGGAGTTTTTGTGTTAATATTGTAAGCTTTATCATTGCCAGCAGAATGGTTATTGCAAAAAATTAAGTCGTGTCTAATGCCTTTTTTATGATAAACTTATGATAAATGTGTCAGTAATCTTGTTAAATTCAAAAAGGAAAAGAAGAATGATCTTATGATAATTAAATCACTATATCTAAAAGGAATAAGACATTATAAGAATTTCTCTGTCCTCTCTGAAACAGGGAAAAGCTACAAATAGAAAGGGACAATGCTCAGAAGGAAGCGGACATTAAGATCTGTAATGGAGAAGTACAGATGTTACAAAAGGAGCTGGACACTATCACTGCCACCTTACAACAATTAGAGACTCAGAAAAAGGAGGCTCAGAAACGACTGGATGAATTGGATGATAAGGTAATGCTCACCCACTAGGCAGATAGCTAGGCGAGCACATAGCTTGATTGGATGAATAGCTGCTGGGTTACATCAGCGTAGGTATTGGATATCTGGTTGATCTTATTACTGGCAAGTACTGTAGTGCAGTGTCAATGGCCTGACAGTCATCAACGTTTTCTGCTGTCATATTTGGTCAGTAGTATACTCGGACAAAGAGCTACTAAACTTAATTAAATGAAGCCATGTTACTCACTTTCAAGACTGCAGGAGTCAAATAAGCTAAATTCTTTAAACCACTTCTTGTCATTAACCAAAAGGCCCAGTACTAGTGTCGTGAGCATGCTGGGATAAAGGGGTTTCCTGTTTAACATCTTGATTAACTTTGTTACATTAGTAGCAAGTGAGAGATACAGGTATTACATTAGTAGCAAGTGAGAGATACAGGTATTACATTAGTAGCAAGTGAGAGATACAGGTATTACATAAGTAGCAAGTGAGAGATACAGGTATTACATAAGTAGCAAGTGAGAGATACAGGTATTACATTAGTAGCAAGTGAGAGATACAGGTATTACATTAGTAGCAAGTGAGAGATACAGGCCTGTTGGGACTCTTATGGAGTGACATGCTTGTCTAGCTGGTTTCCCAATAGCATTATCACTTAGAAAAAATCCAGTAGTGTCCAAGATATATTTCTTCCTATTGTGAAATAAAGCTTAATTGTATGCATTATTTCTTTCTAGTACTAATACCTAACTTATTATTTTAGATCTCAAGAAAAATGCTACCTAAAATTGCATAATTTTATGTGAAATGTCAGATTGATCTGGGAATCTATTATGCTAAATGTTCTGTTAATATCACTGGAAATCTTTGCCTGGAAATGTTTATTTTCCTTGGAGGTCAAAATTGAAGGTGATGATTGTATTTATTTTTTTGATTCTTCATTTCTGCAGAAGTCAAACCTAGAAAGCAATTTGAAAGAAATGAAAGAAAAATTGGAAGAAGAACAGAAACAGGTATGTTTGTTTATAAAGAGTTGAATTAGCCTATTCTTCTGTTTGAATGAAAAGATTAAAAGCTTATTATCCACATAAATGACTTAGATCAACTGAAATAATGCATTATATTAGTAATAGGTGAGCAATACAAGCCTATTTGGCCTCTTGTTTAAAAATGTCTTTTTGAATTCAATTGTAACATGTTAGGAAGATCTGATTTAATTTATTATTTAGCATCATGTGAGTGGTGTAAGCTTTGATATTATCTTATTAAATGATATTATTGAAGTCAACAGTTGAATTATTTCAGTAAAATATTTGTTTTATTGTTTCAAAGGTGAACAACCTAAAATCTCAAATAACAACACAAGAAAAGTCCGCAATGGTGAGTAACATGTTCACATATATCATACAGGGTTTGATTTCATTACAACTCCTAAAACAAATCTTAACTACAAATTTTACATGGGACAGTATTACACAATTCAAGGTAACTGATTCCAATAACAGCTCTAAGTATGACATTCAAGAATGTAATTTATACATCTGCTTGTGATCCATTTCAATATTATTTCATCCCCACTGTAAATTGAATGTTTGTAGGATGTAAAGCACTATGTTTCAATAAATTATATTCATCACATTGTCTAGAACATATTGCGGTCTGTAATGAAGTAATGTTGACAGTTTTTAATGTATTGAATATTGAATAGAATCAAGAGGAAGATCTCTCCAAGCTGCGTATAGACCTAAATAGTCTCCGAGACGAAGAAACAAGGCTGGAACAACAAGTCGATGCTGGTAAACTACAGTTGGACTTACTGGTCAAGTCCAAAAAAGACATCAACCTACAAGTTAATCAGGTATATAAGTGTGATAGAAACCTACAAGTTAATCAGGTATATAAGTGTGATAGAAACCTACAAGTTAATCAGGTATATAAGTGTGATAGAAACCTACAAGTTAATCAGGTATATAAGTGTGATAGAAACCTACAAGTTAATCAGGTATATAAGTGTGATAGAAACCTACAAGTTAATCAGGTATATAAGTGTGATAGAAACCTACAAGTTAATCAGGTATATAAGTGTGATAAATTTTATGAAAGAAGGAGAGCTGTGCAACACTGTGAAAGCTGTGTACTTTAGAGAGTTATGAAGCTTTTGAGCACATAGCTCTCCAAAATACACAACATTCAAAGTACAAAGCTATTGGGCACACAGCTCTCCAAAGTACTCAGCTATATTGAGCACACAGCTCTCCAAAGTACTCAGCTATATTGAGCATACAGCTCTCCTCATTACTCAGCTATATTGAGCACACAGCTCTCCAAATTACTCTGCTTTATTGAGCATACAGATCTCCAAAGTACTCAGCTATATTGAGCACACAGCTCTCCAAAGTACTCAGCTATATTGAGCACACAGCTCTCCAAATTACTCAGCTATATTGAGCACACAGACCTCCAAATTACTCAGCTATATTGAGCACACAGCTCTCCAAAGTACTCAGCTACATTGAGCACACAGTCATTAAATACATAGCTCTCCAAAGCACACAGCTGTCCAAGTTAGCCTTTGAGCACACTTCTATTAAGCATACAGCACTCAAAAGTACACAGCTGTTGAGCATTCACACAGCTATAGAGTAGAAATCTCATGTAGATGGCCATGTCTTTAAACGGATAAGTTACAAATTCCATTGTTTTTATGTTGTAATTCTTTCTGTACCATGGCACAATTGTACTTTAGTAAGATACACTAGGAGGACCTTCACTGGTGGCTACTTTAGGGAACAAAGCCTGGCTATGCTATCAAGAACCAAGCTCCCTGCATTTTTTAGACGTAATGCCTGTTGACTGTAGAGTGACTGGTAAGGTCACTGTCTCCAGCTGAAATGGCTACATTTGCAGGAGAACTTAATTAGAAACATTTACTTTCATTTCAGTCAACTTTTGGTTTCAGATCTTACTTGTGGTAATCATAACTTGGGAGACTGTAACAACTGTGTATAGATTGCCTATACATACAATTATATGTACAAGACAATACATTTTGACAAATTAATAATGATAAAAAAAAGCATAAATTTTTTCAGTATATGTAAATATATCATGGTAAAATTTTTTTTTTATTTCAGACACGAACAAGAGTTCAACATCAGGAGGATCAGAAGAGACTGATGAAGCAAAGTCTAGGAAACTATGGCTCCCAGATTAACGGGGACTTGACCACAGCGTTGTCAGGGATACAGATGGATGACCAAATGAGTTCTCGGGCGACGGTAAGTTTTCTACCATTAAGTCGCTTGGTATACCCTTCACTAATTAAAGAAAGGTATATAGTAATCTGTGTATACAGTATGTGTGCAGACAATGGTCCAGGATAAAATTGTATACAAGATATATATCTTGTTATCCCCCGTGGCGGACTGAGGGATGGGGGACAAAAGGGGGCAATTTTGCTTTCTTACTATAAACAACTTCTTCTTTTAGAACTATATGGTCTGAATATCACTCATATTTAACATGAAGCATCCCTAGGTGTTGGGGATTTGAAATTGAACAAATGGTGGGGCTGAGTAGCAGGGCAATTAACGATACAGTATTGGTAAAATTGGTTTAATATTAATATTGAGAGCTTTTCATTAGGTCACCTGAGACGAAGTCTCAGTTGACCTATTGCAATCGCCTTTTGTCCGGCGTCGTCCGTCGTGCGTCGTAAACAATTTACATTTTCAACTTCTTCTTAAAAACTGCTGAACTAAATTCAATGAAATTTTACAGGAAGCTTCCATGGCTGAGGGTGAACCAAAATTGTGAATTATATGGTCCCCACCCCCCAGAGGCCTGAGGGGCGGGGCCAAAAAGGGTCAAATTGACTAAAATTTCAAAATTCTTCTTCTATACTCTCAGATATGGTAGAATCAAATACTTTTCATAGATGGAAGGGTCTTAAGGTGCTTTACCAAAATTGTGAATTTCATGACCCTGGGGTCTCACGTTTGCCCCTGGGGAGGGGGTAAACTTTACTATAGTTTATATAGGGAAATCACATTTTTGACTATTATTTGTTGGATATCTATTGGAATTCATTCTAACTTGGTTCAAATTATCAGCATGGGATGACAGTTTGATGGTATGTACATGTTGGCCCTGGTTGACCCCCAGGGGCTGGTGGGCGGGGCCAAAAAGGGTCAAATTGACTGAAACTTCAAAAATCTTCTTTTCTACTCTCAGATATGTTAGAATCAAATACTCTTCATAGATGAAGCGGTCTTATGGTGCTTTACCAAAATTGTGAATTTCATGACCCTGGGGTCTCACGTTTGCCCCTGGGTAGGGGGTAAACTTTACTATAGTTTATATAGGGAAATCACATTTTTGACTATTGTTTGTTGGATTTCTATTGGAATTTATTCTAACTTTGTTCAAATTATCAGCATAGGATGACAGTTTGATGGTATGTACATGTTGGCCCTGGTTGACCCCCAGGGGCTGGTGGGCGGGGCCAAAAAGGGTCAAATTGACTAAAATTTCAAAAATCTTCTTCTCTACTCTCAGATATGTTAGAATCAAATACTCTTCATAGATGAAGGGGTCTTATGATGCTTTACCAAAATTGTGAATTTCATGACCCTGGGGTCTCACGTTTGCCCCTGGGTAGGGGGTAAACTTTACTATAGTTTATATAGGGAAATCACATTTTTGACCATTTTTTGTTGGATTTTTATTGGAATTCATTCTAACTTCGTTAACGTTATCAGCTTGGGATGACAGTTTGATGTACATGTTGGCCCTGACTGACCCCCAGGGGCTGATGGGCGGGGCCAAAAAGGGTCAAATTAACTGAAATTTCAAAAATCTTCTTCTTACAACCCAAATAAGGTAGAATTAAATACTCTTCACAGATCGAAGGGTCTTAAGGTGCTTTACCATAATTGTGAATTTCCTAGCCCTGGGGTCTCGCGTTTGCCCCATGGGAGGGGATAAACTTTACTATAGTTATAGGGAAATCACATTTTTGACTATCATTTGTTTTATTTGTTTTGAAATTCATTCTTTCATTCAAATTTACTGAAATATTTCAAAAATCAGGTGACCGTTAAGGCCCATGGGCCTCTTGTTTCGTTTGAATCTACTCTGGAACTAGAAAGCTAGATGTTAGTAAAAAGGAAAGTGTTAACAGCATTGCATTGTACTGAGTGGTAGATCCCACACTGGGAAAAGTAAATAACACATATATACAATCTCTGTCAGAAATATCCAGGTGAGTGATACAGCCCCTCTGGGCCACTTTTTACCCATTTGCCTATGCTTCTAGATAGAATCTTGTTAAGACAACTTTTTTTCCACCAGATTTTATCAAACTTTTTGAAACTTATGTAGTCAGCTTACTTTACACAGGACATGGACATGTCCTTACAGTTTTTATCTTCTAATTTGCCCCTTCTTTCATTTTTATCAAGTGTTTGGGGCATAGTTAGGGAATTAGGTTGGATTGGGGAGGGGGTCGTATTAGTGTCAAGTGTTTGGGGCAGAGTGGGAATAAGGGTAGATTGGGGAGGGGGTCACATAAGTCAGTGGTCCTGACAACAGTTCTATTTATAAATCTCTCACTCATGTCATTCCTAGTGTGATATTTTCCTCGTTTCCAGGTTGGTAGTCCTGCTAGTTCAATCGGCAGTTTTAGTACTGGGTCAGCCATAGATGACTTCAAGGAAGATCCATTTAAATCTAAAGATCCGTTTGGTGGAGGCAGTGGGACTGACAGTGCTCAGCCTGACCCTTTCCAGTCGGAGGACCCATTCAAAGGCAGTAAGTATGGGTGAAAAAACTGCAGTACACGAAGGTTTAAACAAAATCAAAAAGCCTTGAATTTCATCTTTTTCCCAGAAAATGAACATATAGCTTTAAAAAAACCAATTAGGACATTGATGTTCAACCACTGTATGTAAGATGTCAGTTTTATGAAAAATTTTCTATTGGCAATCCTAAAAAATACATTCTACTGATAAAATATTGATAATTAAAAGTACACAAGAAGGATTAAATTATCAATATCTGATCAACACAACCTGAAAGTCACACAGTACACCAATTCCTCCATCCCAAACAGCTGAGTTTTAAAGGCTTTAAATAATAACTTGAATGACCTTGAAAATGCCTTAAAAGGTCGTGAATTTGTGTATGAACCTTTATCTAGTACCGATCTTTCCAGTCTCGTCTCGGTGTGTTGGTATTTTTGGTGATTTGGTTTGGTTTGTTTTGTTTAACGTCCTATTAACAGCCAGGGTCATTTAAGGACGTCCAAGGTTTTGAAGGTGGAGGAAAGCCGGAGTACTCCGAGAAAAACCACCGGCCTATGGTCAGTACCTGGCAACTGCCCCACGTAGGTTTCGAACTCTCGACCCAGAGGTGGAGGGCTAGTGATAAAAGTGTTGGAACACATAAACCACTCGGCCACTGCGGCCCTTCAATATTTTTTTTTTTTTTTTTTTTTCGGTGAAGAGACTTTAACGACCTTTCAATGACATTTGCATTTCAGATGATCCATTTAAGTCGGATGGTTTTACCACCGATCCCTTTGCATCAGAAGATCCTTTCAGAAATGCTTTTAGTGGATCCACAGCCCCAGCATCTAGTGCTAAAGTAAGCTTTCTTTGTTTTTCAAAACATTTTCCTGAATTGTTACAAAAGGCTGGTTACTGGTAAAGTGATGTGTTTAAATAAAAAAAATTCAAAATTAAATTGTGACACCGTGATTAGTTGTGTTGAATGAGAAACATTTTTATTGGCCCCTTATTTTAATGGAATGTGTCATTTGGATCAGAAGCTATACCAATGAAAATTATATAGGATTTTGAAGCACTAATCTGGAGACTTTTTTCCCAAAAAGAATAAATGAATATGTGTTGTACCAATAATATTTTACCTATTATATAATCATTTCCTATTAATTTGTTTCCCATCCTGCTATACAGTTAAATTCTGAAATATTTCTGTTGCATGTTTTGTATTCTTAACGTATTAATGGTATAGCATGGCTGACGGCCTAATCTCTGACTGCGAAACTCCACTGACTAGTAACGTATGCATGCCGGAGGTATCAGTGTTGTGCCTCTGTTTCAGGATGATCCTTTTTCCAGCATGGACCCATTTGGTTCGGCTTTTTCTTCAACTTCTAGTCCTTCCAGTAAATTTACTTCAGACAA
This sequence comes from Pecten maximus, assembly GCF_902652985.1. NCBI lineage: Eukaryota > Metazoa > Mollusca > Bivalvia > Pectinida > Pectinidae > Pecten > Pecten maximus. The sequence goes on along the minus strand of NC_047018.1, from coordinate 44,158,430 downwards.
CTTAGATCCTTTTGGGGGTGGTGGAGGAAGCTCTACGACCAAATCTTCATCTTCTGTAAGTGTGCTTAGTCCCGGTGCCAATAACACCATTTCTCATTAACTCCTCTCGTTAACTTGGAAAAACCAGTGAGCTTAGGCCATGGTGCAGTGTTTGTCTTCCATCAACATTTCCTTTATATGGCTAGTCTTGAATAACTAAATGGATTTTGATCAAATTTGATCTTGAGTATTATTTGGTGAAAGAAATACAAATGTACAATGTTGTATAAATGGTGGGTTGGTTCCCATAAGGCCAGAGAGGCAAACTCAATGAGAGAAATGTAGGTAAATCCTTGATATTGCTACTTGTCCTGAATGACTGAATGGATTTTGATCAAAATGACACCATATGACACATATATATCCATATTATGTATACATGTATGTCTATCAGTTTGGCAAATGCATCATACGGTGTCACATGGTGAAAAGAGTTAAAACATTGAGTGTTTTTAAACTTGATTTGCTTCGAGTCTTCTTTGTAACCAGAAAGTTAAATATAAGTTGGAAGTTACAGTGTTGACTTCTATCCCATCATAACTGAAATATCTAGTTGAGCGATGCTGGTCCCTTGGGCCTCTTACTTTAACATTCTACTCCTGCATCAAGATATGTATTGAATAGTTTGCTGAATCTGAATGGCAGAAAAATAATATGTACTTGTATTGGAATATAGATTCTTTGGTCTGTACAAGGTACTTAATATTTGGTTCTGTGTTGAATTCTAAGGACTTGTCAGGGGCATAATGTTTGACCAAGACTCCCTCCATGTGTTAGTCTATCCACCATACTAAAAGGCTTTAAGACAGATTTCTTGCAATCTGATTAAAATCCGCTATTACATGGCTACATTTACTACTTAGTACGTCTGAACACGTCTGAAGGTGCTCCGATTCTTGATGCCTGCTATTGAAAGTGAAACAATGCCACAATGCTAATTAGAGCCCCACATTTTGGGTGCCATATTGTAATCACAGTGTCCATCCATTTGTCTGTCAGTGCCATTGTTTCCGGAGATTACGTGTATCTCAGAATCCAGCAGGATAAGCATTCTGAAACTTAACATGGTATTATACCGTAATGTGTGGATGTGCAATAGGTGTTTAAAGAGTTCACTAGGTAAAGGTCGCTGTTACTAAAAATAAACCGAGTATATACTGTCAAAATGACACCATAGAAGGCCAAACTTTCAGAAATATCACATTAAACACTGATACACTGTAAAATGTAGATGTATAACAGCGATTTAAATAGTTCCATATTCTCAAATTTATATTAGATCCATATAGATAATTGATAAGGACATTTTATTATTAATTATTAGTCCACTACCGGTGAAACCAGTGGGGAAGTCTCCTCTGAATTCGTCTTGTATGTATGTACTACATAACACCAATGTAGTTTCATTCCTGTTTCATTCCAGGAGGGAATTTGATCAAACTTCAGATAGTTATAAATTAAAGGACTCTTAATTATCTTGGACAATTTTGAGTTTGGGGGTTTGGGGGTCAAGGTCGTTGTTACTATTTCTAGCAGGGGGCCCGGTAGGGGACATGTAATGCATTAGCAGTATCAAGTATACCCAGTATACAATATAGCTTGTTTGTGCTATAAATAATTCAGTAATCTATAGTTAGCTTATGCATATGGTCATTATATACATAGTTTTTACGTAAAAATTATATACACATGTATGATATTATAAATTCTGGTGTGTGGTTGTCTGAAGAACTGTTTTTACTATGAGTATTATTCATTTTACTTTTAAATTAATTTCTATTTTCAGAAAGTAGGCAATGTATTTGGTAGTGATCCTTTCGCTCCAAATACAACAGGGCGTACACAATCACCGTCTCCGGCCCTCCCCGCCAAAGAGAAAAAAAAGCCACCCCCTAGACCAGCCCCACCCAAGGGGCGTTCACCCTGTCCCAGCCCCAGTAAACCCACAGCCAATAGTTTAGGAGGGTTCGGTAGTGACCCCTTCTCAGGATCTGATCCTTTCGCCAGCTCTGCGACAGCCTCAGCGGACGATCCCTTTGCCAACTTTGCTGATTTTAGTCCCAGTAAGGTAAGTGGATGTGTGACAAATATCTCTAGAAAGTTATCTTAGAACGGCTAACTGCTGTGGTGTCTGTGTGATATAATCTTATCTAAATATCACCAACTAAATAGTTCATCTCACTTATATGTCATTAGCTCTACTATCTTATAATTGTATCTCTTTAATTGTAGATTATTGTTTATTCCAAGCACTTGTATCTCTTTAATTGTAGAATATTATTTATTCCAAGCACAAGTGTTGACCTTTCATATTTTCTTGAAAAATTCACAAAATAATTTTTTTAACATATTTTTAGTAACTACACCATTTTCTTTACCTGTGAATAATCAGCTTATCATACTAAATTCATATATGATTTGCACATTAACCTTATCATTTAAAAGGAAAAAGTGTAATACTTTGGTGAGAAATATTTTCAATTACTAAAGACATACCCCCGTATATATTAATACTCCCCCTCTCCACTCCTCTCCTTATAAATGCTTCAACACCGCTGCAACTTCAACAGCCCATTATTTTTAAATAGATTTCCATTTCATATTTGTTTCTTTTAGTGCAATACTTTGTGTACATGTAGATTCTTACAACACTGATTAAGAGGCTGAATTTCCCTCAAGAATTATTTTTAATCAGATTATGTGCCATGGAGCAGGGTCCGTCATTTGTCAACATTTCCTTTAAAATCTACTAGTCCTGAGCGAATGAATGGATTTTGATTGGTCTGGAGCATTATTGGGTGAAAGAAATGTTATAATACAATGTTTTTATAGATGAAGGGTTGGTTCCCTTGGGGCAAGAGAGGCTGGCCAAATATGGGAAATAGAGGCAAATCATTTAATAATACTTGTTTTGAGTGAATAAATGGCTTTTGATCAAATTTGATCTGGGTCATTATACTTTATGAATTGTGGGTGTGGCTCCCTTGGGGCCATAGGGACTTCCTCAAGTTTGTTCTGGAGCATTATTACATGAAATGGAATCAGTGTTGTATAAATGGAGCATTGGGCCGGAGGGGTGGGGCCTTATGGAAGTAAGTTAGCTAATTCTTCTGTAGAAATGGTTTGATTTTGTCCAAATTTGGTCTGAAGCATCCTTTGGTGACGGGGGCTTAATTTATTTTATAAATGGTGGGCCTAATTACTCTCTAGGGCCTGAGTGGCAGGCTTCATTATGGAAAACATAGGAGTTTTATACTGAGAGGCAAATCCAAAAATGGAAAATATTTGTAATTTAAACAAGAAAGTGTATTACCTGAATCACAAAAATAACCAGATGAGTGATGCAGGCCTTCTGGGCCTCTTGTTATTAAATATTTATGGCTTGAACAAGTTTTTTTATTCAGTGAATGAAAACTATTTAGGATAGGAATTAATATAAGCTCTAAGCTCTTTTCCCAATCCATGTTAATATTTGTATGTGCAATTTTGATATTTTGAAAACTGTTTACCAGTATGCATATTAATTTAGTAAATGGCTGTAAGCATAATAGTTGCTATGGAACAGACAAGCTGTATATGGTTCTGCTGGGCATTCTGTGCTTCCACTTGATACATTGTATAGGCTTATCATATCATTCCCGACACCACTACATAACCTTCGAATGCTAGCACACTCCCTATTATATCAAGTTATGCTACTCTCCCTGCACAGCAGTTTGAAGGAGCGAATATGAAATCTTCCCCATCTATATCATTAAAAGTCACATCACCAGACCAAATTGTCAAATAACTTCATAATATTGAGCAAAAGTTCAACTGAAAACAAAATGTCATTGATGCATCTTTGTTGGACAAATTTTGCATAAATGGTGATTAAGGCCAAAAAAAGGGAATTTAAGTCATTTGAATTGCTATTTGCCCTGAGTGAGTGAATGAATTTGGTCAAATTTTGTCAGATGCATAATTGGCGTAAGAAGACTCAGTGTTATGTTGATGGAGGGTGTGCATGGCTCCAATTTGAAGCAGAGGGAATAATAGGGGAAATTTGTTCATGTTACTTAAATGAGAGTGTTTTGTCATAATCTCTGTAATATCTAGGTGAGAAATTCGGGTCCTCTGAGCCTCTTATTTCATTGATGAGGGGGTTAGCCCCTTTCACATGGTAAGCCTGTCAAAATTTGACAAGAGCATTAAGGTAAGGATGGTGTTGGCCGACTATCCAGTGTAAACATTTTTTGTCTGGAGATCTACAATTTTGCAATAGATTCCTTGAAATGTGATAGGCTTAATAAGCATAATATATTTTCACAAAAATTAATTCTGTTGATCGATTTCTTGTGTTTAAACTTATGCCAGATCTCCAGACAACAACCGATTTCTTTGAAACTTAGCTATTAGCTGTGTTTTTCTGAGCCATATTTTGATAGAATAATTTTTCCAAATGTGAGGATTAATATCAATTGACATTGTAACTTTTTGAAACAGGGTATCACTCTCTGCTTATTTTAGTATTTTGAACTTGTTAGATCTTCTGACTTTGTTTTAAACCAATCTCTATGAAATTAATACTTATAATTTATAAGATTTGTTACCATCACATATAGCTATTGTTCCTTAAGCAGTATTTTGCTTGAATAATTCTTCTGGTTAAACTTTCATATTGAATGAAATTTATTTCAAGAATCCCTGTCAATTTGGCATCCGACATACATATATATTTTTCGCCCCTTGGTACTCTTGTTTTTATTTTGAGAAGTTATAAATCTAAACGCTGCTGTATTACAGCTGGTTTATCATCACTTAAAGCAAGATAATGCCCAGGATATGATATTAATATTGTAGTGGTGTTGACTGACCATCTTTCTGTATATTTCCCAATCATTATACCTATACAATGATGACAGTGATATCTCTGCTGTCCATTTGTTAATGTGGTTGGAAAGGTCTGATTAGAACTTTTTCGGAAGTCATAAAGACCTATTAGACCTATCCTAACTTTTTTGGAAGGAATGAAAACCTTTCAGACTCAAGAAGTCTCTGCACAAACATGTACAATACTGTTCAGCCTGATTTGTGTTGAGAATCTGAAGCAAGTTTTAAATTTCAAATGTCAGTTTTTATAGTAATAATGTATATTAGATAATTTCTTTAGCTTACCTTCCTAAACCAATTAAAAGATTACTGGTCCTGAACTTTTGGATGGATTTTGATCAAATTTAGTCTGGAGTATTTTTGGATTCAAATATTATCATTTAAATTATTTTTTTTTATAATTAAAAAATGGAATTAATTAAAAAAAAAAAAAAATGAGTAGAGAAGATCTAATTAGACTGTTCCAACCATATTGACAGCCTATGAATTAACCTTGTGTAGTACTAACTCTATCTGTGTAACTCTCTGTCTACAGTTTGAGGATGACAAGTCAGCGTGGGGTTAATTCTGACATGTGTGAGCTTACTGCACTAGCACACTGCCTTCCAACAGGACAATCTCTCGAGTGTTTATGTGATAATATCTAACCAGTGTAGGCAACAAAGCAGACCTCTTTACATACTCTCTGGATTTCAGTAGACGAGGAAGCGGAACAATGGAGAAAAGCAAGGAGCCAATAGATTTTCTTAAGTTTCACAAATACCAAGATAAGAAAGTGTTGGAGGAAGATAAGCAAAGTGTCACCAAAATAATATAAACTACTTTAATCTATTAATGACATATATATTAAAAGTAAGTAAGTTTTGTTGGCATGCTTAGTGGCTAATCATCGACTACAAAGTACAGAGATGTGACGAGTGTTATAAAGATACTTAGGACGCTTCATGGTATGCTGAGCCACTTGCTTTTAACATCTTTACATTTGTATCATGATTACGGTCGTCCTTGAATAGAGTGTCTATGTGTATATCCACACGCTTCACACACTACATGAGAATGTAGGTTTGTATCAATAAAGTCCTTAAAATTATGAGAGAACATAAATATGATTTGAAATAATGAGAGGAAATAATTATAGGTCAAAGTTTCATTTAGAAAAGATTGTGTTACAGTGTAGCAGAACTGGACTTGGCTGAAAGCCAGATGCCACATAGCTCAATAGGTCAATGTCTGTCCGAGTTCCATAGTCCAGAGTTAAAGTCCCAGACATTGAAATTTTTCCCCCAATCTTTATGATGTTCTGACCAAATGCGGAAGCTGGACACTGGTGTTCCAGGAAGTCTAGTTCTGCTACAATTATATGAATTTAACATTTTTCAATGGCTTTTAAAATGTGGTTTGCAGTCATAATGAAATACCATGTAAGACTTATATTTAAAAATTTACATGAGTTTTAATTCCAAATTTCCAATATCTGTATTTTATGAAAGTAATGATCAGTTTGCTAATTGCTAGACAAACCAGGTTTTGCAGGATCAATTCATAAACTACCAAGATTTCGATGTGGCAGTTGTAATGAGATTCAAAAGATAACATTATAGTATACACAGGAATGAATAGTGCTAATTTAATCAAATCTGTCAAATGTTTTTCAATTAATGAACAGAATTTAGTGTAAGTTTGAAAACAATTTTTGTTCATGTGGTATTTTATTTTGGTATTCTACAGCATTGACATTGAGAGTTCAGGGCTTTTTCTGAAGGATTATTTTGGGCTGATAATGGGCCAAATTCCAATTCAAATTATTTGATATGCCAAATTCCTAAAATTTGCAATTTCCTACTGCAAACTTTCTTCCTATTTCACCAATTCCAAAACCCAGTGAAAAAAATCCTGAAGTTACTAGAACATAAAGGAATAATTTTTTTTTACGTGATTTCACTGATTCAGCCCTTGATGGATTTTCATGATCTTCCTCATTACATGTCGGCACTCGATGTACAAGTTTTAATAACCTGTGTAGGAAATGTCAAAAGATTTAGTCTTCCTTGTATGTAGAACTATTCAAGTTGTTGTACTATTCTGTGTGTAGGAGATGTTTATGTAATTTCTTTATACAATTTTTCTCCTGCAGTATTTCTGCAGTCAATGAACTCTGTGTCTGTGTGTATGTGTGTGCTGCGGTAACATGAATTGTTTGTTGTGTATAAATATCTTATTTTCATCGTTGATAAGGCACCTCGAAAATAAATAAAATATTATTAAATGATTTATAAGCGATATTGATGAAATTTTGTACTATTTAACTAAAAACTTGGTGGCTTGAAACCATGAAAAAAGAAGGTATCCATAGATATTTCATGTACTATTAGTACAATAGTAAACACTTCATCTTGTGATTTCATTGTTAATCAGAAATCAAATTGATGCAATATTGTCTGTCGAAAATTTAAAAAAAAATCAGGTTATGAAATACCATTATGAAAATATACATATATTTGTAAATATTTTTAAGTTATTTCAAATACAGTTTTAAAGCATCTTTGGTATGTTAATGCAGCCTTATGTAAACCTTCTTAAAGACTATCATTGAAGATTTAAAGCTTCGGAAAATTTAATACAAACAAATATCTGTAATATTGGACAAGTTTAGTAACTACACCCCTAGAATCTGATGGATTCACTGATTATATTGTGTTTTGACCCATAGCAGGACCTATTTGTGGACACCAGCTGGGCCACAGACTCACAAAGCTGGCTGTCAGATAAAACTGTCTCGTCAGTGAATTCACCGTCAAAAAATGCCTCTACAGCTGAGGACTCTCAAAACTGGGTGTTGGATCTCCCCAGCTGGTCAATGGACTCCTCACAACAGACCTCTCCCAAACTTAAGGCTGTGCTACAAACCACCAAGATGGTTCTCCCTCTCAACAAGGGACGCCGGTCCTCCTCCTCCTCTTCTTCAAGTACAAAGGTTTCCCCAAGGACACGTCTTACGGAGTCTGTAGATGAATCTGATGCTTGATAAATGTCCACCTGTTGTCTGTTAAGTAGCTGTCAGTCGTTGTAGAAAACATTGGTATAATTAGCAGGTACTGCAGTATTTCAATCTGTGTGCAATTACAGAAACTTTCAACCCTTTTTGTGAAATATTCTTAATATTGACAAATACCAGACTTGTCTATTGTTTACCATCTCACCCAGAGGCTTGAGGTCTCCCTGTCTCACTCCCTGTAGAGGGTGAATGATAATTTTACTCTTACCTCGTTGGTCCATTTATATAGGCACAATCGATATTACACCAACATTTATTATGTTATTGATCGTTGACTGATGTTGATGTATTGTTGATATGATGTCATACCATTGCAAGATTGTTGTAGTTGGTGAATTTTCCCTGTCTCTACCCAATGATAAGGCAAGGATTTCTCCCCAAGATAGACTGTGGATGTCCAAGGTAAGACAAGGATTTCTCCCCGAGGATAGTTGTTTGTGTCCAGGGTAGAAAAGGATTTCTCCCCCTGGAAATTTGTGGATGTCACGGGTAAGACAAGGATTTCTCCCCAGGATAGTTGTTTGTGTCCAGGGTAAGAAAAGGATTTCTCCCCCCAGGATTGTTGTTTGTGTCCAGGGTAAGACAAGGATTTCTCCCCAGGATAGTTGTTTGTGTCCAGGGTAAGAAAAGGATTTCTCCCCCCCAGGATTGTTGTTTGTGTCCAGGGTAAGACAAGGATTTCTCCCCCAGGATAGTATGAATGTCAAGGGTAAGAAAATAGTCTGAAATTTCCAGTAGAAGTAGTTCATTTGTTAACTTTAATTTCAATGGAATAATTTGGCTGTCAACTGATTAGGGTACTTAATGACTGGTTAACTATTCGTCAATGTGATTTGTGGTTCAAATAAGTGAACAGTTAACTTGTTAGTCAGTATGTTGTTGGGATAAATGACTTGTAAATTGGTCTGTCAACTTATTGGGGAAATTGGCTGGTTAACTAGTTGTGCTTAGAATAAATGGACTTTTAACTGGTATGTTGAAGTGGTCAGGATAGATGGCTTGTTAACTGGTCTGATGCCTAGGCCTAACCTGGTTAGAATAAGTGGACAGATAACTAGTTAGTCAGTATGTTAGGATAATTGGCTTGTTTACAAGTGAAGTGCTAGACTTAACCTGGTTAGAATAAGCGCCATTAAGTGGACAGTTGATCATGTCATGTATACAAACACAATCAGGATAATAGAATGTATTGCAATGAAATCTTCGCTGTTGCAGCTCACTACACATACGAATAATTAGTTACAGCTCACTACACATACGAATAATTAGTTACAGCTCACTACACATACGAATAATTAGTTACAGCTCACTACACATACGGATAATTAGTTACAGCTCACTACACATATGTAATTAGTTACCGCTCACTACACATATGTAATTAGTTACAGCTCACTACACATATGTAATTAGTTACAATTCACTACACACGTGTAATTATATTTATTTATTAGCCGTAACTAAACATTAGACTTCACCTGTTCATAGGCCAGCATGCCTCTTGTTGTCATCTTTAGGAAAGGATTAGACACGCTATTTATAAACTTAATGAAGGAATCCCTCAAGTTTCTAGTCAATATGGTCACTGAATTTTCTTGTGAATGTTTAAACATATCTTGTCATTTTAGCTCACCTGCGTGATGGGCATTTGAGCTTATGCTGTAGTGTAGTGTCCGTCTGGCATCAGCATTTCCCTTAAAACAAATTCTCATTTACCAAGAGGCCATTATATTGGTCATGCTATTTCGGCTAGTCTCATGCTGAGATGAAAATCTACCAAGTTTGTTGAAATGAATGGCCTTGATCTACTTTTAAAGTCACTGAGATGTAGGGAACTTAGCCTATTATATTTGAATGAAGAAGTAATCGGCTTAGTATCCACGTGAATAACCTAGATCAACTTTTAAGTTACACTAGTAGCAGGTGAGCGATACAGGCCCATTGAGCCTCTTTTGACTGTCTTATCAGTGTGGATTAGTATTGTACACTGTGCTTTGTTGTCAATATACCTCACATAATTTTGCTACTATCCGTGAATTTTATATGCCCTTCACAACTTATTGGGAGTATTATGGTATGATCCATCCATCCACCTGATATCAGCTTTGGTTTGTCTGGAGATCTGCTCTCTCAGGTTCCTACCATCATGAAAGTTGGTAAGTTATGATAGAATAGTGGTGGTTTCCTGTGTTTTAATAAAAGTAGTCCTCTGAGATAATTTTTTGGAACACCAATTCTTTTAATGAGAAACAGATTGGGAACAAAATTGTCTATGTCATCGCCACCGAGTATCTAACTAGCAAGTCACAAATCAAGAAATTATGTAAATTATATATCATAGGGGAGACTGGCTTCATATTTGATATTTAAATTTTCAAAGGTGTAATAAAGCTTTTGTAAAAATAGTTTTTCTCCTTTATAGTCTCAAGAGTGTTGAGGGTTTACCTCGAAGTTTGAAGAATGTTTTTTTTTATTTCTTACTTCAAACAGACAATTTTTTCTATTCAATTCTTTTATTTTCAAATATATAATTTACACAATCTTTCTATCTTCAAAAATATATAAAGAAATGAAACCCTTTTCATTAACAAACTTTTCAGCATCTCAAATACTGCTAAACTTGAAAAAAGTTGAAAAGAATAGTAATGATTCTTGTTAAATATTGTCAGACATTGTAATAAGTGGTGATGTTACCACAGGCTCTTGACACAAATTCCCCCAACAGTCTCACATATAAGGACCTTTGGGAGGGAATTTGTGTCAAGCCCCTGTGACTGTTACAGAAATATTTACAGTAGGTGTATATAGAAAAAAATGAGATTTAATAATGAAATTTTTATAATGTATGTTTGTATAGAACCATGTGAAATGTTAGAAATGAGTGTGTTTCTGTTATATTATAATGCACAAATAGGACTTATATTTGACAGCTCATGCTGTGGTGTGGCATCCAGCCTCAAACTTTTCCTTCTTCAAACTTCTTAATACCAAAAGGCCCAAGGCCATGATATTGGGACAGCTGCATGCTGAAATGAGAGCTACATAGTTTGTTTACATGATTGACCATGACCTACTTTCAGATTCTTCTCATTAACCGAGAAGTCCAGTGTCATGATGCTGGCCAGTTATATATGCTGAGATGAAGGGCTACCATTTTTGATCTTCTTAGGTAAAATATCTTTAAACAACTGCTTCTCATTGAATGAGAGGCCCAGAGTCATATTGGTCCATTAGCATGGTGACATAAAGGGCAACCAATATTGTTCAAATAAATTACCTTGGCCTACTTCAAGGTCACAGGGGTCAGATGTGTTATTAACAATAGGTTCAGTGTCATGATACAGGGACAGAATCATGTTGGGATGAAGGAATACAAATGTTCAAATGAGCGTACTCTCGTTATTGGAATGAAGACATATTCTGTGAAGCATTCAGATAATTTTTTCGACTTGCATTAGTAGCAGGTGAGCGATACAGGCCGATTGGGCCTCTTGTTTTATTTGACAGAAAGATGTACATGTTTGTAGAATCTTAAGTATAACCTGTGATAAGTTACAATTATACATTGTTATCCCTCATATTGTAGCATGATTTTGTTGTATATTACGTACCAAGTAATATCTTACAGAGTTTGTGTGCAATGATTGAATGAATGTTGTAAATATTGTATTTACTTTTTGGAGTATTTTAGCTTCTGTACTGCATCTGTGATTGTGTGCTCTGGAGCACTTCATGTCATAGAATTGTCCTGAAATCAACAGGATTCAAAGGCTGTATCTTAGCCTTACATGTGTATGACAAGTTATCTCCCTTTAGAGGAATTATCTCCCTTTAGAGGAATTATCTCCAATTAAAATTTAAAATATTTAATTGTTTAGATGTTTTTTGAATTTTTTTTTTTTTTTTAAATTTATGACATTATCCATTGCGGTGAGTCATATATTTACCAAATTTATGGGAATTTCAAAATTTTAATGAGGATTGTTTTCATCAAACAATAACCAGCCTATTGTTATCACTTCTTTTCTGAGGTCTCTAACTTCTGTTAATACAGACAGTGTTCTACCTGTACTCTCACTCAATTTATAAAAATTAAGAGAATTATCCAAAAAGTTTGATTTGGATCAATGTTTTCAACCATGTAATAAGCCAAACTAGTACATTGTAAAAATTGTTTTTCTTTTTTTTTTCAACACTTTTTATCACAAGTCTATATTATAGTCATGTTAAGTATTGATGTATTGTCACTTTACATGACTTGTATTGTGTTCTACTGGGACTTCTGTAATGGTCCTTTAAAAAGTAAAATGTTTCAAGAAAAGTCTAGATTAATGAATTACATTATCCCATTTCTCTGTACAGGTGACAAACTACTCTTCTCTAACTCAACATTTCATGATGAACATGAATATTATTTAATTCACAGGGACTTGGGACAGATTCACAGCCCATCACCAATATACATAATACAAGATGTACATATATAGATATTGGCCATGGGTTGGAAATTTATGCAAACCCTGTGCATTCAGTCATCTATCTCTGTAAAATAATGTAATAGAAATAATAGAAAGTTTGAATACAAGTATCTCGGATTGTCATAACACTTGTCAAAGTGACAATGTTTGAAAATGATTTTTTTTTAAATCCATTTAAATTTGAATGTAATTTAGAGTTTAATGAGATTCTGGGTGTTATGATGTACATGGAATAGGTTGATGTGGCCCACATAGACCAAATGTATCCCAAGTTATTATAGTAATATTTGTGTGTAAAAGTCATCATTATCAGTGAAATCATTTAGTACTCATCATCAGCTATCATCCATTAAATGGTTACAAAGTGCTATTTTTTTCTGGTTGTAATTTTTGAAGGTTAGATAAAAAAAAAAACAGGAAGGTACATGCAAGATACAAAACTGGAAGTAAGATACAAAATGGGAATGTACAGGTAAGATACAAAATGGGAAAGTGTGGGTAAGGTACAAAATGGGTAAGGTACACAATGGGAAGGTACGGGTAAGATACAAAATGGGAAGGTACGGGTAAGATACAAAATGGGAAGGTACGGGGAAGGTACAGGTAAGATACAAAACGGGAAGTAAGAAACAAAATGGGAAGACACGGGTAAGATACAAAATGGGAAGGCACGAGTAAGATACAAAACGGGAAGGTACGGGTAAGATACAAAATGGGAAGTAAGATGCAACATGGGAAGGTACGGGTAAGATACAAAATGGGAAGGTGTGGGTAAGGTACTAAATGGGAAGGTACGGGTAAGGTACACAATGGGAAGGTACGGGTAAGATACAAAACGGGAAGGCACTGGTAAGATACAAAACAGGAAGGTACGGGTAAGATACAAAACGGGAAGGCACGGGTAAGATACAAACGGGAAGGTACGGGTAAGATACAAAATGGGAAGGTACGGGTAAGAAACAAAACGGGAAGGTACGGGTAAGGTACTAAATGGGAAGGTACGGGTAAGATACAAAATGGGAAGTCACGGGTAAGATACAAATAGGAAGGTACGGGTAAGATACAAAACGGGAAGTAAGATACAAAATGGGAAGGTACGGGTAGGATGCAAAACGGGAAGTAAGATACAAAATGGGAAGGCACGGGTAGGATACAAAACGGGAAGGTACGGGTAAGGTACAAAACGGGAAGGTACGGGTAAGGTACAAAACGGGAAGTAAGATACAAAATGGGAAGGTACGGGTAAGATACAAAATGGGAAGGTACGGGTAAGATACAAAATGGGAAGGTACGGGGAAGATACAAAACGGGAAGGTACGGGTAAGATACAAAATGGGAAGTAAGATACAAAATGGGAAGGCACGGGTAAGATACAAAACGGGAAGGTACGGGTAAGGTACAAAATGGGAAGGTACGGGTAAGGTACAAAACGGGAAGGTACGGGTAAGATACAAAACGGGAAGTAAGATACAAAATGGGAAGGTACGGGTAAGGTACAAAACGGGAAGTCACGGGTAAGATACAAATAGGAAGGTACGGGTAAGATACAAAACGGGAAGTAAGATACAAAATGGGAAGGTACGGGTAGGATGCAAAACGGGAAGTAAGATACAAAATGGGGAGGTGTGGGTAAGATACAAAACGGGAAGGTGCGGGTAAGATACAAAACGGGAAGGTACGGGTAAGGTACAAAACGGGAAGTAAGATACAAAATTGGATGGCACGGGTAAGATACAAATGGGAAGGCACGGGTAGGATACAAAACTGGGAAGGCACGGGTAAGATACAAAATGGGAAGGCACGGGTAAGATACAAAATGGGAAGGCACGGGTAAGATACAAAATGGGAAGGTACGGGTAAGATACAAAACGGGAAGGTACGGGTAAGATACAAAATGGGAAGGTACGGGTAAGATACCAAACGGGAAGGTACGGGTAAGATACAAACTGGAAGGAAGGGTCAGAGTACAAAATGGGAAGGCACGGGTAAGATACAAAATGGGAGGTACGGGTAAGATACAAAATGGGCAGGTCCGGGTAAGATCACAAAACGGGAAGGTACGGGTAAGTACAAAACGGGAGTACGGTCAAGGTACCAAAATGGAAGGTCCACGGGTAAGATACAAAATGGGAAGGCATGGGTAAGATACAAAACGGGAAGGTACGGGTAAGATACAAAACGGTAAGATACAAAATGGGAAAGTACGGGTAAGATACAAAATGGGAAGGTACGGGTAAGATACAGAATGGGAAGTCACGGGTAAGATACAGAATGGGAAGTCACGGGTAAGATACAAAATGGGAAGGTACGGGTAAGATACAAAACGGGAAGGTACAGGTAAGATACAAAATGGGAAGGTACAGGTAAGATACAAAATGGGAAGGTACGGGTAAGATACAAAACGGGAAGGTACAGGTAAGATACAAAATGGGAAGGCACGGGTAAGATACAGAATGGGAAGTCACGGGTAAGATACAAAATGGGGAAGGTACAGGTAAGATACAAAATGGGAAGGTACGGGTAAGATACAAAACGGGAAGTCACGGGTAAGATACAGAATGGGAAGTCACGGGTAAGATACAGAATGGGAAGGTACGGGTAAGGTACAAAACGGGAAGTAAGATGCAACATGGGAAGGTACGGGTAAGATACAGAATGGGAAGGTACAGGTAAGGTACAAAATGGGAAGGTACGGGTAAGATACAAAATGGGAAGGTACAGGTAAGATACAGAATGGGAAGGTACGGGTAAGGTACTAAATGGGAAGGTACGGGTAAGATACAAAATGGGAAGTCACGGGTAAGATACAAAACGGGAAGGTACACGTAAAATACAAAACGGGAAGTGAGGATACAGAATGGGAAGTCACGGGTAAGATACAAAACGGGAAGTGAGGATACAGAATGGGAAGTCACGGGTAAGATACAAAACGGGAAGTGAGGATACAGAATGGGAAGTCACGGGTAAGATACAAAACGGGAAGTGAGGATACAGAATGGTAAGATACAAAACGGGGAGGTACAGGTAAGGTAAAAATATAGGAAGTTAAGATGCAATACACACTTCTTGCTAGGGCTTGCAACTTGTATTCATTATTTTTTGCATGGGACGAACATTTCATGGCGAAAATCCCCAGGATGGGAGTAAAACCTGCTGGATCTGTCCAAGAGTTTGTTACTTGGGTGTTGTCTATTGTAAATAAATGTGGCAGGGGTCACTCTTGGCCTGCTCTAATGACGAGGTTCACTTCCCTTCATCAGTCCATGCAAGCAACAAAATTGACAATCAATCCTTAATTTTGGGAAACTCGACTGCGAAATATTGGAGTACTTTTTACACAGGTCACCTGTTGTAGAATGTCATTCTGGTAGTCTTGTGTGAGGGTAGGGGTAGAGTTCCTCTCGCCTGGACTTGACGACAAAGCAGAAGAGGACGAACGTTAACACACCCCCGACCAGAACTAAGTTGATGGGCAGCACGTAATCTAGATAATTGTTGGACGATTCTATGAACTCCTTTGCTGTAAATAAATATAGGAAAGAATGTATCAGTTTCCTGACATGGAAATTGAAACAAGATTTTTTTTTTTTTTTTGAAGATGTTAATGTTTTATGCAAAACAATATTCAGGACTAAGAAATAATGGATAATGCAAGAATGGACATTTTAGATTAAATGAGGAATTACGTTGACGCATTCTTACCCATGTCACACCTGTTGCCATCGAAACCCGTAACACAACCAGCCTGACATTCTCCAGTTATCACATCGCATGGTAACTGCCCTGCGCAGAATCCGCATGCCACACAGCCATCTCCATAGTAACCTGGGACACACGCTACAAGATAAAAGACAATAGATATATCAATCACACTGTAGCAAGGATTTCGTCAAAAGGATTACCTATGTGACTATTGCTCATCCCATATTGCTACTTTGCCATTGTGTCCCGTTGTAACAGCCATTTTAAGACTGGGCCCCGTCGCGACAGCTGAAATGAGAATATAGGACACTTGAAATTTTTATAGTGGGCCCGATGTGACGGCTGAATTGAGAATATGACAATTGCCATATTGACACTGGGCCCCGATATGACGCCTGTATTGAGAATTTGACACTTGCCATTTTGACACGATGTGACGCCTGAATTGAGAATACGACACTTGCGTGGGCCATGATGTGACGGCTGAATTGAGAATATGACGCCATTTTGACACTGGGCCCCGATGTGACGCGCCTGAATTGAGAATACGACACTTGCCATTTTGACACTGGGTCCCGTTGTAACCAGGCTCGCAGCCCCCAGGGCATGCTCCGTCTTCCACGGAACACTCCGCCCGGTCCCGACATCGACCACACATCCTGTTACACTTCCTTCCATACGTACCGACCGGACAGGCTATATAAAAGTGAGCCACATGTTGTATTAGAGTCTTTAAACTTGATGTATATGCATGTTTTTCTCCAGTTACTAAAACATTATTCTTATTGTATTTTATTGTATTTCCAGTACTTCTTATATATATTATGTGATTGTATTTGTGATTTTTTGTGTTTTGATAAAGGGGCGGATTGCCTCGAAAATTTAACAAACCTTATTGTTTACACTGTTTGAATTACTTCTTTGCCCCATACATGTTTTTATATATATATTTAAACATATCATAATAGAAAAGCACAAACATTTGACTTCATTATTTAAAAAAACTAAGAAATAAAAAAAACCCAAACAGATTACACATGTTGCAGTCGAGTCCTCTCCGGCCGGGCCGACATCCACGTGTACACTGCCCCGTCACTGGATCACACACTAATTCCCTACAGTGAGGACACGTCGCCACACAGTCCAGGCCGTACGTCCCAGTTGGACATTCTACAAGGATGAAAAATAACCACAGCGATAAAACATCAACATTGAAACAAAGCAACACAAATATTTTATTAAATTTTTGATTTTGATAGTATACATGTATAACAAATGTTCCAACATCCGATCCGTGAAAACGATTTGATTTTAGGTCATATTCTCAGTTTATATATCTTTCAAAAATACTTCCGGACAGCCAAACTCCACAAAAGGCATTGCCAGTTGTGTTTCGTATGAAACCTTTCTTTTTAAAAAACAAGTGGAGCTAACATTTCATCACGATATCTGGTAAGATATCTTAACTCGGCCACAGGGACTTGACACAATGTATAAGGACCCTGGGTTAGTATTACGGGCCAAGTCCCTGTGAAAATGATGATACGCTTTCTCTTAATTTTATGGTAATCATAGTTTTTATTTGAATTACTCATTTATCATTTAATATACTCATTTATGATCCAGCTGGATGCAAACAATGACAGAGTTTTTTTTTATTATCACATAAGTCACGAATTCGTGAAGACTCCTGATGGATAACTTACTAATAGTACAGAACTTTCCATGCCACCCAGGGGAACAGCGCGAGAGACAGATCCCTGTGACGGGGTCACACCCACGTAGACATCGTCCGCAGGTAAACAGACAGTTCTCCCCGTGTCGACCGGCCTGGCATCCTGGGGGAATATATTTATAAGCTCTAGTGACTAAAGTATCTGCGGTTTTGAGGGTTTTGATCAATATCCTTGACAAGTCATCATATTTGTTTGGGAGCATTTTTAACAATTTAACATGAACCGATTTGAATGCTAATACATAAGGAAATTAAGCCAAAAGTATAAAGAAAAGCCAATCACTTACCTTGGTCACACTTGTCACCAGACCATCCCGGGTCACATCCTCCAATACACTTACATTGGTCACACTTGTCACCAGACCATCCCGGGTCACATCCTCCACTACACTTACCTTGGTCACACTTGTCACCAGACCATCCCGGGTCACATCCTCCACTACACTTACCTTGGTCACACTTGTCACCAGACCATCCCGGGTCACATCCTCTACTACACTTACCATGGTCACACTTGTCACCAGACCATCCCGAGGCAAATCCTACACTACACTAACCTTGGTCACACTTGTCACCAGACCACCCAGGGTCACATCCTCTACTACACTTACCTTGGTCACATTTGTCACCAGACCATCCCGGGTCACATCCTCCAATACACTTGCCGTCGCGAGGATCACATGCTTCACCATGGCGACAATATCCACAAACGGACATACAGAGAGGTCCATAGTAGCCAGTCTGGCACTCTACAAACAGGACGTAAAGACAGACATACAATGATACACTCATGCAGTCTGACGTGTTACATACAGGACGTACAGACAGACACAATAATACACTCAGGCAGTCTGACGCTCTACAAACAGGACGTACAGACAGATAAGAACACTCAGGCAGTCTGACGCTCTACAAACAGGACGTTCAGTTGGTCATACCCAGTTGACATCTGTAGACGGACGTGCAGTCAAATTACCCTTAAGCGGACTTTAGTCAGATCATAGTACACCAAAGACACCATGCAGACGGACGTACAGACCTGTGTACATGGCAACACTTTTAAGGACGTACAGACAGTCAGAGTAGGGCCATTAAAGCAAGCTAGGCTATATTTTTCGAGGATTTTATTGGTACACATTTTGTATGATTGCTTTATAAAGTCACAACTTTGGAGGGGAAAAAAAGGTAATTAATGGGGTATAATATCGACCTTATGTATCTGGTGATGAGGGCAATCGAGAACCGTCGGCACTTTCCGTAAACGAGAAAATAGTCGTTTACGGAAAGTGCCGACGGTTCCCGATTGGTGATGAGGGGTGTATGGTTCCTCTACTGAAAGCCATATTGCAATAATTAGAGGATCAAGTACTTACGTATATCACACTTTGGTCCCCGCCATCCCGGATCGCAGCCCGAGGTCAAACATTCCCCCGTCACAGGGTCACATGACGTCATGTTTTCACAGTGGCCACACCGATACATACAACATGGGCCGTATGTTCCCGCGCATTCTGTGGATATTATCGTTATTAATGTTATAGCTTAATTATGTTTGCTATAAGTCGATAATTGACAAGTTCAAGGTATGCCATATAACCAGCAATCCCGAACTTGACGACATCCGAGTTTTTTTTCTCAAGGTTAGGCCTATGGCACAATTTAACAGAAAATAGCATTACAAGCATGTATGGCCCACTCGTAACATTTCGGCCAATTCCGTACCTACATAAACAGGGTACCGGAATCGGCCGAGGTTAGCCGAATGATGTATGGCCATAATAGAACCAGCTAGTGAATCATTACTTCATATATTAACGCACATGGCTTTGACACGTTCCTATCACTCAGAATGAAAAAAATATCCCGAGTCAGACCCCTAGATAACTTATTATTGTCAGTAATCTAGGGGTCGCGCACGAGGGTTAAATTTTTATTCTGAGTCATATGAACGTGTCAAGCCCCTGTGGTTTTACGTGCGCAAATGGTAAGCCTTACCGAGCTGGCATTCCTCACCATACCAGCCATCCCGACACCCGGACCGACAGCTCCCGTCCAAGATGTCACATTCCTCCTCGAAGTCACGGCAATGACAAGCCATCTCGCAGTCCTCCCCGAAACGGAACTTGGCGCAGGCTGAAGTGATATCATATCATACTTCAATAATTTCAATGTCATACAGTATATATCTGAGATTAAATAATCTGGAAACAAGTGCTACACATGGCAAGTTTAGCTGAGGTTATATCTTTGCCTGTTATTGCAACATAACGACGGTTATCAACTTATCCTGATATAGCCTGCATATAGTAGCTCTAAATAACTAATACTGTAACCTCGTTCATGTGCCTGGTGGTACTACTATCACCATCTTGATTCTCATTTTGGGAACATGATTATGGTGACTCGTCAATAAAGCACGACCCGCTTACTCTTCTGGGATACCTGGGCCCACATTCATAAAACCATTATCATTTTTATGCACGAAATCTGTGCTCAACCCAATTTCCTTTTAAGTCGCTTGAATGATGAACTAGCAGTTTAAACGGCGAAAAAATAAAACATTGAAAATGATTATTCAGACATCAGATCCATCACCAAAAGTATTTGATTCTGAGCACAAAATCTGTATTTGAGTATGAATACGGCTTTATGAATATTTTATTTGTCCTTTTTAAATTTTGTTCATGCAAATATATATTTTCTTTACGTTTTACAATCATTTTATCAATTTTGAATCCAAATTTTATGAATTATTTACATTTCGCAGCAATTTCCTTGAAAAGACATTCTTTTGCTCATCTTAGAACATACAATTAAGCCGATTACATTATTATCATGAATCATCTTAAATACTAATGTGGTAATATGGCAGCACAATAAGCAAACATGATCTTACACAGAATTCTGAATTCACAAAGAACTACCGCTGCGTGGGTATTCAACACAGCTACGTAGCGCGACAGATTCGGTGTGTCCGCCGCCCCATCACACACGGACGTGAGGCGATCCCCGTGAACCTTTAGGACAGTGCAGCGCTGCATGGTAAGGAGGGTAGGACTTGATCCTGTCAGGATCTGCCAGTTATACAGGGTTGACGTGTTATCTGTGAGAGACGATGTATTGTTTTAAAATGACCCACACTATTTCAGCAGACAACAGTTATATTTATGCAAAGATGTTAGTTTTAATACACTCAGTCAGACTGCAAGCTTGTACAATAGTCAATAAGAAACAGCAACACATTAGTCGATTTAAATGGCCGTTTATTAAAACGACATCTTAGATGATTATACTAATAACGTATATAATCTCAATGCATTATGTCACACAAACAAATATTACATAACATCATTTATCAAAGTAAAAGTTAAAGTTCTATTTGACTGTTGTAGGTGAGGGGGAAATCCGCCACCAGGCATGTTGTTATGTCATTTTTTTACTGGTCTCTTGCAATAAGAAGTTAGTATGTATTTTAAAGGAGATTTCTAAGAGGTTTTGATGAATAATGACGTCACAGAAACGTCAGAATTATAAATAACACCTCACCAGATACGATTTGGAACCGATAAACTGGAAATGGTTGCTGAAGGTCTACCATCCACCAACCAGAAGAGTTGGACTTTGTACTAGAGCACGTTCTGGTATCACCGTCCACGGCAAGACTGGGGTCATTCGAACCACGACCGCTCTTCTGAAACGCTGTCATGTTCAATGCATGGTTTTCTATAACATAGACGAAGTATAAAAAAAAATCGTCATCGAATTAAATGATGTTTTATTCCATTGGCGTCCCATTAACAGATATGTTATATAAAAACATAGATACAAACGGAAGTCAGTGGTGCCTCTTAGGTTGGATAATTCGATGGCAGTAATTACATGTAATAAAACACCCATTTTATAATCCGCAATTAATAATGTAGGACGCCAAAATACCATTATCGTTGTACAGATTACAATAACTTTTCACATTTCCCCACGTATTTTGACGCTTCCTTTGGCTTAAACCAATCATAAAAACATGAGAAATTGTTATAAAAATTATCAAGCAAAGTCCACGGCCCACCACACCAAATCTCTACTTTAGTAGTACCAATATCCGGTGGCGTTAACATACGGTGACGACGTGGTCGCACTTACTACTCTGACAATTGTGTCCCGTCCAGGGTGGTTCACAGCCACGACTACACCTGTCTGTGTCACACTCCGTCTTGTCAGCACAATGGCAGGCAAACCGGCAGTTTTCCCCAAACCGGCCCACTGGACAACCGTCTAAAGAGAAAGAGTTATCCGTATTACATTTTAATAGACTTTAATTTACCATATTCATTCTTTTTTTTTATTTAAACATATTTCATTTTTATCTTAGCTGTAAAAGGAATTGGACAACTTTAACTTTCAACTTTATTTACTGAATTCTCTTTTCAAAAATATTGTGTAAAGAGATACAGTGTATCAATCACGAGGACAAATTGTGATTTAAACTTTTAATTTTTTTTTCATAAACTTGCTCAGATTCGTAAGATTTTTATATTAGTTATATTCATTAACACTGAAAACTAGGGAATATTTGGCCGTGTATAGTAACATTTTTCTAAAAATGATTTACTTTCAATTGTAAAATAACCCTTCGCAGCATATAATGCAAATCGTGACGTCACCTGTAACATGGCTATCACAGTATGGACATATGATCCACATTATCCACAAGTTTCCCAATGAAATGCATTTAATGATACAAACAATGAAAGTGGATTCAAAACAAGTTTTTTCAAATTTCATCAAAATGGTTCCTGAGCAGAGATGACAATGGATAACAACGAAAAAAAACTAAAACAAGCAGTATCATTTCAGTAATCAAAGCAGGAGATTTGAAATACAGGAAAGAAGAGGAGATATAGGAAGAGAAAAATATTACATTATCCTTTTCACTTTTAGATGTATTTTTTATGTTCTCTTTTCTTTGGTATTTTGCATAGCATTACATATACAACATGGTATTCTCACACTAAACACACATGTATTATACATGAGGGAAGCTATAATGGAGGGCTTGAAACAGTAATATATTATTGGTCGTTCGACCCTGTGTCGTATATGTATAAACATTACATGATTACATAAAAAAAAATGATTATAGTGGAAAAAATCACTGTGTACTAATGGAAATGACACGAGATGGAAAAAAAACAAAAAAAAAAAAAAAAAAAAAACAACAACAACAACAACAACAAAATACAAAACAAGAAATCGATTCCCCAGTTGTTATCTACTATGAGTCGAAGTTTACAGGAGAGGGTATTGTCACGATCGCGTGTATATTTTTGTTATTTTGTTTGGCACGTATGTAAGTACGGCTGGAGCGGAAGTGCACGTGCGGAACTCTGAGAGCGTCACTACAGGTAAGGTATGCCGTGAGAAGTAGCTGTGTTGTACTTACCTGTAGACGGATCACCTGTCCACATAGATAAACACACGACATTCACACTGTGGTGAGTAACTTATATCATAATATACTATTAATATTTACTAATTTGTCTCTTGAGTGTCTCAAATCCTAGGTGAATGTTTTTCTAGTATATACTATATAGCTTAACGCGCGGTCCAATCCCGCGTATTGATTGATTAGGTGTATTACACAGGTGTATATATCGCCTGTACTTTTCACATTTTGATTGTTAAAGACATATACCGATGTTTATTATATCATAAATGCGGTATATTGTATTACTTCGTTATTTTTGTATAAATATTCATATCAAGATACACTATAGGTATACACAATAGGTAATCAGCGATTCTACCATGTTTGCTATGTAACGCCAGTTTTGATTGGTTAAAAACCATGTATTATTTTCCAATAACCCACGCTCGTGCCAATAATACACGCTCGTGAGTCACGGCTGTTACAATTTTAAATATCTAATATTCACCCGTTTCATACAAGGTTACTATAGCCGAGTGGGCTAATGGGTTAGTCTTTCAATATATTTTTATCACGACGGGAGTTCGAATCCTACGGAGGCCCCCACTTTTTTTCCTTTTTTTTTTTTTAAATTTTCAAAATCAATGCCATATGATAGATGCTCTTGATCGTAGTACTGTATTGCCTGTATATTTCATCAACAAATAATGCAATACTCAAGAAATAAATTACAAGGTTTTCCCAGGGTTTCTTTGCTGTTTTTCTGTTAGAAAGAGGTAGATCTCAGAACTAAACAGTACATGTAGAATAGAAATAATCAACTTTGACTCGTGTATTGTTGCAGGATATACAACTCGGACTCGGATATTTTGCAATTTTAATTAATAACTCAGGCCTGCGGCCTTCGTTGTTAATTTAATTGCAAAATATCCTCGTCCTCGTTGTATATCCTGCAATAATACACGAATCATCGTTAATTATTTCTTAAGTAAAACGTACGGTAGCCTTGAGACGCCGTATGTGAAATACTGTTCATATATCTGGTAGTGTTAGGAATTGACCGATACATGATTGTGCTAGTATTTTACACGGATATTAAGTAATATCTTATGCGTACATATTAATAGTTATTAAACATATATACTTTATCTATGAGAGAGGGTCGTGACGTCCCATTGCAACAAACATATAATTGTTCCGGTCTCCGATAAACGAAGAATTTTTATCATTTTTTTTTATATACATGTATTGTATATCTTGAAAGTGCTGAAAATAATCATAAAGTTATACTGTCATCAAACCTGTTATAAAGGACACCTCTATATAAAGGACACTTGTCTATAAAGGACAGACTCATCAGACCCACTTCTTCCATCTTACTATATAATTAACCTCTGTATAAAGGACACTTGTCTATAAAGGACAGACTCATCAGACCCACTCCTTCCATCTTACTATATAATTAACCTCTGTATAAAGGACACTTTTTTTTTTTTATCTATCCCTTGGGTGTCCTTTATAGACAGGTTTTACTGTAGTCTGGTACGTGATTATGCAAGGCTGGTGATGAGTTCACTCTCGCCAGGAAGATAATTTCTTTATGCCTCCGGAGCTCCAACCCCTCTCTGATCGATAACTGGACCCGAAGGTTGTGCAACAAGATGAATCGTGATCCAGGTGCCAAAATGTGAGCTGTGGCGAGAGCGCTTATGTACCACATATCTTCAGAGGAATTCGAATTATTTAATTAAAACACATTCATTATGGTTTTACACACAATGCATATTGGCAGTGGAGACGAATTTCCGTACCGAGATTGTCGTTAAAATGACGAGTTGATGTTATGACAGCTTTCGAGGAAAGGATTAAAAACTTAAAAACTATTGGTATTGTTGTTTCTTCTTATTAGGGGTACTTACAATAAGAAGTGTACGTAAAACCTCGGTCACAACTAAAATTACAGAAAATGTAGCTGCCAATTCGCAAGGCGGAAGTTAGAACGAAGTCATTGTGCCGTACTATTGGGATTTTGACGTGCGTGCTTTGTAGAAGAAGAAAGAAGGACATGCGACACTGCAATCGGAACATCTCGCCTGCGTCTAGTTTCGAAGAAAATGACGAGGGGTTCCGATTGGCGACACTCATACGACAGACGTGCATACGACGCACGAATAGTAAGGCACGCTCGGGTAAAGTCAACGCTAGTGCGTTATCTGTCAGAGCTCTAGTGGACGCAATGGTCGTGCTTTCTCCTTAAGTGTTTTGCACGTGCGTGTTCCTTGTGTCGGGAGCACGGCTCACTTGTCATATACGTTTCTCGGAAATCGCATTTTGTTTGGCATGTTCAGCATTCATCATACGTGCTTACGGGCGGTGTGTGCGATCGAGATTTTGCAAGACCATGGAAGATCCACAAAGTCCTTGGCGTTTTGATGAATAAAACTCCTTGTACGGCCGATTGTGACCGAGGATTAACGATTAAGTATACGGATAGGGTTTTGACACGGAGTGAACATTGTCATAAAATATGGTCTATATGTATATATATCTTTTTCTTTTTTTTCCCTTTTTTTCTTAGATGAATCTTAAATTAAACAAATACTACCGCGATATGCATTACTGATTTTGAACGGAACATGTTGGTGTGTCTGCCCTACCCGTTTGACCTAGAACGCACAATCATTAAGCGGCTATTCTTGAACCTATGTTACATATATAGCTACATTGTAAATAGGGATGAACTGAAGTGTCAAAATTGAGCAATGGATTAGCAAGCGAGCAATAACACGGTGAGAATGGCGCCAACGTATGGGAAGGTGGCGTCGGATACCGGAAGCAGGGCGCTGTATAGACGGTGCATCACGCGAGTCATAGTGTAACCCACAGGGGCTTGGCACGATTTTCCAAATGATAGTCCATATATATATGTATATAGTATCTATATACATATATATATGGACTATCATTTGGAAAATCGTGCCAAGCCCCTGTGGTGTAACCCTGGTTAATACTAGCCGCAATGCACCGCTCGACTAGACAGGTCTTCTCTTTAGCTCTGTCGGTTGAGCGCAAGGCCAGTAATTCAGAGGTCCCTGGTTCGATCCCTAGCAGAGGTGGTGATTTAAAGATTAACCATGCCATGACCAGGCGCCCTATTACAATAGGAGAGGTTAAGGTGTCCCGACACTTTGTCACCAGCCCTCCACCTCTGGGTCGCGAGTTCGAAACCGATGTGGGACAGTTGCCAGGTACTGACTGTAGGCCGGTGTTTTTTCTCCGGGTACACCGGCTTTCCTCCACATCCAAAACCTGGCACATCCTTAAATGACCCTGGCTGTGAATGGGACATTTAACCAAACTAATAAAACAATATGAGATATCACCGTTTCCGCACACAGGTCGTAATAAACAACAATTTTAATTTCAGACATTTTCAATCTGGGGTTAGCGGGCACTATCATCCACGTCGGTACCACAGATAGGCGATGGTTTCGTATTGGACCTTCCTCCAGTTTGCTACTTTCTGGGAGACTGCAGACATCCTTCTCACCAACCCAACATAACGCCGTTTACCACAGAACAAATTCATCGACAGGAATTCTTACATCAAAGCCGCCTCTGTTCTGTTAAGAGAACAATTCGATGTTTCAGGGCTACGTAGAAAACATCATATACCAGCTGAAGATTTTCGCGGCCATTGTAACTTTGTTCCGACATAGAGGAGATACTATGAGTTATATTATTGGTCCACTATGACGCCCCCATGACGTCATATTTGTTTTTAACTTAACTACAATAAGTCTTTAATGGCCATGTTTGATATGTTTTCCTATTCAAGGTCAATTTCCAGTTACCGTAGGGAGTCAAAGTTCAAAAACGCTATTTTGCGTAACAAACATAAAAAAAAAACCTGGCCCAGAGTCGAGGATGTTCCGGTGAATTTCTATCAAGTTTGTAAAAATGGTTCAACTTGGCATACTTTCAAGGTCATACGTGTCGAATATTTTTAAACTACTTCCTCAAAATAGCCAAGAGACTCGAGGCAATGGCATTTACTATCCATTGTTCAAATGAATGACCTTGAACCACATTAAGTCACGGGTCATGAATTTAAATCTTAAAGTGATTTCTCCACAATAACCAAGAGGCCCAATGCGATGATATTCGGTCAGCAGCATACTGGAATTACATGTAATGGTCTCGGTCTATTTCCCAACTGTCATGCCAACCAGCTTCGTGTAATTTGCAAGAACCGGAAACAGAACTTGGAAGTCTGATTTGCAAATTGCATGCTACTCCGGCTTAGAACTACTTATGATACCAGACGTACAAGGCCACAATGTCTCACTGATGTCGTAAATTATCATCGTTGTTGTCGTTTTATAGTCCGACTCTTCCTGTGTATGTCCATTCCCCAAGGGACACCGGGTGGACAATTTGATAGACTATATATAGGCCGATCAAGCGGTTGAAGTGCATTTGTTTTCACGTCAAGATGACCTTTTGGATTAACCAATCAAATTTCGTATGTGCGAAATAGCATGACTAGATTGCAAAGCTTGCATAATCTGTCAATCTTTTTCAAGTTTATTTCGTCCAACGAAGTATAAAGCTATATGCATGCTGTACCGAAATGGTTAGCTTCAGATTCATGATGTGAAGAATGGGTGCGATCGATAGCATTGAAAAATTGACAATTCGACCTGAAAGTGAAATATTGAGATAACAAAAGTCATCCTGACGTGACCCCTTATGCGATGTCGTTAGGTGTTCATGTAACGTAGTGAAAATGAGCATATTTCAATTAGATTGATTTGTTTTGTGCATATTTCGTCATCGTGTTTCATATCGTACATCACTTTACATTTGTACATGATTTGTTGAGCTTTAAAAATTATGTTGTCATTTATTGGCCTGGCAGCTAAAATTTGTGCTAAGACGGCAGATTTTACCAATAAAAATCATTACATATGGGGTGTTGCAAAAGTATAAATCGTTTGATTTCGATGTTGTTCTATATGATTTCTTTAATTGATTGTTTGCAAGATTAATTGATACAAACGTGATGTCCATCTTATATATTATATACCTTTAAACAAACAAAAATATCATTTAATAGGGTCAGACGGCTATGGCATGCATCCGTTTACAGTATTGTTGTTTTATTAAGCCCCCCCCCCCCCCCCCCCCCCCCCCATCGGTGGGGGGGGGGGGGGGGGGGGGGGGGGCTATAATTTTCTTTTCATGTCCCGTACTTACGTTAACGCAGCACCTGAGTTATTAAGCAGTTTGTCAGCATTCTAGCGGTTTCATTCCTTAAAGGAATGCAATAAAACATCACACATTGATAAAAATACAGTAATATCTCCGATATGTTTAAGTCTCAAGGTTGTTGGGACAAGGTCAAGGTCACCGTTATGTTCAGCGCTGTAGCGTTTTTCTTTAAAATGTTTTCATCCAAACTTAAGACTTTAATTTAGGATCATTAAATCTCGGACAAGTATGAGTGTCAAGTTGTTGGCTCAAGTTGGCCGTTACTATTTTTAGAAAAATCCCAGTGAGCGCTCTATAGATACATATAGAGACTTCATTATACTTGAGGGATTTGGATCAAACTAAAGACACTTGTAAAGGGTCGTAATAGCTAGCGAAGGGTGGTAGGGTACATGTATTGTTTTAGCAATACTCAGCATATGTTTACCATCTTAAAAGATTAACTGCTTTTCACCTATGAAACGAAAGACAGACGGAAATAAACAAATCTGAAACGTCATTTAAATAAAACGGACAAAGGAGAGGTTGATTAGCTGTTCGTGTTCATCGACATGCAGAATTATTAGTTTTCAAACTACTAATTACAATGAACAGACAATCTGGTCATGATTTCCCGAGACTTACGTACAATACCTTTTCCGGACGTTTGAACCGCGTCGGTGTTGCCCATCAATCGAAGGAGAGACAGCTCAAAAATTAACACAAGTTGGTTCATGGTTTTTCTCAGGTCAGACTTTCAGTCACTTTAGTGTTGTCTAATATTAAAAAATCCAACCCAAACAATTTGTTTTGATAAAAATCCACGCGGCGTGTTGATGTTTATAGAAAGTTTACCCATCTAGGCAGAAACATATCGCTACTGCATATTTCTGTCCTGGATACAGCCACGTGTTGTCAACGAGAGTTCATACTCGGCCTTCGGCGAGATTGGATGGTCACGAAGCACCCCATCGAGCCTTACAGAGGTTTATTTTATTTGATATGGCAATCTGTACTCGTCATATAGATTTTATCCATTTACAGTTTAGTTAAATGTATATTCCATGTAATTATAAAGTTTATTGTGTAGCGGCCATTATATCCATAACCTGATGGCGTAGCCAGACGTAAAGCATGGCAAGTTGTCATTTATTCATGGAGCAATGTTGAAAAGGGCTTAATCCAATTATATAACATATTTCTTTATAAAGTATATGCTCATATGATTTCTTATTTCTATATGACATATTTTATTTAAAATTAATGAGATATAATTTATCTTCTTTCATTTTATTAGATATCTTTTAAAAGATATTAGTAAGATGCCTAATAAAATATATATCTTTAAAAGTAAATAAATATTTATACATGTATATCTTATAATATATATATACAGATAACTCATTAGACAAAATAAACAAGCGCCGTGTCAACATATTTTTGACATGCACTTTTTTTTTTTTTTAATAAAGCATTATCAGAGTCACCTTCAACGTGTCATGTAGGTCCATGCCTTGTGTAGATTTGTCGAGACCAAGTTAAAGCGCGTTCTTTGTCTAAAGATAAGAGTCACATTCGACGTGCGATCTGTTGACTTGTGTGGCCTTCAGCGTGCGTTCTATAGATTCCTTCAACTTGCGTTCTGTAGATTTGTGTCACCTTCAACGTATTTTTTTTGTAGATTTGCGACACCTACGACGTGCGTTCTGTGGATTTGCGTCACTCTCAACTTGCGTTTTGAAGATTTGCGTCACATTCAACGTGCGTTCTGTAGCTTTGCGTCACAATCAACTTGCATTATGTAGATTTGCGTCATCTTCAACTTGCGTTATGTAGATTTGCGTCATCTTCAAGTTGCGTTATGTAGATTTGCGTCACAATCAACTTGCATTATGTAGATTTGCGTCATCTTCAACTTGCGTTATGTAGAGTTGCGTCACAATCAACTTGCATTATGTAGATTTGTGTCATCTTCAATTTGCGTTATGTAGATTTGCGTCATCTTCAACTTGCGTTATCTAGATTTGCGTCACCTTCAAGGCGCGTTCTGTAGATCCGAGTCTCCGTCATTTTGCGATCCGTATCTTTAGATTTCAAGTGTGCATTCCGTATACTTGAAACGTGCGTTCTGTGGGTGAGTTATCGTTCAACGTAAAGGCCGTGTATCTTAGTCACTTTCAATGTTTGTTCCGTATATCTAAGTCACTTACCATGTTTGTTCCGTGTATCTAAGTCACTTTCAATGTTTGTTCCGTGTACCTAAGTCACTTTCCATGTTTGTTCCGTGTACCTAAGTCACTTTCAATGTTTGTTCCGTGTATCGAAGTCACTTTCCATGTGTGTTCTGTGTATCGAAGTCACTTTCAATGTTTGTTCCGTGTATGTAAGTCACTTTCAATGTTTGTTCTGTGTATCGAAGTCACTTTCAATGTGTGTTCCGTGTATGTAAGTCACTTTCAATGTGTGTTCCGTGTATGTAAGTCACTTTCAATGTGTGTTCCGTGTATGTAAGTCACTTTCAATGTTTGTTCTGTGTATGTAAGTCACTTTCAATGTGTGTTCCGTGTATGTAAGTCACTTTCAATGTGTGTTCCGTGTATGTAAGTCACTTTCAATGTGTGTTCCGTGTATGTAAGTCACTTTCAATGTTTGTTCCGTGTATCTAAGTCACTTTCAATGTTTGTTCTGTGTATCGAAGTCACTTTCCATGTTTGTTCTGTGTATTTGTTCTGTGTATCGAAGTCACTTTCCATGTTTGTTCTGTGTATCGAAGTCACTTTCCATGTGTGTTCTGTGTATCGAAGTCACTTTCAATGTTTGTTCCGTGTATGTAAGTCACTTTCAATGTTTGTTCTGTGTATCGAAGTCACTTCCCATGTTTGTTCTGTGTATTTGTTCTGTGTATCGAAGTCACTTTCCATGTTTGTTCCGTGTATCTAAGTCACTTTCAATGTGTGTTCTGTGTATCTAAGTCACTTTCAATGTATGTTCTGTGTATCTAAGTCACTTTCAATGTTTGTTCCGTGTATCCAAGTCACTTTCAATGTATGTTCCGTGTATCTAAGTCACTTTCAATGTTTGTTCCGTGTATCCAAGTCACTTTCAATATTTGTTCCGTGTATCTAAGTCACTTTCAATGTTTGTTCCGTGTATCTAAATCACTTTCAATGTTTGTTCCATGTATTTAAGTCACTTTTCAATGTTTGTTCCGTGTATCTAAGTCACTTTCCATGTTTGTTCCGTGTATGTAAGTCACTTTCAATGTTTGTTCCGTGTATCTAAGTCACTTTCAATGTGTGTTCCGTGTATGTAAGTCACTTTCAATGTGTGTTCCGTGTATGTAAGTCACTTTCAATGTGTGTTCCGTGTATGTAAGTCACTTTCAATGTGTGTTCCGTGTATGTAAGTCACTTTCAATGTTTGTTCCGTGTATCTAAGTCACTTTCAATGTTTGTTCTGTGTATCGAAGTCACTTTCCATGTTTGTTCTGTGTATTTGTTCTGTGTATCGAAGTCACTTTCCATGTTTGTTCTGTGTATCGAAGTCACTTTCCATGTGTGTTCTGTGTATCGAAGTCACTTTCAATGTTTGTTCCGTGTATGTAAGTCACTTTCAATGTTTGTTCTGTGTATCGAAGTCACTTCCCATGTTTGTTCTGTGTATTTGTTCTGTGTATCGAAGTCACTTTCCATGTTTGTTCCGTGTATCTAAGTCACTTTCAATGTGTGTTCTGTGTATCTAAGTCACTTTCAATGTATGTTCTGTGTATCTAAGTCACTTTCAATGTTTGTTCCGTGTATCCAAGTCACTTTCAATGTATGTTCCGTGTATCTAAGTCACTTTCAATGTTTGTTCCGTGTATCCAAGTCACTTTCAATATTTGTTCCGTGTATCTAAGTCACTTTCAATGTTTGTTCTGTGTATCGAAGTCACTTTCCATGTTTGTTCTGTGTATTTGTTCTGTGTATCGAAGTCACTTTCCATGTTTGTTCTGTGTATCGAAGTCACTTTCCATGTGTGTTCTGTGTATCGAAGTCACTTTCAATGTTTGTTCCGTGTATGTAAGTCACTTTCAATGTTTGTTCTGTGTATCGAAGTCACTTCCCATGTTTGTTCTGTGTATTTGTTCTGTGTATCGAAGTCACTTTCCATGTTTGTTCCGTGTATCTAAGTCACTTTCAATGTGTGTTCTGTGTATCTAAGTCACTTTCAATGTATGTTCTGTGTATCTAAGTCACTTTCAATGTTTGTTCCGTGTATCCAAGTCACTTTCAATGTATGTTCCGTGTATCTAAGTCACTTTCAATGTTTGTTCCGTGTATCCAAGTCACTTTCAATGTTTGTTCCGTGTATCTAAGTCACTTTCAATGTTTGTTCCGTGTATCTAAATCACTTTCAATGTTTGTTCCATGTATTTAAGTCACTTTTCAATGTTTGTTCCGTGTATCTAAGTCACTTTCCATGTTTGTTCCGTGTATGTAAGTCACTTTCCATGTTCCGTGTATCTGAGTCACTTTCCATGTTTGTTCCGTGTATCTAAGTCACTTTCAATGTTTGTTCCGTGTATCTAAGTCACTTTCAATGTGTGTTCCGTGTATTTAAGTCACTTTCAATGTTTGTTCCGTGTATCTAAGTCACTTTCAGTGTTTGTTCCGTGTATCCAAGTCACTTTCCATGTTTGTTCCGTGTATCTAAGTCACTTTCAATGTTTGTTCCGTGTATCTAAGTCACTTTCAATGTTCCGTGTATCTAAGTCACTTTCAATGTGTGTTCCATGTATCTAAGTCACTTACCATGTTTGTTCCGTGTATCCAAGTCACTTTTCCATGTGTGTTCCGTGTATCTAAGTCACTTTCAATGTTTGTTCCGGGTATCTAAGTCACTTTCCATGTTTGTTCCGTGTATCTAAGTCACTTTCAATGTTTGTTCCGTGTATCTAAGTCATTTTTCCATGTTTGTTCCGTGTATCTAAGTCACTTTCAATGTTGTTCCGTGTATCTAAGTCACTTTACATGTTTGTTCCGTGTACCTAAGTCACTTTCAATATTTGTTCCGTGTATCTTAGTCACTTTCAATGTTTGTTCCGTGTATCTAAGTCACTTTACATGTTTGTTCCGTGTATCTAAGTCACTTTACATGTTTGTTCCGTGTATCTAAGTCACTTTCAATGTTTGTTCCGTGTATCTAAGTCACTTTCAATGTGTGTTCCGTGTATCTAAGTCACTTTCAATGTTTGTTCTGTGTATTTGTTCTGTGTATCGAAGTCACTTTCCATGTGTGTTCTGTGTATCGAAGTCACTTTCAATGTTTGTTCCGTGTATGTAAGTCACTTTCAATGTTTGTTCTGTGTATCGAAGTCACTTTCAATGTGTGTTCCGTGTATGTAAGTCACTTTCAATGTGTGTTCCGTGTATGTAAGTCACTTTCAATGTGTGTTCCGTGTATGTAAGTCACTTTCAATGTTTGTTCCGTGTATGTAAGTCACTTTCAATGTGTGTTCCGTGTATGTAAGTCACTTTCAATGTGTGTTCCGTGTATGTAAGTCACTTTCAATGTGTGTTCCGTGTATGTAAGTCACTTTCAATGTTTGTTCCGTGTATCTAAGTCACTTTCAATGTTTGTTCTGTGTATTTGTTCTGTGTATCGAAGTCACTTTCCATGTTTGTTCTGTGTATCGAAGTCACTTTCCATGTGTGTTCTGTGTATCGAAGTCACTTTCAATGTTTGTTCCGTGTATGTAAGTCACTTTCAATGTTTGTTCTGTGTATCGAAGTCACTTCCCATGTTTGTTCTGTGTATTTGTTCTGTGTATCGAAGTCACTTTCCATGTTTGTTCCGTGTATCTAAGTCACTTTCAATGTGTGTTCTGTGTATCTAAGTCACTTTCAATGTTTGTTCTGTGTATCTAAGTCACTTTCAATGTTTGTTCTGTGTATGTAAGTCACTTTCAATGTTTGTTCCGTGTATCTAAGTCACTTTACATGTTTGTTCCGTGTATCTAAGTCACTTTCAATGTTTGTTCCATGTATCTAAGTCACTTTCAATGCTAGTTCCGTGTATCGAAGTCACTTTACATGTTTGTTCCGTGTATCTAAGTCACTTTCAATGTGTGTTCCGTGTATCCAAGTCACTTTCAATATTTGTTCCGTGTATCTAAGTCACTTTCAATGTTTGTTCTGTGTATCGAAGTCACTTTCCATGTT
The DNA here is from genome assembly GCF_902652985.1 of Pecten maximus. Lineage (NCBI taxonomy): Eukaryota > Metazoa > Mollusca > Bivalvia > Pectinida > Pectinidae > Pecten > Pecten maximus. The sequence continues at coordinate 44,123,668 of NC_047018.1, read as the reverse complement.
TGTTCTGTGTATTTGTTCTGTGTATCGAAGTCACTTTCCATGTTTGTTCTGTGTATCGAAGTCACTTTCCATGTGTGTTCTGTTTATCGAAGTCACTTTCAATGTTTGTTCCGTGTATGTAAGTCACTTTCAATGTTTGTTCTGTGTATCGAAGTCACTTCCCATGTTTGTTCTGTGTATTTGTTCTGTGTATCGAAGTCACTTTCCATGTTTGTTCCGTGTATCTAAGTCACTTTCAATGTGTGTTCTGTGTATCTAAGTCACTTTCAATGTATGTTCTGTGTATCTAAGTCACTTTCAATGTTTGTTCCGTGTATCCAAGTCACTTTCAATGTATGTTCCGTGTATCTAAGTCACTTTCAATGTTTGTTCCGTGTATCCAAGTCACTTTCAATATTTGTTCCGTGTATCTAAGTCACTTTCAATGTTTGTTCCGTGTATCTAAATCACTTTCAATGTTTGTTCCATGTATTTAAGTCACTTTTCAATGTTTGTTCCGTGTATCTAAGTCACTTTCCATGTTTGTTCCGTGTATGTAAGTCACTTTCCATGTTCCGTGTATCTGAGTCACTTTCCATGTTTGTTCCGTGTATCTAAGTCACTTTCAATGTTTGTTCCGTGTATCTAAGTCACTTTCAATGTGTGTTCCGTGTATTTAAGTCACTTTCAATGTTTGTTCCGTGTATCTAAGTCACTTTCAGTGTTTGTTCCGTGTATCCAAGTCACTTTCCATGTTTGTTCCGTGTATCTAAGTCACTTTCAATGTTTGTTCCGTGTATCTAAGTCACTTTCAATGTTCCGTGTATCTAAGTCACTTTCAATGTGTGTTCCATGTATCTAAGTCACTTACCATGTTTGTTCCGTGTATCCAAGTCACTTTTCCATGTGTGTTCCGTGTATCTAAGTCACTTTCAATGTTTGTTCCGGGTATCTAAGTCACTTTCCATGTTTGTTCCGTGTATCTAAGTCACTTTCAATGTTTGTTCCGTGTATCTAAGTCATTTTTCCATGTTTGTTCCGTGTATCTAAGTCACTTTCAATGTTGTTCCGTGTATCTAAGTCACTTTACATGTTTGTTCCGTGTACCTAAGTCACTTTCAATATTTGTTCCGTGTATCTTAGTCACTTTCAATGTTTGTTCCGTGTATCTAAGTCACTTTACATGTTTGTTCCGTGTATCTAAGTCACTTTACATGTTTGTTCCGTGTATCTAAGTCACTTTCAATGTTTGTTCCGTGTATCTAAGTCACTTTCAATGTGTGTTCCGTGTATCTAAGTCACTTTCAATGTTTGTTCTGTGTATTTGTTCTGTGTATCGAAGTCACTTTCCATGTGTGTTCTGTGTATCGAAGTCACTTTCAATGTTTGTTCCGTGTATGTAAGTCACTTTCAATGTTTGTTCTGTGTATCGAAGTCACTTTCAATGTGTGTTCCGTGTATGTAAGTCACTTTCAATGTGTGTTCCGTGTATGTAAGTCACTTTCAATGTGTGTTCCGTGTATGTAAGTCACTTTCAATGTTTGTTCCGTGTATGTAAGTCACTTTCAATGTGTGTTCCGTGTATGTAAGTCACTTTCAATGTGTGTTCCGTGTATGTAAGTCACTTTCAATGTGTGTTCCGTGTATGTAAGTCACTTTCAATGTTTGTTCCGTGTATCTAAGTCACTTTCAATGTTTGTTCTGTGTATTTGTTCTGTGTATCGAAGTCACTTTCCATGTTTGTTCCGTGTATGTAAGTCACTTTCAATGTTTGTTCTGTGTATCGAAGTCACTTCCCATGTTTGTTCTGTGTATTTGTTCTGTGTATCGAAGTCACTTTCCATGTTTGTTCCGTGTATCTAAGTCACTTTCAATGTGTGTTCTGTGTATCTAAGTCACTTTCAATGTTTGTTCTGTGTATCTAAGTCACTTTCAATGTTTGTTCTGTGTATGTAAGTCACTTTCAATGTTTGTTCCGTGTATCTAAGTCACTTTACATGTTTGTTCCGTGTATCTAAGTCACTTTCAATGTTTGTTCCATGTATCTAAGTCACTTTCAATGCTAGTTCCGTGTATCGAAGTCACTTTACATGTTTGTTCCGTGTATCTAAGTCACTTTCAATGTGTGTTCCGTGTATCCAAGTCACTTTCAATATTTGTTCCGTGTATCTAAGTCACTTTCAATGTTTGTTCTGTGTATCGAAGTCACTTTCCATGTTTGTTCTGTGTATTTGTTCTGTGTATCGAAGTCACTTTCCATGTTTGTTCTGTGTATCGAAGTCACTTTCCATGTGTGTTCTGTGTATCGAAGTCACTTTCAATGTTTGTTCCGTGTATGTAAGTCACTTTCAATGTTTGTTCTGTGTATCGAAGTCACTTCCCATGTTTGTTCTGTGTATTTGTTCTGTGTATCGAAGTCACTTTCCATGTTTGTTCCGTGTATCTAAGTCACTTTCAATGTGTGTTCTGTGTATCTAAGTCACTTTCAATGTATGTTCTGTGTATCTAAGTCACTTTCAATGTTTGTTCCGTGTATCCAAGTCACTTTCAATGTATGTTCCGTGTATCTAAGTCACTTTCAATGTTTGTTCCGTGTATCCAAGTCACTTTCAATATTTGTTCCGTGTATCTAAGTCACTTTCAATGTTTGTTCCGTGTATCTAAATCACTTTCAATGTTTGTTCCATGTATTTAAGTCACTTTTCAATGTTTGTTCCGTGTATCTAAGTCACTTTCCATGTTTGTTCCGTGTATGTAAGTCACTTTCCATGTTCCGTGTATCTGAGTCACTTTCCATGTTTGTTCCGTGTATCTAAGTCACTTTCAATGTTTGTTCCGTGTATCTAAGTCACTTTCAATGTGTGTTCCGTGTATTTAAGTCACTTTCAATGTTTGTTCCGTGTATCTAAGTCACTTTCAGTGTTTGTTCCGTGTATCCAAGTCACTTTCCATGTTTGTTCCGTGTATCTAAGTCACTTTCAATGTTTGTTCCGTGTATCTAAGTCACTTTCAATGTTCCGTGTATCTAAGTCACTTTCAATGTGTGTTCCATGTATCTAAGTCACTTACCATGTTTGTTCCGTGTATCCAAGTCACTTTTCCATGTGTGTTCCGTGTATCTAAGTCACTTTCAATGTTTGTTCCGGGTATCTAAGTCACTTTCCATGTTTGTTCCGTGTATCTAAGTCACTTTCAATGTTTGTTCCGTGTATCTAAGTCATTTTTCCATGTTTGTTCCGTGTATCTAAGTCACTTTCAATGTTGTTCCGTGTATCTAAGTCACTTTACATGTTTGTTCCGTGTACCTAAGTCACTTTCAATATTTGTTCCGTGTATCTTAGTCACTTTCAATGTTTGTTCCGTGTATCTAAGTCACTTTACATGTTTGTTCCGTGTATCTAAGTCACTTTACATGTTTGTTCCGTGTATCTAAGTCACTTTCAATGTTTGTTCCGTGTATCTAAGTCACTTTCAATGTGTGTTCCGTGTATCTAAGTCACTTTCAATGTTTGTTCTGTGTATTTGTTCTGTGTATCGAAGTCACTTTCCATGTGTGTTCTGTGTATCGAAGTCACTTTCAATGTTTGTTCCGTGTATGTAAGTCACTTTCAATGTTTGTTCTGTGTATCGAAGTCACTTTCAATGTGTGTTCCGTGTATGTAAGTCACTTTCAATGTGTGTTCCGTGTATGTAAGTCACTTTCAATGTGTGTTCCGTGTATGTAAGTCACTTTCAATGTTTGTTCCGTGTATGTAAGTCACTTTCAATGTGTGTTCCGTGTATGTAAGTCACTTTCAATGTGTGTTCCGTGTATGTAAGTCACTTTCAATGTGTGTTCCGTGTATGTAAGTCACTTTCAATGTTTGTTCCGTGTATCTAAGTCACTTTCAATGTTTGTTCTGTGTATTTGTTCTGTGTATCGAAGTCACTTTCCATGTTTGTTCTGTGTATCGAAGTCACTTTCCATGTGTGTTCTGTGTATCGAAGTCACTTTCAATGTTTGTTCCGTGTATGTAAGTCACTTTCAATGTTTGTTCTGTGTATCGAAGTCACTTCCCATGTTTGTTCTGTGTATTTGTTCTGTGTATCGAAGTCACTTTCCATGTTTGTTCCGTGTATCTAAGTCACTTTCAATGTGTGTTCTGTGTATCTAAGTCACTTTCAATGTTTGTTCTGTGTATCTAAGTCACTTTCAATGTTTGTTCTGTGTATGTAAGTCACTTTCAATGTTTGTTCCGTGTATCTAAGTCACTTTACATGTTTGTTCCGTGTATCTAAGTCACTTTCAATGTTTGTTCCATGTATCTAAGTCACTTTCAATGCTAGTTCCGTGTATCGAAGTCACTTTACATGTTTGTTCCGTGTATCCATATTTGTTTTCCTTCCCCTAAGGATGCTTCTTACCAAAATCCAATCAGTCCTTTATGACTTGTGAATTATATACTTACCTCCATCCAGCCCCTCCAGCCCCAGTCACCATTTATTAGCTCACCTGGACCGAAGGTGTATGGGGAAATAGAGGTAATTCCTTTAAATCGCTACTAGTCATAAATTTATGAATGGATTTGAACCCAATTTAGTAAGAAACATTCTTTGGGGAAGCGGAACAGATTTTGCATAAATGGTGACTCTGACCCCCAAGGGGCCAAAGGGGCGGGGCCTAATGGGGAAATAGAGGTAATTCCTTTAAATCGCTACCAGTCATAAAGTTATGAATGGATTTGAACCCAATTTGGTCAGAAACATCCTTTGGGGAAGGGGAACAGATTTTGCATAAATGGTGACTCTGACCCCCAAGGGGCCAAAGGGGCGGGGCCTAATGGGGAAATAGAGATGATTCCTTCAAATCGCTACTAGTCATAAAGTTATGAATGGATTTGAACCCAATTTGGTCAGAAACATCCTTTGGGGATGGGGAATAGATTTTGCATAAATGGTGACTCTGACCCCCAAGGGGCCAAAGGGGCGGGGCCTAATGGGGAAACAGAGGTAATATCTTTAAATCGCTACTAGTCATAAAATTATGAAAAGATTTGAACCGAATTTGGTCAAAAACATCATTGGGGGAAGGGGAACAGATTTTGCATAAATGGTGACTCTGACCCCCAAGGGGCCAAAGGGGCGGGGCCTAATGGGGAAACAGAGGTAATATCTTTAAATCGCTACTAGTCATAAAATTATGAAAAGATTTGAACCGAATTTGGTCAAAAACATCATTGGGGGAAGGGGAACAGATTTTGCATAAATGGTGACTCTGACCCCCAAGGGGCCAAAGGGGCGGGGCCCCATATGGGAAATAGAGGTAATTCCTTTAAATCGCTACTAGTCATAAAGTTATGAATGGTTTTTAACGCAATTTAGTAAGAAACATCCTTTGGGAAAGGGGAACAGATTTTGCATAAATGGTGACTCTGACCCCCAAGGGGCCAAAGGGGCGGGGCCTAATGGGGAAATAGAGGTAATTCCTTCAAATCGCTACTAGTCATAAAGTTATGAATGGATTTGAACCCAATTTGGTCAGAAACATCCTTTAGGAAAGGGGAACAGATTTTGCATAAATGGTGACTCTGACCCCCAAGGGGCCAAAGGGGCGGGGCCTAATGGGGAAATAGAGGTAATTCCTTCAAATCGCTACTAGTCATAAAGTTATGAATGGATTTATACCCAAATTGGTCAGAAACATTCTTATGTGAAGGGGAACAGATTTTGCATAAATGGTGACTCTGACCCCCGAGGGGCCAAAGAGGCGGGGCCCCATATGGGAAATAGAGGTAACTTTAAGACTAGTAGCGATTTAAAGGAATTATCCTTTAAATCGCTACTAGTCTTAAAGTTATGAATGGATTTGAACCCAATTTAATAAGAAACATCTTTTTGGGAAGGGGAGCAGATTTTGCATAAATTGTGACTCTGACCCCCGAGGGGCCAAAGGGGCGGGGCCCCATATGGGAAATAGAGGTAATTCCTTTAAATCGCTACTAGTCATAAATTTATGAATGGATTTGAACCCAATTTGGTCAGAAACATCCTTTGGGGAAGGGGAACAGATTTTGCATTAATGGTGACTCTGACCCCCAAGGGGCCAAAGGGGCGGGGCCTAATGGGGAAATAGAGGTAATTCCTTAAAATCGCTACTAGTCATAAAGTTATGAATGGATTTGAACCCAATTTGGTAAGAAATATTCTTGGGGGAAGGGGAACAGATTTTGGATAAATGGTGACTCTGACCCCCGAGGGGCAAAAGGGGTGGGGCCCCATATAGGAAATAGAGGTAATTCCTTTAAATCACTACTAGTCATAAAGTTATAAATGCATGTTGTAAACTCAGAGAGTCTGGACTTCATTATTTCTTTAAAGCAGTTGGGATCCCCACGTTTTAACCATAAATAGCATTGTTTGAGGTTAACAAACAAAAGGAATTGAACATGAACATTATTTTGACATTTGGTCAAATCCAACCAGGTGAGCGATACAGGCCCCATGGGCCTCTTGTTTAAAATTTGTACCCCGGAAGGATGCTTCTGATCAAATGGTCAAAATTGATTCAGTCCTTTGTGACTAGTGATGATTTCATAGGACTTGCCTCTATTTCCCCCATTTGACCCCGACTTTCTGGCCCAAGAGTCATCATTGGTACAAAATGTGTTTCCCTTCCCCAAGGATGGTCAAATCTACTCAATCAGTCCTAAGTACATGTAGTAGCATTTTAAAGGAAATGTTGACTAACAGATGACAGACCAGTATACTTGATGCTATTGAAATACAAATCAAGAGTCAAGAATGCAGTAATAAGTTTTATTCTAAAGTTTGATCACATGAATTATTTATAACAAAAAAGATGGAATTCTGATGTGATGCAACAACAAGCAACAAGCATAAATGTTGGGATGCCAGACTACCAGCATCACTCACTATACAACAAAATTGTCTAGGAAACAAACGTTTGTCTACCCTGAAGCATTCCTTTGAATCTTAAAAGAGAGGTTTATTATGTAAATCAAAACAACTGTTCACATGCAGTTTATCCAAGTACAACAAATCATTACAGATTATTCACAAAAAATTGTACAAAATTGTGTTCCTGTGGAGTTTCATTGAATCTTATTTGTGGTAAAACATTCAAAAAGACAAAAAAGTATTTCATTTTATTGATATAATGATATGTAGTTTGTTTCTTAAATTATCTTTTTAATGTAAAAAAAGTTAATAAAGAATTAAATTTGGATATTGTGTGAAGATGTGCAATTTGATGAACATCACACACAGACCCTGATCCTCAAGATATGCCTAGTTCACTTACTGGCCAGCCATGAAATCGGAGATTATGTATTTTCAATAGGATGGAATAAATTATACAATTACTGTTTAAATGCTTATAATATTAATCCATTATTTTACAGTTTTCAGAGAGGATAAAATGCAAACTAAATTTTTTCGATATTAATTTGTACAAAATATGATTTAAAAATAAATCTCGTTACACTGAATAAATTTTAAAACATGAAAAAAATAAAAGGAAAAAAACAGAAATGTTTAAAGCAGAGACATATCCTATAGATCTATATATACGTCCCTGGTTTAAAGATATAACTGGAATGTGATAAAAAAAAATATTACAAGTTCCTGAATATATGTGCAATATACTACAAAGAACTAAACACTAAAACTAACTTAATTACACATGTAGATCAATATATGTAGAGATTCTTGTAAAGTTTCATTTCAGAAATAATATTTCAATGTAAACCCTATACCAACCTTTCAGAGAGGAATATGTTTAACCTCGGTGTAACAGGAGAGGAAAATGCAATGACCAGACCGAGATTCAAACCCAGGACCTCAGGACACACAGACACACTCTGCATATGAGCCGCCTGGCCACTGGCGTTCAGCCCAGTCTACTTCCGAACGTTTAGTACACAATTCGAACGACGCCTACATATACATGTGTTACTGTATTTATCAGCAATAGGCCCCACCATATCTACTGCTATGAAGTTGAATTAATCAAATACTATTCCTTAGTCCAGTAAAGCCCACCTGTGGCTATGAGCCGGAGTCGGAGGTTGTGCTGGCCCCCAGGGCTTATTGCTGGATAAGTATGGTAATCCACTGTACATTACACAACCCAAGCACATCTTTCTCCTCTCGACGAACAAACAAATTACCAGAGATGAAGACAAGTAATCATTAAACTGTTGGTTAACAAGAGGCCCAATGGCAGGTGAGCCAAATATTACTCAGAGAAAAATAAAGTTCATAAAGGATCAAGTTGAACTAGATTTGATGACCTAGATGAAACAGAAGATGCTTACCCTTCAGGAACACCTGGTCCTAGTCTCCTTGTACTTTTTTAAGGATCTCCATGCACATCTATATATCTTTTATACTTCGCCCTTGTTTAATCATTATTGAAATTGGAATTATGGTCTTGCAATAGTCAATACTTTGCCCCAATAAAATAGGTAAATGTGTTTAGCCAGGAGAGGAGAAAACGGCTTGAAATACAAATGTTTATGCATACATTAGCTACTACACCTCTCAAAATGGAAAAGTGTCGGTAATGAGCAACCACAGTCCACATAATTCCCTCTCTTGCTTCATTGGGTGAATCGATCGATTTCTTGTTACTTGAAAAACCATGTGAAAATCTATACTTGTTACAAAAAGAAGTAAAATGTATTGTGAGTGGATTTCCAGTAGGATGATGCCCAGATAACACTGATATTAGCTTCACAACCAAATACAAGCATTGTAATACACTTCATAAAGACAGCGTATGCCATAGATATATTTACATAGTATGCTACAGAAAGCGAAATTGCGATACTGTACACTGATTTTATTGAACACTCCATCATGATACCGTAGGCATCAGATTATCATTTGAAAAATAAATGTGTTTCAAAAATAATTTGTTCTGGCGCCATTTCCATCAACATTCCTTCACTTTACTAGCCAAGTGTAGCCAAGTACGAGAGTATCAAATCGAACACACTTGGCTAGCAAAGTTGGGAGTTCCCTTGCTAAAAAAATGTATACGTAAGCATTACAGAATAAAGGGAAAGTTTTGTAAGTAAAATTATTTCTTTCAATCCAATAATGCTTTCCTACAGAGACTTGAGTCGAGGAATATTCTTAAGTGAAGGAATATTGATAAAACGAGAGTCTTGATAGACTGTTTACACATGACTTGGTCACAAATAGATACCAGAGCAGCAAACTCAACAGATGTTCAATGAAAAAAGTAGAGAACAACAAATAAATGTGAAAAGACAATGAAAAACACTGAAGAATATGGAGATATATTATACTCCACGGTACTGAGCACGGCAACTGTCTAAAATACATGGTATCAGGAACTGATTATGTAGTCCAAAAAGCACACTTAACAGTAAAGCAGCTTTGCTTTTTCTCTCCAAAATTGTAGTGTTCTGTGACTTAACATCAATTGTGCAGTCAGTATTATATGGTAGTGTATATACTGGTCCAAGGCCCCATATCTCACAGGTGTGAATACTGGTCCAAGGCCCAATTACACAAGTGTGAATACTGGTCCAAGGCTCCATATCTCACAAGTGTGAATACTGATCCAAGGCCCCATATCTCACAGGTGTGAATACTGGTCCAAGGCTCCATATCTCACAAGTGTGGATACTGGCTTTAGACCTCACTATACACACGTGTGAATACTGGCCCAACTACACAACACACAAGTGTGTGAATTCTGGTCCTAGGCCCCATTCTTCAAAAGTGTAAATACTGGTCCTGTGACCTAGAGAGCCGTAGAAGTGGGTAAATACTTGAGAGAAGCAATGCAACAGACGGCCATGGAGATAAAAACGGATAAACCAGTAACTGGTTAAAATATTGATTATGAATTATTTCAATTATCCTCTTTTGAAGACGGTCACTAATAACACAGAACACTTAACACTGTTAAATACTTACTGTAGCACCTTGGGTACATTACTGAATGACGATCTTTGATTGACAACATGATTAAGTTGGTACAAGACAAAAAGGAAAATAGAATTTGTTATACTAGAAATTAACAAAATGTGGCAGTATATACATATGTATATAATATCAAGGTCAACGAAAGGTCACTTCCTGTGTTACAGTAATATGTACAATATATATATATACACCAATGGAAATGTCCAAAAGATCAGGCATGAGTGATGCTACATGTCATAGTGAGTTTTCACATGATTGAAGGGTGTACATTTCACAAGTGATTTTGTACACAAAATTGCAAATGTTGATATATTATAATGTACCACCAACAGTATATAATATGCAGTTTTTTTGTTCAACCAGTGAAGTTGTACTATATTCACTATATGTGGATAATACATACAAACTAGTATTACACAAGATTATGTGTCTCACTTGTCCTGCTAAGTTTTAAGTTCACATAAATTTATGTACCCCCCTCCCCAACAACCTCCACATTAGTAATTATAAAATGATAGTATGGAAGCACCCAGCAAGAAATACCAAATTTCGAAAAAATAACTTTAAAATTCACCTAAATATGATGTTTTACCCACAAAAATCATTGTTCCTTCTGAAAGGCGAGAAAAAAATAAATCTTGACTACAACAATTCATAACTGGTATGACATTAACACTCAAGTCTGTTTCATTTACAACATCATTAAACATGCTAAAATTTATCAACACACTTAAGATACCTGTCCACATTACAGTAAATATACTTCGGTACACAAATATCCACAACGGGTCTGCTTACAGACGATATTCATATATGACACACTTTATACAGGAGTATTCACACACACACAATGTCTTCCTAAGATTTCAACTGAAATTTGACGGCTAAATATATATATATACATGTAAAAAAAAAAAAAAAAAAAATGGCACAACCTATTACATTATATACAATCAACCTATAAATAAACTTGTTAATTATTGGAAGGCTTTCTCTATTATTTGATTTAACACTTTGATAAGAATTTTATATCAAACAGCAGTTTGTTTCGGAATTTTGTGGTCTCCTTTACCATGATTTACCAGTAATACGCCCAGACCTTCATGCTATGCCACAATAAACTTTACTTTGAAACAGATTTTATGGATATATAGGCCCCTTAGGATTATTGCATGATAGATGTGGTACTATTTAATGAAAACCTCAAGCTCTGGTCATACTGTGTCCAACATGGAAAAGGCTACAGCATAAAGCAGCCAGAACTCCCGCTTTAGTCTGTCAGGGGGCTCGTCAAATTCTTAACATATCAAAATATGTAATATACTTAATATTCACTCTGGCTACGGCAATCTAAACAAAACAAATGCACTCAACATGTAACAATAGACCTTAACAAAGGAATGTACCAACAATGTGACAAACAAAATATGCCTATCACAGCAACAAATATACAGCAGGGTCCAAGCACATAAATAGTACAAACAAATCTATATTGGTCAGACTTTCTATCAAATATTGATTAAAAGAAAGTTAGTATTAACAATATATTCCTCTGTAAAAATAAATTGTTAACATCTACTTTTTATGGTACATGGGTGTCACTTTCAACAACATTTCACAGAAATGGTTCACACAAGACATCATTTTAATGAAAAGAAAAATAGTTACACATTCAGAATGTTCTGTCACTTAAAAGAGACCGAGGTTTTATCTTCAAACGGTAGCCAACCATTTATCAAACTGCAAATTAACCTCATCAATATTGAAAAATTTGCTTTTAAACATTTTTTTTCTCTCAGAGATTTTGGCATTCAATTTCACACCTAATGGAGGTGCCTTTTTCTTGTGCCTCTTGTCACATTTGCTGATTTTACTGAATTAGCATTCAAAACAACCTTTGGTACATGCAGCCGGGAAAAAGACCTCTACACGGCAACAAAGACTGGACATACACAACACGGTGATGAATAATTCCACCTTCCAGGATAATTATATATCTGGTATATACAACATATCAAATTTATACAAAATTATACTTTGTACTATACTTTGTACAAGTATTTCATAATGCTTGTTAAGTTATCTTCGGCTAAATTCAGTGATGATAGAAAATGTGACATGGTGGTGACCATCTTCTATACTCTGTGCAAGGAGCGGGTTATGTTCACCTCCACGAAAGCGAAAGTGAACATAATCCCTTGAGCATCAAACATGGGCGGTGACAAGTTTTGAGCCGAAAATATGAACTGAAATTAATTTTTGCATTTTAAAACAAAGTGTAAAATTTGGAATAAGCACAAGCACTTGAACAAACAGAAGACAGTAAACCTGTCGACAATCACACACACACGCTGTAAAATTTCTTATAGACGGATAATAGGAATGTAAATATCAATAAGCATTTCAACAATGTAGGATGCATGTAAAAGAAAAAAATAGCAAAAAAAATTATGGCTCAAAATAAAAAATTATTGACAATTCTATCTATGTATATGGAGCTTAAGGAACACTATTTTCCCAAATTTGACTAAATTCAATTTGGTCCACAAAGTATTATTACACACGAGTTTATACCTCTGGTCCATTTCACAAGTAAACTTCTTAATTCTCAACTCAGGTCAACACTTTATAATCCTCACTAACTCCCTTAAAAAACATTATACAAAGAACTTTGATAAAAGTTTAATTTTGGTATTTCTAACTTTAAAACGGATGTATTTGAATTTTGTGTAATGGTTTCCTCAGATTGATAATATACACACGAAGCATGTCTGTTCACATCTGCCTGCAGAAAACTCGACGACATGACCAAAACAAAAACACAACCAAATCCTGGTCACGTTACTAAAATCACAACCAAGTAATCTTATTCACAACGTACAGTAAAAAAAAAAAAAAAAAGAACAAAAATTCTACCAGGTCACTAAGACTGCATCGGTAAGGGAACGCAGTTTAATTTTGATTTTAGTGTATATGAATATTCCATTTTTAATGGAGCGGTATTAAGTTATTGTACAATGTCATATTCAATGTTTTATAAAACATTACAGATATTAAAATTCCACAGTGAAGTTAATATCCCATTGGTGACCATGTGGAATGACCAAACACATTTTATTCTACACACAAGTTCTAATTTAAAAGGTATGTAGATCTATAGCAGATTCTGCAGCTGCAACAAAGGTATAGATGTACCAAAAATTAATAAGCTGTGCAACATATTTACAAAATGAATGTGTAGTACTCGAGTTGTGACCTTAGGCTACGAATGATTACATCACATAGGGTTAATATATTGTGCTATTCAATAGCAAGTCGCAGAAAAAACATTAACTTCTTCACATGAACTGAATAACCTTTCACTCCCAAATCTCCCGATTTCTATCCTTATGATAAGTCTTTCGTCACGATAATAGTCACCACTTCAATTTTCAAATTTCCTGTGATTTTAACTTCTTTGGAATTCATAAAGTTGTCTTAAACTTCTCAGGAGTTTTATTTGCACATGCCTAGCTTCACTGGGTATCGATGTACTCCAACGCCATCTTGTAGCAGAATTGGTACTGCTCCTGAAAAAGGGAGACAAATCAGTTACTCTTTTGTCATTTCTGTAGAAAATGAAACTCCAGTTTTTATAACAAAGTCACATCATTCTCGTTACATACAGATATAAAGTGTACAAATTGTTGTTACTATATATATATGTATATTTACTAGTGTCTTAATAAAGGGGCGGGTTGCCAAGAAAATTTCACAATTGTTTGTACTGCTATTACTTGCACACAAAACATAATTGTTTTGTCCATTTTAAGATATTAAAGAATTTTTTTTAAATAATCTAAAGTAAAGCAAATAATCAACTTACTCTAACTTGATCTACTATGGTAAAATTTTTCTTCCAGCAAATATATAAGATATTTCATAGTGAATAGTGATTATTATCATATTAAATTGGAAAGTGAAAAACAGATTAGAAATCTTAATTGAATGTCCAAAGAGAATCTTGACTTACCAAGTCCTCTATAAATTGTGGTCGGTTAGTACGAATGGTCATAACAGTTTGGAACACATCAACCTCGTGGTCCCTTTGCATCCGCTCCAGTAGGAGGCTCACCGCACAGAAAACACCACTTTTACTCGCACCATTCCTAAAAAAAAAAAATTGGATAACAGGGTTTCAAATATATTTTGTGAATCTTTTCTCTTGAATGAAGGGAATATTTCAGATTATTAGAATCAATATACCCTTCTTAACAAGTTGTTTCATTAAGCTTGAAGCATAATTGTTTTTAAACTGAAAGTTATTGCATTATTTAAACTCCTCTTTAGTAACAATGTAGACGAGCAAATGTCTGTCAGACATAAATGCCACTTGACACCCCAAAACAGCATCGGCAGTTCCTGTGATTAGCTAGTTACATTGCATCAGTATGGGACGGGATGGGCATGGGTAACACTAGTACCATTTCAGGGCAGGGGCATAATAAAAGTGAAGTCAGACACATTTTTAATTGATTTCATAAGCAATTTGGACCCTGAAACTAAACAGGATGTACAAGAATTTAGTCATCTTATTTGAAATGTCACATGGCTAAGGTTCTTCCTTATTCAATGAATTCTTTTCTTGCTACTAGTTCTCATTAGGTTAATTTCAAGGGCACGGTTTTTCAAAAGTGAGAGGCGATTTACACTTTAACAAAAAAATCTCTTGCTCAATAGTTTCTGGTAACACTGACTTGACAAACTTTTATGAAACTCCATAGCACTCTTCATTTTCTTCCCATCTGTCTATTTTAAGAAATGTACACACAAAGGTTTTAAAAAAAAAGGAGAAAGGAGATTTTCACTAATCACGATGAAGCTAATGACCTTTTGAACAAGTGGTCCCACAGAGGTACTTACATGCAATGGACTGTGATTGGTCCTTTGCCACTCTGTTTCAGCCAATCACAAACCATGTCCAACAACTGGACAAGAGCGGCAGTGTCGGGTACTTTTTCTGAGTCGGACCAAGACCTCAGCTGAAACTGTTTGATTGCACGTGCTTCTCCCTAAAAGATGAAAAGTGTATATTAGTGGTATATTCCTTGGTGTCGGTATAACGGGCGGGGAGAAGTGTCATACAAATGTGCCTGTGACGTGGCGTTTCAGTGAGATGGCACTATAAAGTAGTCCAATGTGAATATGCACGATTCTCAAATGTCATAAGTATGTTTGATGTACAAAAATTCAGGATTTGCACTTGGAATTTTATAAGTGAGGTCCTTTACATGGTAATTGACTTCCTGAAAAACATTTTATTTCCTGTGTTTCAATAGGCTATGGGGGACAGCTTCAACACAAAATCTTACATACAAGAACCTAGCTACAAACTACTGATCAACAACAGAATTTTATGCTTAAACACTTAAAGACATTTTTTTAGATTATTACTGCACAAAAAAAGGAATTAAATAATTTTAACCTTTAAGAAATATTCTTTTTGATGTTATGAAACCAGAATATACTTAACTGTGAACACAGTAAATAGATTTAATTGTGCTTTATTTCTGATTTTGTTGGTTTACCTAAATGAAGCCAATACAGCTGGGTCACTAACCTTCAAGTGATTGCATACTTTGAAAATGCGCTCAGATACATTAGGGTCTACCTCCCTGGAAGACAATAGTTCAATACTGAGAGGGTCATATTCCACCGTGTATCCGTGTTCCTCTGGCCAGTACAGGGCACACGTCTGAAAAGGACAAATCAGGATATCGTGGTACAGTAATAGGATTATGCTATTGATTCTTTATCTGTTGATAAGCCATTAAATTACTTTGGTAAGGATTTGATCTATACGAATCTCTACTTACCTGGTCGTTTCTGTCAAAGTCATTGAGCATGACGACAGTGTTAGAGTTGTAGTCGTACAACATTCTCCAGAAGTCTGCCACTGTATTAGGTAAAGGCATCTGTGTCACAATGAATGCATCTTTGTGAGTGTAGCCCTGTAACAAAAACATGACTGGTTGTGTAAACATTTATCTCCGATACAACCCTATAAACATTTATCTCTGATACAACCCTATAAACATTTATCTCTGATACAACCCTATAAATATTTATCACTGATACAACCCTATAAATATTTATCTCTGATACAACCCTATAAATATTTATCTCTGATACAACCCTATAATCATTTATCTGTGATACAACCCTATAAACATTTATCTCTGATACAACCCTATAAACATTTATCTCTGATACAACCCTATAAACATTTATCTCTGATACAACCCTATAAACATTTATCTCTGATACAACCCTATAAACATTTATCTCTGATACAACCCTATAAACATTTATCTCTGATACAACCCTATAAACATTTATCTCTGATACAACCGTATAATTATTTATCTCTGATACAACCCTATAATTATTTATCTCTGCTACAACCCTGCCTGTGTAAACACACTACCCTAATATACAATTTTCAATCATATAAGCAACCATTTTTAAGATGATATATTTTTCCGATGGCCTTGAAGCATCTTTAATATTTCTTTTTATTAACTGTAACACAACTTACAGATAAGAATATGGCATTGATGTAGTCGTTACAGCCCTCAACTTGGGTGTACAGGTGTGGTCGGCATCGATTGGCTGTAACAGAATAGGGATTCATTCAAAGATTATTTATAAAGTCGAGAGAATGATATAATTTCCTCTATGGTTAACTGGATCATCTGGATTCCCTTTGATTGTACTCCTACTTCAGACCATATGGAGAGCGATGATCTGATTTAAAAATACTGTGAAATTGATCCTTTTCTTGTGTTTTTATTTTTGCGTATTTTGTGGGTAATTTGACTAACTCGTACACTTAGACATCTGTTATTTCATAGAGCCATAAATCACCTTTACCACAAATATTTAACAATAAAACTAACAGTTCTTCTATAACAGTACAAATAAAATACTCATATCATGTATTACCTGGTAAAATGTTCTTCACTCTGTTTTTACCAAGGTTTTCTGGTAACATGGCAGCTTTAAACTCGTCTGTATCCATGGTATGTGTGACATCTTGGACAGCCTACAAAACAAAGAATATAACAACATAATCACTATCAACACAAAGCTTAACTTAATAACAACAGAAAAACAGCATGAAATTCCTACTAGATACACTGGTTTGGATGGCAATAATTACAAGGTTGCCCTACTAGAGACACTTGTTTGGATGGCAATAATTACAAGGTTGCCCTACTAGAGACACTGGTTTGGATGACAATGGCCACAAGGTAATCCTACTAGAGACACTGGTTTGGATGGCAATGGCCACAAGGTAATCCTACTAGAGACATTGGTTTGGATGGTAATGGCCACAAGGTTATCCTACTAGAGACACTGACTTGGATGGCAATGGCCACAAGGTAATCCTACTAGAGACACTGGTTTGGATGACAATAACCACAAGGTTATCCTACTAGAGACACTGGTTTGGGTGGCAATGGCCACAAGGTTATCCTACTAGAGACGCTGGTTTGGACGACAATGGCCACAAGGTAATCCTACTAGAGACACTGGTTTGGATGACAATGGCCACAAAGTAATTCTACTAGAGACACTGGTTTGGATGACAATGGCCATAAGGTAATCCTACTAGAGACACTGGTTTCTATGACAATGGTCACAAGGTAATCCTACTAGAGACACTGGTTTGGATGGTAATGGCCACAAGGTAATCCTACTAGAGACATTGGTTTCTATGACAATGGCCACAAGGTTATCCTACTAGAGACTTGGTTTGGATGACAATAACCACAAGGTAATCCTACTAGAGACTTGGTTTGGGGCGGCAATGACCACAAGGTCATCCTACTAGAGACATTGGTTTGGATGACAATAACCACAAGGAAATCCTACTAGAGACATTGGTTTCTATGGCAATGGCCACCAGGTAATCCTACTAGAGACACTGGTTTGGATGACGATGGCTACAAGGTAATCCTACTAGAGACATTGGTTTAGATGACAATGACCACAAGGTAATTCTACTAGAGACACTGGTTTGGATAACAATGGTCACAAGGTAATCCTACTAGAGACATTGGTTTCTATGACAATGGTCACAAGGTAATCCTACTAGAGACATTGGTTTCTATGACAATGGCCACAAGGTCATCCTACTAGAGACACTGGTTTAGATGACAATGGTCACAAGGTACTCCTACTAGAGACATTGGCTTGGATGGCAATGGCCACAAGGTAATCCTATTAGAGACACTGGTTTAGATGACAACGATCACAAGGTAATTCTACTAGAGACACTGGTTTGAATATTAATGGCCCGAGGAAATCCTACTAGAGACATTGGTTTCTATGACAATGGCCACAAGGTTATCCTACTAGAGACACTGGTTTGGATATTAATGGCCACAAGGAAATCCTACTAGAGACATTGGTTTCTATGACAATGGCCACAAGGTTATCCTACTAGAGACACTGGTTTGGATGGTAATGGCCACAAGGTAATCCTACTAGAGACACTGGTTTGGGTGGTAATGGTCACAAGGTAATCCTACTAGAGACATTGGTTTCTATGACAATTGTCACAAGGTAATCCTACTAGAGACACTGGTTTGGGTGGTAATGGTCACAAGGTAATCCTACTAGAGACATTGGTTTCTATGACAATGGCCACAAGGTAATCCTACTAGAGACACTGGTTTGGATGGCAATGGCCACAAGGTAATCCTACTAGAGACATTGGTTTGGATGGTAATGGCCACAAGGTTATCCTACTAGAGACACTGACTTGGATGGCAATGGCCACAAGGTAATCCTACTAGAGACACTGGTTTGGATGGTAATGGCCACAAGGTTATCCTACTAGAGACATTGGTTTGGATGGCAATGGCCTAGAACATGGTCTGGCTGTTGAGATTAATAAAGGACGTTTAAAATGAAAATGTTTTTAATTTCTTTTTAAATCTACACACAACAAGAAGTCAAGCACTCTCAAAATTCAAAGACAAAATGTCAAATTCAAGCACTTTTAAACATTTTCTTCTTTGTGATGTAAACATTTCCGGATTTTTCAAGCACTATAGTCAAATGGTGTGGTATAGGGTCCCTACTGGTATATCCTCACTGTTACCTTGAACTGATCCTCCAGTGGTGTTGTTATTTGATCTGGTTTGAGGACGGACATGTCCTCATATTTCCGCCTGTACTGGTCGTTAGGTATGGTAGTTTCACCAGCCTTGATAGCCTCTAACAGCGCCTCATATACAAATACATACTGCTCCTGTTGGTTAAATGTATTGTTTATTAAATATTATGTTCTTTTACTGTTCACAATGACTTACAATTACTTAAAACATAAAAACATATTATATATATTGTATATGTTAAAGTATATATAACACATTGTTTGCTGGGTTATTGGCCCTAGAACAGCTAGGGTCATTTTGAGGTTGGGGTCTCCATGTAGTAGCTGGTGGCTACATCTCTGAATAACATAAAATATTCCTGTCATATGCCATCAAGACCAATTAGGGTAAAGCATCTTGTCCAAGGACAATGACACCTGTCAAGGGGTCAATCACCTTAGTTGCTTAAACATCTTACTATAACCTAATGATCTTTAATCTACTCAGCTTTCAGAATAAAGCACATCCGATAAATGTAAAAATAGTAACAGTGACTTTCACCCAACAACCCTTAAACTGGAGATATTTTGGTCCTTTATCTTTTTGTGAGGTCTGATAAAAATCCCTCAAGAAATGAAGCTGCTAAAGCACTACATTTTTGTACAAGACAGGCAGAGAGGAAATCTATCGTCCCCTTGGTTTAACAGGTAGGTGGACTAATATGTTATACATACGTACAAAGACAGGTGGAAATGAAACCTATAGTCCTCTAGGTTTCACTGCTAGGGGACTAATTCATAAATATAAGATGGATGGTGAGGAAACCTATAGTACCCTCTGTTTCTCTGGTAGGTGGATTAATACATATGTATAAGATGGACAAATAGGAAACCTATCGGCCCCTTGGTTTAACTGGTAGGTGGATTAATACATATGTATAAGATGGACGAATAGGAAACCTATCATCCCCTTGGTTTATCTGTGGAAGAGCGGATGGAGAGGAAACATATATAGTCACCTCCGTTTCACAGTTAGGGGGAACTAATACATACGTACAAGACGGATGGAAATGAAACCTATTGTCCCATCGGTTTAACTGGTAGGTGGACTAATAATAAATTTTCCATACCCAGGTCTGGATCATATTGATCCTGTTACACCTCATGAGCTGGGCACATCTCAGTACATCTACGACTCCTTCTTCCTTGGCTTGGTACAGAAGATAGTCCAGAGCTATGTATGTCCCCGATCGTCCAATACCCGCACTGAAACACAAACACATACCCTCAATAACTGATACTGCTATTTCCTAAATGTAATCTTTGAAAAACATCAAATTTCATTTACAAAAAACTTTCAGTGATGAAGCTAGCATTACAAGTAATAATTCTAGACTATATCTGATAAACTTTCAATGATTGTCATATAGCTCTTGGCCTGGATGGAAGTGCGAGTCTTACTGTGGGAGAAAACCGGTGTAACTAGAGAGAACCTATGTGGTCCAGCAGATGACCACAATAAACTTTCAAGTGCAAGATTAGAGAATCAAACCCTGGTCTTATGGATCTTTCTACTTCACTACAAATTTATTTATTTATTTAACGGGTTTTATATCCGCTATTACGGCCTTGGGGCCTTTCAGCTGACAAATTTCACTACAAAGGTTTGTCCTGGTTGTTAAATTAATTTGTACTTATTTCATAACTTGAAATCCAATTAGGTCGATGTTGCATTAACAATATCCTAAATTTGTATGATCTTATTAAGTTTATTCCAGGAGCATTAATAGAGGGGTTCTTGCATAACAAAAATGCCGCATGCCACATACCTTTAACCCAAACAATTGCTGTTAGTATTACCTGCAGTGTACAATGATTGGAGCCGTACTTTCTGGGGTGTAGGTTTCAACCTTACGCTTGAATGTGAGCAGCGGTGTGGGATAGGTCAGTGCCCCATGATCAGACCAGGATGTGAAGTGGAACTGTTTCACAGTCCGACTAGACTCGTTCTTCAAAAAGACAAGTGTTGGACACATCTAAATGAATGGCATGCACAGCAACACAGTCTTTACTAGGGTATCAAATCAACTTCAATCAATAAACTTCAAGCTCAAGATGTCTGAAAATGAGACTTGCACAATTCCTAATCAAAATTTAAACTACTGTGTCATTTCATCAAACAACATGCACCGGGTACAAGCCAACCCTCGAGGGTGTAGGGGAGATACAGATTATAGTGTATGTATTGTTTATAACCATTGTATATCCATCTATATACTTCATTTTTCATGACAAGTTCAGCAAAATATCAAAAAAATTCTCCTTCTACAACGTTAACATGGTGGCTAATACATCGTGTCATGTGAATCATGGTAAATCCCTCCTTCCCCAACATGGTGGCTTGTACATGGTGTCATGTGAATCATGGTTTTGGTAAACATAGAAATTAGAAAACATGCAGAGGTTGAAAATTGTTGGAAAAAACTCCATTCCATATTATACTGACCATAGATGTTTTCAAGGAAGTGTACTTAACCATCTCGGCTTAAAAAATTGTCACTTAAGGACAGGGCAAGGACTTGTTGAAATGAAAAAGTGTGGGATGTAGAAACTGACTGCTGCAATAGAAGTGGTGATCAATGGATCGATTGTGGTTACAAAGTTGGGAGGTTGAAATGAGTGGATTCTGGAAACAAGCGCGGGAGGTTGAAATGAGTGGATTCTGGTTACAATGTTGGGAGGTTGAAATGAGTGGATTCTGGAAACAAGCGCGGGAGGTTGAAATGAGTGGATTTTGGAAACAAGCGTGGGAGGTTGAAATGAGTGGATTCTGGAAACAAGCGCGGGAGGTTGAAATGAGTGGATTCTGGTTACAATGTTGGGAGGTTGAAATGAGTGGATTCTGGAAACAAGCGCGGGAGGTTGAAATGAGTAGATTCTGGTTACAATGTTGGGAGGTTGAAATGAGTGGATTCTGGAAACAAGCGCGGGAGGTTGAAATGAGTGGATTTTGGAAACAAGCGTGGGAGGTTGAAATGAGTAGATTCTGGTTACAAGCTCGGGAGGTTGAAATGAGTGGAATCTGGTTACAAGCTCGGGAGGTTGAAATGAGTGGATTCTGGTTACAAGCTCGGGAGGTTGAAATGGGTTAGTTCCTGATACAGAGATGGGTTACTGAAATGGGTAGGTTTATGCTTTAAGAATGGGTTATTGAAATGGGTTAGTTTTGCTAGAAGGGTGTGCTACTGAAATGGCTTAATTCCTGCTATAGGGGTTGGTTGTTAAAATGGGTAGATTGTTCAGAAATGGTGGGTTGTTCAAATACAGAAATAGGTAGATTATTGGCAAAATGGTCAAGTGCTGCGAATTGAGGAGATAGTGGTGTAGATGTCATAGAGGTACGTTGTTGAAACGAGTAGATGTTTGAGAAAAAGGACATGGATTGAAACTGAGACTTGATGCTGTGAAAATGAGTTGGTGGGACAGTGTTGGCTTTGTATGTCTTCAGTGCCGTGAAACATACACATCTTATCTTTAATATCAGTAGAATCTCGGAGAGGAATTAAGACAGCTTTCTACTCATTCCGATTTGGCATGTGTTTGTGTGCGTGCTTCTCTCATATCATGTTGCAAGACTACACTACTAATATTCAGATGCACATGCATATCTATCATTTTAAAGATTTAACAAAATCTATCATTTGTTGTTATTCCACAACAGAATTTTGAAGAGAACAAATAGAATTTCTAATAAATTACCATGTATAAAATTTTACAATTTTTATTTATTTCAGTATGATTTTTTTCCATTCATAAATTTTCTATGTTTCATGAACGGTTTTTATCCATAATATACACTTCAATCAGTAAAATTGATTATTCTAGCTTTTTAATTACGTAATGGATGTAAAATCAATACCTGAATATATAGTTTCATCATACATCTAAACAATAAATTTGTTAAATTTCATATGAAGCAAATAAAAATCGACTCGTTTCAGTTTTTGTACGGTACAACTGGTACAGACCCGATAAAGGAATGCATGGACAAAATCTGTAGTTTTAGCAGATAGAACATTTATCACACATGAACTTCAGTAGTTTGATCAGATAGAACACATACGACCCATGAACTTCAGTAGTTTGAACAGATAGAGCACATAGGACCCATGAACTTCAGTAGTTTGAGCAGATAGAACACATTATAACCAATGAACTTCAGTAGTTTGAGTAGATAGAACACATACAACCCATGAACTTCAGTAGTTTGAGCAGATAGAACACATTATAACCAATGAACTTCAGTAGTTTGATCAGATAGAACACATACGACCCATGAACTTCAGTAGTTTGAGTAGATGGACACATATAACCCATGAACTTCAGTAGTTTGAGCAGATAGAACACATACGACCTATGAGCTTCAGTAGTTGGATCAGATAGAACACATACGACCTATGAACTTTGTTATATAAGACTGTGTTACTTACCAGGGAAACATTAAATGTCCGGATAGTGAAGTCTGTAAACACGGCCGTGTCTAAAATCTCCACGTTAATGCTTCCATACTTCATACTTCCGCTGTCAGGCCAGTACTGTTCACATTTTTTCTGAAGATATACAAAACATATATTTGTACCATTACACATGGAAACTGAATGTTTTGTCAATTTTTTAATGCGACATTTGAGGAATAAATCTTGATGGATTAGTCAATTTGTATTTCATAAACAAATGGGCGTGGCCCAAACCGTTGGCTTGATCAACAAAAAATGGCTCAAACTCTCACTTAACCAGCCTCTTGTTGGCTCCAATACTAGTCTATTTAGAATATTGACAGGTCAGTAAGGGCCCTATCATGTGACCGTATGATATATTTTCCCGCATATTCATCAATATGTCATCGGTCCATATCGCTGAGGTTGACTTTTGACATTTGAATTTGGAAAAAAATTAACATGAAGCAAAATAAACATTATGCATGTACACACCGTGCCAAACATCCATTTTACCTCCTTCCAGTGGCTTTTTACAGAGATCTAATAAGAACCCGATCCTCACAATAACACGGTATCAGAAAGAGCATTTCCAATAGTTTTTTACTGTCAGTTCAAAATAGGTTGAAAAATAGTTAAAAACCAATTTTCTAATAAGGCTCTCAATTTTAAATTATTTTCCACGTTTTTATTGTGTCTGTTTCCAATAAACCCACAGCTCTTTCTTTGAAAATCTCTTTTGTTTTATTAATTATTTGAGCAATTATAAGAACAAATATCATGGTATATTTGTGGATGATTTTACTAACCTTGCATGCTTCCATGATGTTTGTGAGCATGACAATTTTACACGTCTTTTTCTGCCATACCATCCTCCAAAAGTCTCGAGTCATGACTTTTGTTGCCCCTATCAAAATAAGATTTTACTTGTTCAAATCTTCCATCTTTCCAATGAATACTGTAGATCACAAAACATGCCTACGATTTCATTTAATTTCATGAAAAACAAAGTTTAGGATCTTCCAATTGATACCATGTTCAATGACACAAATAAATTAAAATCTTGTAAATTACTAGATGTCTGATAATATCATGCACAATTATAAATTAAATCTACAGATCATTTGACGTAAAGAATGAACAAAATAATTCGATGAGAGTATGTTTGGTTGCTGGGTTTATCAACAGCACAGACTGGCCTGTATCTCAACTCCCATGAGAAACAAAAACCACTACGGTAAGGGAGTGTCAAACCACGCACCTCAGATCTTCACCTGAGTTTACGTGACTGGCACTCTTACCGACTGAGCTATTGCGGAGATCTTGTAAGCAGTCTATGTAACTATGGAGACATGTAATAATTACATGAAATACTTACCTTGTGATGCTATGTAAGCGCTTGCCTTTGAATAACCCTTTGTTAAAAAAAAAAAAATTGAAATTACAGAAAACCCTTTCTTTAACAAAATACACAAGCAAAGTCTATCAACATTGCAAAACAAGGGGTCAAGATTCAGTGATTGTGGTAAAAATCTCCTATTCAAGTTTTATTACAAATAATTTTCCCATTTCAGCATCTGCCTCTTATGACTATGGTCGAAATCTGGTCAGTTGTTCACGACTTGTAGTGATTTTTACGAAAAGCCAACAGAAAGGCAACATATACCACACTGTGACATAAAATCACTGGTCCATAAACCAAGTTAGCTAATAAAATCAGTGGTCTCAGAGGAATCTAAAACCCGAAATGGAAATAATTTCTATAATTTTTTATTTTAATTAAATTTCATAGCTTAAAAATGATTAAATTCTTACTTCTAACCATTATCAATAACTTTTTTTAAAATTTACACAGCTGTGTTGCAAATGATCATTTTTACCTTTAGTGCAAGTGTATTATAGTTATACCTCTTGACTTAGCATATTAACATGTAAAGAAATCAAAAACATTTCTGATTTCTGGTAGATTTATATATTTTTTCCAGTGATGACATTAAATTTTAAAATCGAGCATTATAAAATTGAATTTGATTTTATCTTTATTAATACTTACATCTATGTAATTAGCGTTGATATAATCAGCTCCAACCTCATCTACATATTCTTCCCCAGGTTCTAGTATTACTCTGGAGTGGTCATCTGAAATTTGTCAAAAAATCATAGACATCTGTTTATTGTAGGGAGAGGGAACCTCGAAAAGTTATGCAGAATCTACTACAAAGCTAATACATGTAGTTAAATGTGTAGTTACATGGATTATGAACCTACACTAATTTTTAGCCTTCCACACCCAACACAACAATGTATATTTATACAGAGTTTAAATGACACTTACATGCAATGATATTGCCGTATCTGTTTTTTGGTCGATTTTCTGGTTTCTTAGCTGCCTCACACAGAGCCATCAAGCCATGGGGAAGTTCCTGTGAAACATGTCATATTTCAAATTACAAAACCACTTTCTTAATGCTTGATGACAAATGCTAAATACTTGATTTCAATGACATCATGAATTAAATTTGCATACAAATGTGTAACTTTTGCATAAACATAATATGTGTAAGTTTTGCAAACACATGTGTAACTTTTGCACACAGACATATGTGTAACTTTTGCACACAAATATGTGTAACTTTTGCACACAAATATGTGTAACTTTTGCACACAAATATGTGTAACTTTTGCACACAAATATGTGTAACCTTTACATGCACATATGTGATTATGTCCTTACAGCAAATTCTTTTTTGAAGCCATCACAGTCCTGTGTCTTGTTAGTTTTGATGTAGTCATACAGGTCCTTCACTTTGACTGGCATGGTCTGTTTGTGTGTGTTCACATTAGCATAGATAGGTTCTTCCTCACTGTGTTCTGGCTCATGACTCGTAATACCTGTCAAACGGAACATTTCATCATCAATATCTTGGCTACTGTTGACAGGTTTTATCTTAACAACTTTATTAGTTAGCTACTTAGTGATGTCCCCTTGGCCCAAAATTCTAAATACTTTACTAGTTAGCTACTTAGTGACATCCCCTTGGCCCAAAATTCTACATACTTTACTAGTTAGCTACTTAGTGGCATCCCCTTGGCCCAAAATTCTAAATACTTTACTAGCTAGCCACTTAGTGACATCCCCTTGGCCCAAAATTCTACATACTTTACTAGCTAGCCACTTAGTGACATCCCCTTGGCCCAAAATTCTAAATACTTTACTAGCTAGCTACTCAGTGACTTCCCCTTGGCCCAAAATTCTACATACTTTACTAGTTAGCTACTTAGTGACATCCCCTTGGCCCATAATTCTACATACTTTACTAGTTAGCTACTCAGTGATTTCCCCTTGGCCCAAAATTCTACATACTTTACTAGTTAGCTACTCAGTGACTTTCCTTTGGCCCAAAATTCTACATTTTTAGCTACTTAGTGACATCCCCTTGGCCCAAAATTCTACATACTTTACTAGTTAGCTAATAAGTGAAGTTTTTTTTGCTACTTTTAACTTTTTTTTACACTGAAGAGGTTTTAAGAATATGACAGCGACAAAATGGTGCAAATGATAAACAAACAATACATCAACAAGATAAAGAATTCTGATCATATTAAAAGTTGTTTTCCTTTTTTTTTTACAGTTGCCAGAGAGATATTCTAATTAATTTCATACAGATAAAAACGTATCTATTTCATACAGATAAAAACGTATCTATTTCATACAGATAAAAACATGTTAAGTTTGCACGTGAAGCTTATTAAATATGACAAAACTCAATTCACTTACTGTCACAGTTTAACTTGATTTTGAATTTTTGAGAACTAAGACTGGCGGAGTTTACCAATTGAAATTTTTTGTCATTAAGAAGGAAATACAATAATGTGAATAATGAAGGACGTACAGATCCTCATAAAAACTTTACTTGTATTTCGACAACAGATGGACAGACGGAAAAATGGATAGACAGAATCAGGGAGAAACAGTATGCTCATGACTTAGTCATAAGGGGGCATAAAATACATTTAATCTAGCCATTAAATTGTTCTTTTCAATGGTAATTTAAATGCTAGTAGTATATTATAGGAAAAATCAAATCTTATTTGACATTTCTGTAGACATCTATAACTAAATGAGGGTCTCTAATAGCAAAGAGAAGAAGGCTTGGACCAGAGAGCAAAGAAAAGAAAGCTTGGACCAGAGTCTTGATAAAATACCAAATTGAATAATTACAGTGGAACTTCGTTAACTCGAAGTCGACGGGACCACGAAAAAACTTCGAGTTATCCGAGTGTTCGAATTAAGCGAGTTATCGTTTTTGGTGAAAAGTTTGGTCAATATTTGTCAACATTATATAATCATTATAACTTCGCTCTGTCGCTCATCAGTTTAGTGTGAAGACTGGTCAATACATGTAAATATATATGTAATGTTTCGTTATGTCACTTGTAATTTGGTGTAGTTTTGCCGATATACAGTCACGATAAAGTTTCTTTCACTTAGTCACTTCAATAACGATCTGATGTGCAAGTCATGTTTGCAAAAGGTAAACGATAAAACGGAATTCGACAAAATAACAAGTTATTAATGTCAAAACAAATAACCGTTTAAGTTTAACACAGATTGCATACAAAACGTAACAGAACCATTACCTTTTATTGGACATATATAAAATACTGTTTGATTGGCCTACTTACTTTTTATTGATAACCACGCCATTTCCATGTGTATTAGCACCGGAAGTTGGGCTGCGCATGTGCGTATAAAATGTTACTGTAACTGAGTTGGCGTTTTATCCGATTTAATAGACAGCACTGACCGTTACAGTTGTACTCTGAACACCTCGGCAGTAATAACGCTATTGTTTCAGCAGTTTAAAGATTTAATAGGCGCCGGTGACTGTGTCATTTCTACACCTGTAAAAACATCAGCCGGGTAGATCTACCGGTGTGTCAGAGATTAGTTCCGCTTGAGCGAACGGGTAGATGAGTTGTTGACTATCGTGTGTACTGATATCGGCGACCGCCTTGGGAAATTACCTGATGTAAGTAAAGCAGTACTTTTTATCACCAAGATTTGTTGTTATAAGATTCAACCGACAATTTCTTTTATGAATTTATGAAACACTTATAATAGCATGTAGGTTAGTAGTGCCGATATGTTCAGTATTACAAACGGAATTTAGCTCTTAAAAAATGTCGGCGTTTGCCACCGATCGACGAAACTTATACTTCGAGTTATTCGAACATTTCAAGTAGGATTTTTATTGTTGGGACCAAATTTTTACTTCGTATTATCCGAGTTTTTCGAGTTATCCGAATTCGAATTATCCGAGTTTATTTTACTAAGATAAAGAGACAATTCGGCCGGGACCGACGAGGTACTTCGAGTTAAGCGGGGTATTCGAGTTATCCGAGTTCGAGTTAACGAAGTTCCACTGTATCTAATTTTCAATAGATAAGCTTCTCCAAATAAAGAATAGTATAACAGGATTTAAGTGTAAATACCATTAGCATGCAGGAGCTGGTCAGTTTCCCTTGTACTCTCTATAGGGTCCTCCTCAATCGGTAGCTTATTGGTTTTGTCTCCTTTCTGTTGAACTTCCAAAGTCTTGCTAAACCTCCTCTTTCTATAGAAAATACCAAAAGAATTCTCATTAAAATTTATTATTTCATATCTTTGGTCGGTTAGGTTAAGATTGTTATTTAATTAGGTTGTGCTAAATTTGAAATACCACCATTAATTTCCTTGCTGGTTTACTAAAGGGCACCCGTATTTTCATGCAGGGCCCTAATTATTTCCTGTCTAATTTATGCACAGAATTAGTCTATTGCAGCATGTCAGTTCATATGTACATTCTTTAAGAAATGTTCTACTTTCTAAACTGAAGCGATGTCAATAGGAACAAAAAGAAGGCATCCTCACTTACCCGTGTGTATACAATAAATACAATCACAGCGATGATCAGTACAAAGATGACTGCTCATGTTACACAGAGAACCATGTCACCACTTACCTGTATACAATAAATACAATCACGGCGATGACGAGTACAAAGATAATTGCTCCGGCTACTGCTCCTCCAGTTGCACCAGTGTTAGCACTAGCACTGTTTATCATCACTGAAAAAATTAACAAATGTCATTGATCAGTAGGGGAAACTATTGGTGAAAATCATGTTTATTTCTGGTGTTGTATATTATCCAGGGGAAGGGGGTACTTATTTTTTTCAGTTTCATTCACCATACGATTTATAATACAATTAATTTTGTGAATCTCTGTACCAGTGTAGATAGTCATTTTGAAACCTACCAGGTTAGGTTTCTTACCATGTAAAATGTATGTTCACGTGACAAGCTCTTACCCTGGGCACATATACCGCCTGTGTATCCCGGGGCACATCCTGCCACACAAATACCGGTCTCGACGTCACAAGGCTCTTCGTCTTTACAGCTGCCGCATGTGTACGAACAATTTAGACCATACAGGCCCTCCTCACATTCTATAATGGTAAAACCGAATTCTATTACAATTCGTCATTCATGCAATAATCTCAAATAATTCTTGCACAGAGATTTTAAGTCATATTCCACAATTTAAATGAACAATGAAATATGCTGAAACCATAACTTACTTCTGAGCAAAGTTTCATGTGCACATTTGCAGTTTCAAGTTTACCCATACGAACAAAGGGTAAATTTAAAACTTTGATAATCTTGTTTTAATTATCCTTGGATTATAACTTAGCAAAACTATCAAATATCTATGAATCACTTCATCAGAGAAACATACTTACTCTGGTCACAGAGGTAACTGGTCCACCCGGGACTGCAACCTAGTACACACCGCCCATCGATGTGGTAACAATGTGTATTGTCCTTACACTTCCCACAAGTCTTGGAGCAGTTCATACCATAACTGCCACTGGTACAGGCTAATCACAAAACAAAATGGTAAGAGTTATTTTCGTCTTAATTATTGTAAAAAAAAAAAGGAAAAAAAGTTACACATTTATTAACATCAGCTACTTTAAGAGTGCCCATGACAATTAACAGAGATGTCAGCTTGTCGTGTGGGTTGAAATTTGTAATTTTTTTTTTTAAAGTAGGTCAAACTTCAGGATCAAGGCTCTAAGGTTCCTAAACGTAGTACCAATGGAAAGATCTTGCGACAAGGAACACATTTGTCAAATATAAAAGCCCTATCTGGCATGGTTAACATTGTCTATATAGCCAAGGATAAAGTTTTTCTAAAGTAGGTCAAGGGTCAAAGTCAAGGTCTGCAGGTCCGCAAATGTAATGCCACAGGTCTTGTCAAAAGGAACACACGTCAAATATGAAAGCTCTAACTTTTATGGTGAGCATATTATGGCCAAGGTAATTAATGTTTTTTGAAAGTAGGTCAAAGGTCAATGTTAGCAGGTCACAAATCTAATAATACTAATGGAAATTTCTTGTCAAAAGGAAAACTTCTCAAATACCTAAGCTATATCCTCATTAGTATTGACACAACAACTTTAATCTAGCTGTCTACAGACAATGCTGACCCCAGGGGTATAGCAATAGCTCTCCTAAACTTTGGTCTCGGCACGCTAAAGAAAACGATCTCAAAATACTGGTCATGATCACTTTCCTACTTTTACTGATGAAATGTCAGCCAGTGCTCCCACTGACCACAGCGTCACTTACAATAGTTCTCGCTGACCACAATGTCACAGTAATTTCTAGTTCTCGCTGACCAATGTCACAGTAATTCTCACTGACTGTCACTTACAATTTCTCTCACTGACCACAATGTCACTTACAGTAGCTCTCACTGACCATAATGTCACTTACAATAGCTCTCACTGACCACAATGTCACTTACAGTATCTCTCACTGACCACAATGTCACTTAAAATAGCTCTCACTGACCACAATGTCACTTACAGTAACTCTCACTGACCACAATGTCACACTGACCACAATGTCACTTACAATAGCTCTCACTGATCACAATGTCACTTACAATAACTCTCACTGACCACAATGTCACTTACAGTAGCTCTCACTGACCATAATGTCACTTATAATAGCTCTCACTGACCACAATGTCACTTACAGTATCTCTCACTGACCACAATGTCACTTAAAATAGCTCTCACTGACCACAATGTCACTTACAGTAACTCTCACTGACCACAATGTCACACTGACCATAATGTCACTTACAATAGCTCTCACTGATCACAATGTCACTTACAATAACTCTCACTGACCACAATGTCACTTACAGTAACTCTCACTGATCACAATGTCACTTACAATAACTCTCACTGACCACAATGTCACACTGATCACAATGTCACTTACAATAGCTCTCACTGACCACAATGTCACTTACAATTTCTCTCACTGACCACAATGTCACTTACAGTAACTCTCACTGACCATAATGTCACTTACAACAGCCTGAGAACTCACCTGTCTTACAGGACACCCCAATATATCCTTCTGAACAACCATTGGTACACTGGCCAGAAAACTTGTTACATGGCATACCGTCCAGACAGTTACCACAGGTACTGAGACAGTTTTCCCCGTAGGTACCAGGACTGCACTCTGTAACAAACAGTAAACATATGCTACATAAAAACTGAATGATGACAAAGATAAAAACATTACTGAATATTACACAAAAGTCGTGGGATATTAAGGAAAAAAATCTGAAAATATTTTACAACATACAAGATTAGTACATCTTGTATGTTTGCTTTGTCAGTACAGCAAGTTTTAAGTTAACTCAAAAATTTGCTTAATCAGTATAGCAAGTTTTAAGTTAACTCAAAAATTCACCAAACTTTCCGTCAAAAGTAATAAACTTGTATGAAATTGAAGCACCCAGTATATGTTAAGGACGTGCAAATATTAATGCATTGTAAACGAGATAGTAAATATAAGATATTTTACACAAAAAAAACTCTCTTCTTAAAAAGTGAGAAAGAAATACACCCAACATATCAAAAAACTTTGACTATTAACAAATTAATTTTGAAAGTCATTTCAAGAAGCAATAATCATTTTTTAATTGCTCAAAATCTAATGGTTTTAACCCCAAAATAAACCAAAATATTAATATCCAAGACATCTATAAGAGTGTGAGTGTGTATAGGTGTCCATACTACAATACAAATTTATTCCTGGTTTGGTTTGATTAACCGATACTTTTTGAGAATCTGATGAACTAAACATGAATCTTTAAGTCCAGATTCTCAGCATCTCTAATTTTCAGAGTCACTGGACCATAAAGTTTGGACGATATTCAATCTATAAATGGAGAGTAACTAATATGGACAAAGTTTGGTTAAAGTTGGACTTGCACTTTCTGAACTACGGAACTGATCTAAACGTAAAACCTTAAGAGTGAAATGTTGATATACCCCCTACTAGGAAATTAAAGTAACACATAGTCTCACTTTCGCAACTCTTCATAACAGACAAGACAAAAGTTGGCTTTTCTGCCTTTCAATGCTCAAATGGCTGACCTGCTAATGATTATTAATTCCATTTTTTTTTTCAAACACTCTGAAATCTCTAGTTATTTTCATACTAAAAAATAACCACTCACCTTGTTTACATGTATTACCATGGTAACCTGCTTCACATCCCCCAAGACACGTTCCCGTTTCAAAATCACAGTGGCCGTTTTTACAGTGTCCACATTCCTCGTTACACATTAAGCCATACTTGCCCGGGGGACACTCTGTTGAAACACAAATGCAATATTTATTAAATTGAAAATACTATAAAATAAAAGAACGCTACATCTCCAAGTCCCATTTTTAATGGGAATACAGGGTATTGAAGATATTAATTATCAGAGGTTATAGCCCTGCGACACTAGGTATCGAACACAACAATGGATGGTGGATGCCAATATGTCAACAAGGTTTTCAGATAGTAAAGACAACTGAATTATCATTTATACGGGATTCTGTGTATGTTTGTCTGCTGAATGCTGGATGGGTTTATCAGCCTGTGAATAGCTAGTCACTTTGAAGTAGCTCTCCTTGTAGTAGTTGGTGACTTCCTCACTGAACAACATAAGGGAGGCCCCTTGTATGCCATCCAGAGCAATAAGAGTTAGTGGTGTACCGATAACCGGAAACATCGATTAAATCGAGTTGGACCCAAGATCGAATCGATAATCGATTTTGCACTTAAAAGATCGATTGTGAAATTTGGCTATGAATAGATCGTTTCATATGTTTCTTATTTGAATGGCTGAAGTTATTCAGATACGTACTGTTGTTATGAAAGCTTTTATTTTCAATAAACCAAAATAAAACATCCATTTCGCTTGTTCTTGTTATGTCTCGCTTGAACCACGCCGGCATTCAAGCGTTGTAGCTACCTTACGTAATCGTGGTCGGTGCAGCGTTTTGTACAAGGCTATACTAATTTGCTAATATATGACGGAATCCGGAATTTCCAGAATTTATTTAACACGTGGTCGGACCTAATTAAAAACCATTTCCAGCCGATAATCGATTATCGATCAATCTTGACAGCCCGATAATCGATCTTCAATATCATGGCGATTCCCAGCACTAATAAGAGTAAAATGTCGTGCTCCAAAGGACAAAACCATGACAGCACACACAGACCTGTTTCTCAGCTTCCTGATAAACACAATATGAGTAGGGAGCGGACAGAAGAACAGATACATGAATTAAGTGAAACTTACTTGTCTGACATCCTGGCTCATCCATCCAGCCCGGATGACAGCCATCGGCACATTTCCCAGTCTTTTTGTTACAGTCAGCTGTAGAATCGGCACAGTGACACTCATACAAACAGCTTGGGCCATACCTTCCCACCTCACAGGCTTAAAACAAAAAAACATCAATTCACAGATCAGCTGGACAATACAACAAGAGGCCCCTGGGCTCAACGTTCCCCCTTAGTTACGTATACTTATTGTCGATGTTAAATTTTTACTTTCAGATTTTTATGCATCTGACCCTAATTATGTAAAACTAGGGACCAACTGATACCTACACATAACAGAGTGAAGATGGGCCATGCAAGATTGTCATTTTTAACAGTCCACTATCATCAGATGTTGGGCTAATAATAAAGGGGGGGGGGGGGGGGGGGGGGAACAAAAGATTTAAACACCTGAGTTATGCAACTAGTTTCCTTTTTTTTTTTTTTTTAAATTTTGTCCACTTATAAACTATTTCAACAAGTGTACTTTAATTGTAACCATTTTTGTAGGATATATATCAAATACAGTCAAACTTCATTATCTAGAACTCTGATAACTTCAAGACTCCGCCTATAACTCAAAGTAGATATTCAGTTCTGACAGAAAATTGTATATGACAAATACTGTTACCTAGAATATTTGTGATGTCTATAATTTGATGTCACATCTCCTATAACTTAGAGTTAATGAGACTTGAATGGATAAGGATTTACCTTTGTTTGTAATCCCACAGGAAGCAAATTTAAATGATTTCCAGTCGTAGAAACACCAGGGATCGGTTGGGATGTTTTGGATGGTACCAAGTTTTGACTCGCCATCAGGAAAACGGCAGTATGGCCCTGGTAATACTTTATCTGGGAAATTCTTGCCGGTCAATCCTATCAATGATGTCACCACTGAATTATTCCATGTCTCGCACATGTACATGGTGCCATCTTTAAAAACAGTCGCCCTCGTTCCCGAGTAGTTGGCTCCGTGTGCATCATATTTGTAGTCATTTTCTGTTGTATATACAATAAAACAAACTTATTTATGAGCAGAAAATGTCTTGACAATGAACTCCTTTCAAAATAATTCCCATCAACAAATGAAAGGTTCAATGATTCTTGATCACTCATTTGTAATTTTTCTTGTAGTGTAATTTTACTTATTCAAATATTCTGTCCACAAACATATTACATCACTTCTATAGCTTTTCAAGTACTTTTAGACTACACAATAATAATTAAGTCAATGAAAATTCAGTTATTAAACAAGTTGAAGTTCCTGGTATAATAGTCAAAAATTTTCCCCTTTTTTTTTTTTTTAAAAAATTTTTTAAAAATTTTAAAAATTTTTTTTTAAAAATTTTTTTAAATTTAAAAAACCCCAAAAAATTAAAAAATTTTTAAAAATTTTCCCTTTTTTAAAAAGGTTTTTTTTTTGGGGTTTTTTTTTAAAAAATTTCCAAATTTTTTTAAGGGAAAAAAGGGGGTTTTTCCCCTTTTTTAAAAAAATTTTTTTAAAAAAAAAACCCCCAAAAAAAAAAATTTTTTTTTAAAATTTTTTAAAAAAAGGGTTGGGGGGTTTTTTTTTTTTTCCCCAACCCAAAAACCTTTCCCCGGGAAAAATTTAACCCCCCCCCCCCTTTTTTTTTAAAACCCCCTTTTTTTTTTTTTGGGGGGGGTTTTAAAAAAAATTTTCTTTTTTTTTTTAAAATTTTTTTTTAAAAATTTGCCCAAAACTTTTAAAAAAAACCCCAAAAAATAAAGGTTTTTTTTTTTCCCCCCCTTTTTTTTTTTTTAAAAAAAAATTTTTTTCCAAATTTTTCCCCCCCTTTTTTTTTTTTTGGGTTTTAATTATTTTTTTTAAAAAATTTTCTTTTTAAAAATTTTAAATTATTTTTTTTAAAATTTTTTAAAAAAAAATTTAAAAAAAATTTTTTTTTGGGAAAAAATTTTTTTTTTTTTTTTTTTTTAAAAAAAAAATTTTTTTTTTTTTTTTTTAATTTTAAAAATTTTAAAAAATTGGTTTTTTTTTAAAAAAAAAATTTTTTAAAAAACCCAAAAAAAATTTTTAAAAAAAAAAAAATTTTTTAAAAAAAAAAAATTTAAAAAAAAAAACCCAAAAAAAAAAAAAAACCCCCCTTTTGGGTTTTTTTTTTTTTAAAAAAAAAAAACCCCCGGGGGGGGGGCCCCCCTTTTTTTCCTTTCCCCCCCTTTTTTTTCCCAAATTTTGGTTTTTTTTTATTTTTTAAATTTTTTTTTTTTTGGGGGGGGTTTAAAAAGGGGGGGGGAAAGTTTTTTTTTTTTTTAAATTTTTTTTTTTGGGGTTTTAAAAGTTTTTTTTTCCCTTTGGGGGGGTTTTTTTGGGTTTTTTCCCTTTTAAAAAAAAAAATTTTAAAGGGGGGAAAAAAAAAAAAAAAATTTTTTTAAAAAAACCCCCCAAAAAAAAGGGGGGGGGGGGAAAGGGGGGTTTTTTTTTTTTTTTAAAAATTTTTTTTTTAAAAGGGCGGGGGGGGGAAAAAAAAGGGGGGGGGGTTTTCCCCCCAAAAAATGGGGGGAAAAAAAAAAAACCCAAAAATTTAAAAAAAAAAAAAATTTTTTAAAAAAAAATTTTTTTTTTTCCCCCAATAAAAATTTTTTTAAAAAAACCTTTTAAAAAATTTTTTAAAAAAAAAAATTTTTAAAAAAAAAAACACAAAAAAGGGGGGAAAAAATTTTTTTTTTTAAAAATTTGGTTTTCCCAAAAAGGGGGGGCCCTTTTTTTTGGGGGGGGGGGGGGTTTTTTTTGGGGGGGGGGGGGGGGTTTTGGGGTTTTTTTTTTGGGTTTTTTTTTTAAAAAAAATTTTTTTTTTTCCCTTTGGGTTTTTTTTGGGGTTTTTTTTTTTAAAAAATTTTTTTTTTTGGGGTTTTTTTTTTGGGGGGGGGGGCCCCCCCTTTTTAAAAAAAAAAAAAAGGGGGGGGGGGTTTTTTTTTTTTGGGGGGGTTTTTTTTTTAAAAAAAGGGGGGGGGGTTTTTTTTGGGGGGGGGGGGGGAAAAAAAAAAAAATTTTTTTGGGGGGGGGGTTTTCCCTTTTTCCGGGGGGGGGGGGGGGGGGGGCCCAGTTAGGGGGGGGTTTTTGGGGGGGGGGGGGGTTTGGCGGGGGTTTTTTTTAAAAAATTTTTGGGGAAAAAAAAGGGGGTTTGGGGGGGGGGGGGGCCCAAAAAACCTTTTTTTAAAATTTTTTTAAAAAGGTTTTTGGGGGCCAAAAAAATTTTTCCCCCCCCTTTTTTTTTTTTTTTTTTTTTTTTTCCCCCGGGGGGGGAAAAATTTTTTTCCGGTTTTTTTGGGGGGGGGGGGGTTTTTTTATTTTTGGGGGGCCTTTTTTAAAAAATTTTTTTTTTTTTTTGGGGGGGGTTTTTTTTTTTTTTTTTTTAAAGGGGGGGCTTGGGGGGGGGGGGGTTTTTGGGGGGGGCCCGGGGAAATTTTTTTTTTTTTTGGGGGGGGGTTTTTTTTAAAGGGGAAAAAAAAAGTTTTTAAATTTTTTTTTTTCCGGGGGGGGGGGGAAAGGGGGGGGGGGGGGGGTTTTTTTGGGGGCCCCCGGGGGGTTTTTTGGGGGGGGGGTTTTTTTTTTTTTTGGGGGGGGGGGGTTTTGGGGGGGTTTTGGGGCCGGGGTTTAAAAAAAACCTTTTTTTCCCCCCTTTTTTTTTTTTTTTTTTTAAAAAATTTTTTTTTTTTTTTTTTGGTTTTTTTTTTTTGGGGTTTTTTTTTTAAAAAAATTTATGGCCAAGTTTGGATTTTTGAGCAACAATATCTAGATCTAAATAAAAAAAAAAAGTGAAATGTTAACATCACCACCAGAATATATACCCATGGCCAAGTTTGGATTTTTGAGCAACATATCTAGATCTGAATACAATAAAAGTTAAATGTTAACGGCACCACCAGAAAAGTAATATTATATAGCTATATATAGTCTCACTTCTGTGACTTTCCAACGCAGGCAAGACAAAATTCACCTATTTAAAAACATGGCATTTTCCCCTACAGTAAAATTTTAAGTTGCATAGCATGTTATGGAAGATAAGTCGAGGCTATCACTGAAAAGAAAACTGTGGTAATTTGGGAATGTCAGGTGATAATCAAATTAAATAAATCTTCTAGATCAGGACTATATGAGGAGTTGCGTGTGGATGTCGGAACAGCTGTAGTGTACAGTGTTATAAAGCTTTGTTAACGAATTCTGACAGGCCAAATGTACAGTGATGTGCGGACGGTATCCTATTACACACAGACTTCATGTGAACTCACAATCCTATACGCTCATAAAAAAGAAAATTGCTAAATTACACTTAACAAGTTCACCCAGCACAAACAGAATACCAGCATACATTTAAATTGTTACATGAGTCACTAAAACATCTGTACAGAGGAAGTGTCTATTTTATCTAATATTACCAAAGTTACTCTACTTTAACAAGAAAAATTTCCAAACCATCTTTTTTCCCATAATTTTAAGAGTGAATATTAGAATTTTATGTTATGTATATATTTTTTATTCATGACCTGTAGCATTGGTGATCTATAGCTAATACTAAACTACCATGGGAAACGAACAGATAAATCTCCAGAAAAACACCAACTAAAAAATCAATTTAGTTTATTTGTTGTGTACAACTCAAATTAGATTTCAATGGATAAAGCAACAAGTTCAATGGAGGATAGGAGGACGAATTGCAAAAAAATGACGGCCGCTCCATCAGTAAATTGAATTGAGGCTGTGAAGCCATATTGTAACTTGCTTGAAGCCCCTTGTGATCATTGTTCCATGTATATGGGGATCTGCATGATTCCATTTCTCAACACATTAATTTATATAGGAGCTATATGAGAAAACTGTACTTAATCAGATGAAAACTGAAGACAAAAATAAAACATAAAACGTAATCATACTCTGGCTCAGCAAACACAAAAATGTTGATTTCTTCAAGCTTCAGTGTTTAAATGTGTATGTACTGCATTCTTATGCATGTGTTTGTGGTATATATATATATATATATATATGTCGTAATATGTCTGGTATTTGTGACAGCTGACAGAACAATGTATTACATGCCTGGCATGAAATAATACATGTGTATAAACAAATATATAAAATGTGTAACGTACAAATTAAGACACTAATCATATCCCTTCTAAAAATTATTGTACAGTTGCAGTTTTATGTTTGTTGGCCTGTTAAGGAGGTATACGTAGAATCTGGTAGTGGTACTAGAGATCTGTTGGAAACCAAAATTTTACACTTGAAATTGACCAAACTTAGAAAAATCTATAAAATGGCTGGAGGCTCCAGACCAAAACTGGCCCTGGAGACTTGGCCGGTTCTAATGTCAATAACACTAGTCCAATAAATCAGACCATTAAAAGAATAAGATCTCCATGTTGGGTTCGACGTTTGTACACTCTCATTTTTTGACATATTATCATTTCCAACTAATGACAATAAAGAACTTACAACCACTCATGTGTTGCCCTTCAGGTCTACAGCTTCATAATTCAATGACCCAGATAATATTCCTTTTTTTTTCTTTGCAATAAATTATCGTTACTTTCCCATAAACATAATACATAAATGAAAATTGTGGCCACATGACACCTTCAAGTTGATGAGGACACATAATGAAAAGGTACTGTTGTGAAAAAATATATATGTTTTATTTAAAGCCACATACTCCCAAACAACCTAGAATTCTAGTTGCACACATGTATTAATGGCAATCCAAGATACTCATTCACGCTCTCCTAACGTTAAAATGACCACTGGCCTGGACGCTTGACCAGGGGAGTCCTTGAGACATGTACATCAATGTATAAAAATAACTCGCCGCATTTATATTTATCGCGAGATTTGTCACAGAGCCGAGAACGAGGCTATAACCATGTTAACGTGAGCTACACATAAACTACACACATGGGCATTGTTTTAACACATCGAGCATACGTGAACTTTGCCTAATAATTCTTTCATTTAAACATATTAACAGAATATTAAAAGCTATTAAAACCAGCAATCCAATAGACGTCCGGCAAAATTGGAATTTGAGTCTATTCCCTTTTCTTTTCTTGCTAAATTCCAAGGAATCATTTCCTTTCCCAAGGAAATACTCGGGTTTTGCCGTTTCAACTCACTTTTGCGTCTTTTTTTGGCAGAATCTGTCTGCGTTTTCATGATCACAGCTCCACACTTTCAGCATTCCGCCATTTTGTATGGACTGTAAAACCTGCTGTTGCATTGTGGGACTAATTTTCAGAGAAACTTGGTCCGGCAGCCACAGTTATTATTTTTGGGAATTACCTGTATACTTTCATAAATACACATTTCCTTTCAGTTTCTGATTCACGATAATTTGTTAGGTATGTATCAACTTAAAGTCCGAAAACTGTAAAAAGCTCAAAAGGTAAACACTGATATATGTTTCTTCAGGAGTATATATATGTGGCTTTAAAGTAAAGGCAAGAAGTAACATTTACTATAACGAAAAGAGAAAGTGAGACTGGTATCGTAACTGATGACAGTACATCACATGAAGATAATTAAGTACCACGCATAATATGTAGGAACAATTGCAACAGTAAGGTAATTTGTATGTTAATTTCTATTTTTTTGTAAAACTGAATATATAAGAGGAGCAGGACTCTTTTTTTCAGGTTTTTGGGGGTAGGGCATATCCTGCAGTTGAATATTGTTTTTAGCAATTTTAGAAGTGAAATGGCTATTTCTTGGAAAATTGAATTATCGAAGGGTCAAAATATATGTCAAATAGACAAGTTCCTTCAATCCCAAGAGTCAAATCTGATTATATGGAGTCAAAAAATACTATCAAGGGTCTATTGGATGCCCTGGGGGAAGAAACTTCTGTTGTAGTGTGGGGGTGGCATGAGGGGAGGATTCGTAGATTATATTGGTACAAAGATCATTCAACAGCCAGTTTAATTTCTCCGTTTATAAGCATTGGCTTGGTCACCATGACAGTTTACAAGAATCCAATTGGCAACATGAAATCAATCCAAGTTCTTTTCTGTCTGAAATTTATAACTATATGCATATATATATAAGCTGTATCCCCTTGCAATTTTAATTGTATGTTGCCTAATTTTGTGTATTAAGGTGATTTTACATGAATTTTGTAGTTGATGTGGAAATGAGAGATTAATTATCTACTGATGATATGATATGGAACTGATCATGATCGCATTCATAAAAGCTAGAACTTTAAGAAATGTGTTGTAACTTCTTCCATGTATATATGATTCTGTAGAACAAAATATAATGGTTGCAGTTTGTATGTTAAGAAAATATAGCCTAACACCAAATACAATATTAATACCATTGTGAGGTCAACTGACAATATCATAAAACAAGCATTCTGAGAGTATTGCTAAAGTAATACATGTTCCCTATCGGCACCCGCTAAAATATAATAACAGTGACCTTGACCCAAAAACCCTGATACACAAAGTTGATCTGTAGCTTCTCCTACTGAAATTACATACCAACTTTCATCAACATACCTTGAAGCATAGGCTATATATATGTTGATAAAGTTGGTATGTATAGCTGAGAAAAGTGCGGAAAACTGAGTTGACAGACTGACAGATGGACGGGGAGGAAACCTACAGGTTATCAGATTTTAATGTACCGATAGCTATAGGGGACTAATATATAATAAGGACAAAACATAATTTCAGCAGTATTTTCATAGATTCCTTTAAAATGAAATTCACATTATAGAAGTAAAGTGTACTATCAAAAGCCACATATCAATATCCGGCAATAACCCATGCCTATAGTGAAAATTATATACAGTAAAACTCACTTGTGTCGAACACGGTTGAATCGAATACATCGGATGAGTCGAACGTTTCGTTCGGTCCCGATTTTTTCCCTTCTTTATCTTAGTAAATTAAGCACGGATGACTCGAACACTGTTGAATCGAATACTGCGGTTGTGTCGAATATATTTTGTGGTCCCTCCCTTCTAAACTATACCAAAATTTCCATTTTTGTGTCGAACATCGAGGCGTCATGCTGTCTCAGGTAAAATTTGCTGGCCTCGTCTGATTGACCGAGTGTGACCGATCACCCGTAACGGTGTAAACAGAGCCTATTATTAGTTTCCGGCTGTCGGTTACGCATCATCCAATTGTTTATACAGGTGCTCAGGTGAAGTAAAACGTTCAGGTATACATAACTAAGAATAAAATGTGCACGTTTTAGTCTACAAACCAATGTGTTCTGTTTACTGTTTTGATGCACAAGGCCGTCGAAAAAAATAAGGAAAAAGTAAACGATAAATTACATATCTTCCATCGAAAAATGCAAAGAAAAATACCTGTCTGTCATTGATTTATCTATATATGCCTAAATTCTGAATACGACGATGCAATAGTAACAATGATATGCGGAATGTTTTTACTCTGTTCAAAAGATTGTGGCAATGCATGATTATGCAGCCGATAAAACACTGACCGCGGCCTTCACCTTTGATACAAAATCAGCACGCGTACGGTCGATCAATTTTCCCGGACTGTTTATTGTTTAATATTGTTAAATTGGAGAACAATATAAATGGATTTAAAGATAGATAATATGAGTACAATATATACATTTATATTCTTATAATATATGTAACGTTTTCATAGAATATTATGCTGTCATTTGCGACTCCCGTGTGTAAATCGTGTGTCTATGTCAAAGACTATTTTACGCATGAACTTTGTTTTTATCTGTAACTGTGCACAATATTGTTTATTAGATAAAGGAATAATTGTTATCATGTACAATTGATTAATTTCTTTGTTATTATGTATTGCTTATTTTCGACTATCTTATCATGCAAGCACTTGTTCTGCATACAACCGATGATAGTTGGGTTTTGTCTCCGTATACAAACACGGATAAGTCGAACCATCGGATAAGTCGAATATTTTGCTTGGTCCCGTCGACTTCGACTTATCCGAGTTTTACTGTATATAAACCCATTAATGTGTAATTAATTGCAGTTCGGTAGGTTTGCTTAATAAAAACAATGCAATTTCATTGTCCTACAATGCAATAAGCTTTGCTCCTATTTTGAGCCAAGCTATAATGATAATTAATAATCATTTGAAGATTTGATTTATATACAATGTACCAGTATACGTACGGTATACCATATCACAGCAACATAGCCAGCTAAAAGTGGCTCATGATCATATATAGTCAAATCATTTATGTGCTTCCTACATGGGCTAATCATAGGATAGAGCACCAAAATGTTGTATTATTTAGATATTTACAGTATTAACAAGTAAGATTGACTGTGATTGACATACATGGGTACAAACCAGGACAGTCTCTGTGTTAATCAATACAACCCATCCATCACTTTAATGCATGGATCCCTAGCTACTTCTCAGTAATCCTCACTATCAGCAGTAAAATAGCAATATCACAGAATGGTAAGTTCTAATTTAGAATGTTCATGCATACATC
The DNA here is from genome assembly GCF_902652985.1 of Pecten maximus. Classification (NCBI taxonomy): domain Eukaryota; kingdom Metazoa; phylum Mollusca; class Bivalvia; order Pectinida; family Pectinidae; genus Pecten; species Pecten maximus. Next base: position 44,079,855 of record NC_047018.1, on the reverse strand, counting down.
TAAACATATTCCAGTACAAATTCATGTATAATAATTTAAAGCGAATGAAGAATTGATTTTTGAATGATCAATGGTTTTAATTGGTGTTGTTGCATGTACATGTTATACTGATAGCAGTACAGGCAGTGATAACTCTGGAGGGGGCCATTTGCCCCATATTTTCAAAAATGGTCTACCAAAAAAAAAAGCTCACAAATTTCTTCAATTTTCTATGTTTTGTCCCGTACGGTTCTGAAATCTTGTCAAAATGGCCCATGATTTTTGGGTCCAGGGCTGTACAGGTATATATAATGAACTTCAAGTGGACTACGTTTATATCATAATAGATGTAAAATCAGGTTTCAGATTTGATTGAATCATTTAATGATTGTGAAGAATGAAGTGCAAGATGGAATAATTATATAAAAATGCGTTAGCAAAAAATTATTTTTTAGTTTTATTTTCAACATGTAGATCTATATGGATCATTTAAAATGCTAAGCTCTTCTGGAATACCATATTTCATCTTCAGTTTTCGACTTTACTTTCACTTTAGACTGTGTGTGGATATATGTCAGCTATTTAGTGTTTCTACTCAAATGTAAACATCATATTGTTATGGACATACAATTATACACACTGTACTAGATCTAGATCTATATTTACTAATAAACTTACCCAAAATAATAGATGATTACTTCGTTTTTCTCATCCATTTTCGAAAGCACATATAAGTTTCCCATTTCAAAATTATTTGGAAAACTGAATAATCCCTTCCAGACTTTCTACATGTAAAATTAGGAGACATATAGATATGAGTCAGTCAAGCTCCTGTACAGTAGACTCGACTCAATAGGCCTAACGTTGTATAAACAGTTCTACCTTAGACAAACTCAAGATTAAACCCGATTCTTCGTCATGGTGTTTACGAGGTACATTTATATAACAACTGGAACACAATACATTCAAAGTATTCAAAATCAGTTTACCTGAACAGAAAACACACAAAATCCCAAATATTATCAACAGTGGCACGATTTTCTCGATGTCTTCCGCCATCTTCTGTGTTTCGCCACCTTGTGGCTATTACCTGCGAACACCACGCAGGGGAGATAATATTAGACAGCTGGGCGCCGCGGTCCTAGCTACGCAATATTACGCGAAGGCGCCTGTAATAATCCGATCAAACACTGTGGAAAGGAAACTACTAGGTTGATTATGTCACTGATCGCGGCATGCTTATAATGTCTACTGTTTATCGCATTAGGTACGACGAAAACAAAATCTAACATAAGTCTAATTTAGACTCGAAGGTATAATAAAGTGTCATGTGACGTCCCTGAAAAAATATATATCCCTACAGGGTCGGTAGATGTTGATGGACATGTAGGTCTCAGTAGACTATATAATATACTTGGACGCATCCCTGATCTAGGTCACTTGCATGTGACGTCACAATATTGGGAGTTAATCACTTATTCACATATATTGGACAATTTGGCATAGAGGTAGACTTGCTGCTTATTGTAAAACATTTCTATTTATAAAAACAAACTGCTTACACTGGACGGCTCCATAACAGCTAGACTCTAATGCCATTTAAAGGCACACAAGTCTGTCTGCTATGATAAATAATAATATGTAGCTCTGGCGCTTCCAGAAGATACATATTTTAATATGGAAATTTTAAATTTTAAACATGTTTCAAATGACGTTTTAGAATTTTCAAAAATGAGAACTGTTTCCTACATTCATAAGATCAGAAAAAGAGTACAAGAATTAAATACATTACGTTCAGTAAAACACTGGAAGCTATTTTTTGTAACTTAATCATTTTCTCAGCGTACGTGCTATTTACGGTACTTTAGCTATAGGCCACACACGTGAACAATGTAGGCCATCTCGTGTAAAGACAATAATTATTCTGATAGACTTTTAAAATAATACTATCAGAAATAATGGCCGAAGTCTACTCAGAACAATCAAACGTTTAAGATAATTTCTCTTAAACACTATAATAAAGAATTTGTCTATTAGTTCACAAAGAAGTTGACACTACAAACTGCTTCAATAACATTGTCATCAAATTCAAATAAATCTCTCTACCTGCATATCTGGAAATTTTTTGCACAGGGCCTATAATCTCAAGCCGACTTTCAATTTTATCACAAAATCGGCCTGTTATCCAGTGAATTCATCCATGTCATGTTTTTGCAAATGTCACTAGATAAGATATACCCTTGAGCGTTTTTCATTGGCAAATCCAGCCAGAAATCAGTTGTGATGTAACAATATAGACAATGGTGTTACGTCACGAATTGAAAATGGCGAATAGAAAAAAACAGTCATTAGTGTATATTAATGGGAAGTGGGAATTTTGTTTCCACGTTTTGACTTTTAAATCAGTCAAAATGTAAATTTACGTAGCTATGTGATGAAAAGTATTTATATTTAATTCAATTTCATATGAGGTCTTATGAAACTTATCTCGAAGCCTTAATATTGGCTCGCCAAGGACCGCAATGAAAAAAAAAAAAAAAAAACAAGTTTAGGACTCGTTTCATCAATCTCCAATGAAAACATATTTAAGATCCTGAAAGTCTTCTCATTCAACTAAATGTACATTCCAAATCTTTATCAAAGTTTTTGAGAAGGAAATACTATGTTAGACCAAATGTATTTAAGTTTATTGATCTCATGTCGTCAGAAGATACAAACATTGTTCAAAATTTGGCTATGTATATTTAACTGATTTTATTGTAATGTTCGAATACCCTTCGCTTACAAAATTGGTTTTGTTGGTTAGTTATGTGCACAGGCTAACTAAATTATTACTGTTCCTTAGTGTACTTATTTAATTATCACTATTCAATTGTACATCAAATTTCCACCATAAATTGTAAATTGTAATTGTTTTGTATCTGCTCAAAGGCATTATTGCCTAATGCAAATAAAGATATATACATATATGTATATATATAATTTTTGTTGCAATATTTCAACATTTTACGCTAGGTGCACGGAGACCGGCATTAATTTCCAATGCACGGACCATAAATATATATGTATTAAAGAAGCTAAAATACTAAAACAAACACATATATTAACCGTGGTTGTCAATTCGTGCCAAAGTCCCGTGATTAGGAGTAAATGTTAGTCTTCTGTCAACTTTAGGGCTAAGCATTAATAAGTGTCAGTTTCAGACACTTATTACTGGTAAATGGAAAATACATCAGTTTACTCGACGATGTTTAATCTAATTAAAATTACATGTCTCAATGTATTCCTTATACTTCGCTATACGCATGCCGAGATGATATTTTCTGTAGGTCTGTTCCATGGGATAACTGGATCGACATTTCTCGCTGTATAAATGTCACTTTGGCTGTTCATACCGTTTATAATCTAATTTAATTGGTTTCAAATCCTGTCTGATATCTACGATGGCTGATAGTCGTCATTTTGTTATTTCGCTACTTCAAAGGAATTAAATATATATAATGAAATTTGACTTGTTGTTAACGACTATTCATCGTTATTTCTGAAAAAAAAATCGTTCAGTCTAAAGAGCGGAAGATAAAAATGCACATATCAGCGATCATATAAGTCTGCCTTTCGTTAACGCGAAGAACATCCTACAGCATTTGTAATAGATCAAATAAAACGTTCAAAAAAAAAAACCGATCAGATACATGTTGACGTGGATTAGAGGTGATGAGTTGGACGATCAGACACATGTTGACGTGGATTAGAGGTGATGAGTTGGACGATCAGACACATGTTGACGTGGATTAGAGGTGATGAGTTGGACGATCAGACACATGTTGACATGGATTAGAGATGATGAGTTGGACGATCAGACACATGTTGACGTGGATTAGAGGTGATGAGTTGGGCGATGAGACACATGTTGACGTGGATTAGAGGTGATGAGTTGGACGATCAGACACATGTTGACGTGGATTAGAGTTGATGAGTTGGACGATCAGACACATGTTGACGTGGATTAGAGATGATGAGTTGGACGATCAGACACATGTTGACGTGGATTAGAGGTGATGAGTTGGACGATCAGACACATGTTGACATGGATAAGAGGTGATGAGTTGGACGATCAGACACATGTTGACGTGGATTAGAGGTGATGAGTTGGACGATCAGACACATGTTGACATGGATTAGAGATGATGAGTTGGACGATCAGACACATGTTGACGTGGATTAGAGGTGATGAGTTGGACGATCAGACACATGTTGACGTGGATTAGAGGTGATGAGTTGGACGATCAGACACATGTTGACGTGGATTAGAGGTTATGAGTTGGACGATCAGACACATGTTGACGTGGATTAGAGGTGATGAGTTGGACGATGAGACACATGTTGACGTGGATAAGAGGTGATGAGTTGGACGATCAGACACATGTTGACGTGGATTAGAGATGATGAGTTGGACGATCAGACACATGTTGACGTGGATTAGAGATGACGAGTTGGACGATCAGACACATGTTGACGTGGATGAGAGGTGATGAGTTGGACGATCAGACACATGTTGACATAGCTTAGAGGTGATGAGTTGGACGATCAGACACATGTTGACATGGATTATAGATGACGAGTTGGACGATCAGACACATGTTGACGTGGATTAGAGATGACGAGTTGGACGATCAGACACATGTTGACGTGGATTAGAGGTGACGAGTTGGACGATCAGACACATGTTGACGTGGATTAAAGGTGATGAGTTGGACGATCAGACACATGTTGACATGGATTAGAGATGACGAGTTGGACGATCAGACACATGTTGAAATAGATTAGAGGTGATGGGTTGGACGATCAGACACATGTTGACGTGGATTAGAGATGATGAGTTGGACGATCAGACACATGTTGAAATAGATTAGAGGTGATGGGTTTGACGATCATACACATGTTGACATGGATTAGAGATGATGAGTTGGACGATCAGACACATGTTGACGTGGATTAAAGGTGAAGAGTTGGACGATCAGACACATGTTGACGTTGTTTAGAGGTGATGTGTTGGACGATCAGACACATGTTGACATGGATTAGAGGTGATGAGTTGGACGATCAGACACATGTTGAAATAGATTAGAGGTGATGGGTTGGACGATCATACACATGTTGACATGGATTAGAGATGATGAGTTGGACGATCAGACACATGTTGACGTGGATTAAAGGTGAAGAGTTGGACGATCAGACACATGTTGACGTTGTTTAGAGGTGATGTGTTGGACGATCAGACACATGTTGACATGGATTAGAGGTGATGAGTTGGACGATCAGACACATGTTGACATAGATTAGAGGTGATGAGTTGGACGATCAGACACATGTTGACATAGATTAGAGGTGATGAGTTGGACGATCAGACACATGTTGACATGGATTAGACATGATGAGTTGGACGATCAGACACATGTTGATGTGGATTAGAGGTGATGAGTTGGACGATCAGACACATGTTGATGTGGATTAGAGGTGATGAGTTGGACGATCAGACACATGTTGACGTGGATTAGAGGTGATGAGTTGGACGATCAGACACATGTTGACATGGATAAGAGGTGATGAGTTGGACGATCAGACACATGTTGACGTGGATTAGAGGTGATGAGTTGGACGATCAGACACATGTTGGCGTGGATAAGAGGTGATGAGTTGGACAATCAGACACATGTTGACATGGATTAGAGGTGATGAGATGGACGATCAGACACATGTTGACGTGGATTAGAGATGATGGGTTGGACGATCAGACACATGTTGACATGGATTAGAGGTGATGAGTTGGACGATCAGACACATGTTGACGTGGATTAGAGGTGATGAGTTGGACGATCAGACACATGTTGACATAGATTAGAGGTGATGAGTTGGACGATCGGACACATGTTGACGTGGATTAGAGGTGATGAGTTGGACGATCAGACACATTGACGTGGATTAGAGGTGATGAGTTGGACGATCAGACACATGTTGACACGGATTAGAGATGACGAGTTGGACGATCAGACACATGTTGACGTGGATTAGAGATGACGAATTGGACGATCAGACACATGTTGAAATAGATTAGAGGTGATGGGTTGGACGATCATACACATGTTGACATGGATTAGAGATGATGAGTTGGACGATCAGACACATGTTGACGTGGATTAAAGGTGATGAGTTGGACGATCAGACACATGTTGACGTTGTTTAGAGGTGATGTGTTGGACGATCAGACACATGTTGACATGGATTAGAGGTGATGAGTTGGACGATCAGACACATGTTGACATAGATTAGAGGTGATGAGTTGGACGATCAGACACATGTTGACATAGATTAGAGGTGATGAGTTGGACGATCAGACACATGTTGACATGGATTAGACATGATGAGTTGGACGATCAGACACATGTTGACGTGGATTAGAGGTGATGAGTTGGACGATCAGACACATGTTGACGTGAATTATAGGTGATGAGTTGGACGATCAGACACATGTTGATGTGAATTAGAGGTGATGAGTTGGACGATCAGACACATGTTGACGTGGATTAGAGGTGATGAGTTGGACGATCAGACACATGTTGACATGGATAAGAGGTGATGAGTTGGACGATCAGACACATGTTGACGTGGATTAGAGGTGATGAGTTGGACGATCAGACACATGTTGGCGTGGATTAGAGGTTATGAGTTGGACGATCAGACACATGTTGACGTGGATTAGAGGTGATGAGTTGGACGATCAGACACATGTTGACGTGGATTAGAGGTGATGAGTTGGACGATCAGACACATGTTGACATGGATAAGAGGTGATGAGTTGGACGATCAGACACATGTTGACGTGGATTAGAGGTGATGAGTTGGACGATCAGACACATGTTGATGTGGATTAGAGGTGATGAGTTGGACGATCAGACACATGTTGATGTGGATTAGAGATGATGAGTTGGACGATCAGACACATTGACGTGGAATAGAGGTGATGAGTTGGACGATCAGACACATGTTGACGTGGATTAGAGGTGATGGGTTGGACGATCAGACACATGTTGACGTGGATTAGAGGTGATGAGTTGGACGATCATACACATTGACGTGGATTAGAGGTGATGAGTTGGACGATCAGACACATGTTGATGTGGATTAGAGGTGACGAGTTGGACGATCAGACACATGTTGATGTGGATTAGAGGTGATGAGTTGGACGATCAGACACATGTTGACGTGTACTAGAGGTGATAATTTGGACGATCAGACATTTTGTCATCCGTTAAAAGTAGATAATATACAATGAAATATCAATTCTACATTTGCTCTCGCGCCATTTTTATTGAATTGATTTTCTTTTTCTTCTATGATAATAAAAGTAATGTTTTTTTTTGTTTTTTTTTGTTTTTTTTTGTTTTTAATTTGATGGTTGATCTAGTTATAGCCGTATTCTTACTGCTTATATAAGTTGTAGAATAGGGGCGTCTCCTGTTAAAGTCGGTCGTCCATAATTAGTTTTTATCTGTTTTTGCCGTTATATAATATATTTTATCAACGATAAGATTCTGATTAAGATTGTTAATAGTTCTTCATACCAGTCTTTCCAAGTCTTATCTTTCGGAACATCTGTTAAAAATCGTCAGAGAAATTTAAGATGATGTCGAAAACCAATGAAAAGCAATAATCGGAAAATCATTCACAACCCAGCGACGCCGGAATTACATAGCTAATTTGACTTAGAAACGACTTGCCAAGATATTCTAATTAAAAAAAAAAAAAAAAACCACCGCGCGTGCGCACTTTGCAACGGTTCACTCACATGCATTAGTACGATGTTTTTCGCGAGTCCAATAACTAGGCCACTAACAGCCTCAGACGCGCTATACACCGCGTGACTGTATGTTTACCTTACTAGAACCAAAATAAATCTTTGGCATAAAGCAAGATGGGTTCGGTTCTGTTAGCACTCAGCAGTTGTCTTCTTCTAGGTAAGTGTATTTATAAAGAATTGTATGTTAGGACCAAGGCAATAGCCTGTATTAAGACGAGTATTTCGTCTCAAATATTATTCATTGTCATCTAATCTCCAGTTTGAATATAATTCCTTTGTCGTTCTCCGAGAAAGGGAAGGTATGGAGTCGTATTGCCGCCACGAATATGTATTTCGGTCTCAAGATTTACAGATGGTTTCTCAAAATTTCGAAAGTTATCTTGAAATTTCCAGTTCTCGTTTCCAAATTTCGAAAGTTATCTTGAAATTTCCCTTTCTTGTTTCCAAATTTCGAGTTGTTATCCCAAAATCTCGACATGTTAACTCAAAATTTCGAGTTAAACGCAAGGTTTGTAAGAAGTGATGCGCTTCCGTAGGGAGGGGTACATTTAAAATGTATGTTAAAATCTATCTTATTGTACACAATGTAAACATTGGTATGTTAAATATCATCACATGTAATAAAAACTGCATTTTGTTTCTGACTGACCATCTTTCAAAGTGAGTAAATTGTGTATATAATATTTCACAACGACAAAAAAAAACAAGTTTAGCTTTGAGCTGTAAAGAACTACCGTCGACCTTTACACATCAAACCAAACCGCGTACGAACCATTGCGGTTATAATTCATAAAAGATGTCGAACTCGATAACCAGAATAAATTGTACTTCAAATAGATATCAGAGCATGTTAGGCTAGGCCATCACTCCAGAATTCACGTGTTTATGTAGTTATCGCTACAAATAACTCACAGGAACACACTTCTATAATGAGTTCAAGATGCCAACAAATATCGCAATTTCTGCTACCCTGGGGTTCGGGGAGAACGAGTTCGCCATTAATAGATAAACTCTCAAGAATTGCTGTGTGTAGTCAGAGCGTTGTAATTTCTCAAAGCGGCCATTTAAAAAAAAAGTATTAATCAGTTACATGTTAAAGGATGTACTCCACGAAATTTACCATTACAACGATTGATTTATACAAGTATATGTAGCAGCATATCACAGGGACTTCGCAAAAACTCCCAACACACGGTCCGCCATATCACAGGGTCTTGACAGAAACTCCCAACATACGGTCCTCCTTATCACAGGGGCTTGACACAAACTCCCAACACACGGTCCGCCATATCACAGGGACTTGGCACCATTACCCGACACACGGTCCTCCTTATCACAGGGACTTGACACCATTACCCGACACACGGTCCATCATCACAACACACGGTTCACCATATCACAGGGACTTCGCAAAAACAAAACTCCCAACACGCGGGCCACCTTAACACAGGGACTTGACATAAACTCCCAACACACGGTTCACCATATCACAGGGACTTCGCAATAACTCCCAACACACGGTCCACCATATCACAGGGACTTGACACAAACTCCCAACACACGGTCCTCCTTATCACAGGGGCTTGACACCATTACCCGACACACGGTCCATCAGCACAACACACGGTTCACCATATCACAGGGACTTCGCAAAAAAAAAATCCCAACACGCGGGCCACCTTAACACAGGGACTTGACACAAACTCCCAACACACGGTCCACCACATCACAGGGTTTTGGCACCATTCCCCGATACACGGTCCACCATCACAACACAAGGTCCACCATATCACAGGCGTTTGACACCATTCCCCGATACCCGGTCCACAATCACAACACACGGTCCATCATATCACAGGGACTTGGCACAATTACCCGACACACGCACGGTCTACCATATCACAGGAATTTGGCTCAAACTCCCAACTCACGGTTCATATATAAGAATATCGCGTATTCATATATGAACCTTGGACATTATATAAGGAATCCATGGACTGTGAGTAAGGAAATTGTGTCAAGTTCCTGTAAGCGTAAACTCCAACGCTATCCTTATTAGATATACTACTATCTTCAAGATCTTAGTGATGGACTATTTCATGATAACTGTGTTGGCTAACGTTTATATTTACTATATTTATTCAGGTATTAACAGATTTATGAAATACAAACAATAAAGGTTTTCTTAATATTTTTCACTGTAATCACAAAACAGAATCACGCGGTGTTTGTGTGTTTTGGCCAAAAAAATAATCTATTTAAGTATCCCGATATACATTGATGCCCACCCTTGTTGGTTTGTGTTTCTTACGGAAGCTGAGATAACGGACGGCCTGCACGGTTGAGGTTGTGTCCTTGGGCAAAATGTTTTACTCAGACTGACCTGGACGGCTTGCGACAGGCCTCCCATTAGTTGTTCAGTGAGGTAGCCACCAGCTACCACAAGGAGACTCTTCGCCTCAAAATGACCCCGTTTGGTCACGGGGCGATAAACCCAGCAAGCAAACAAACGTAAATATTTCTCTCTCTTTTTCAGGGCTCTGCTCTGCGAGCAGTTTGAGACATGAACGTACGAAACGCGCATCTCGCTGTTATGGAGATTTGGGCTGTTTCTCTAACGACTACCCATTTAACAACAGCAATGGCGCACTGCCTCTCTCTCCCAGCTACATACGTCCCGGTTTCTTCCTGTACTCCGAGAGAAGCATTCCCACCGCACCCTTCCATCTAGTACGCAACGACAGACACAACTTATGGACGTCCGGGTTCGAAGCCAGTATCCCCACCAAGATAATAATCCACGGCTTCACACAGAACGGCAACGTGACCTGGGCACATGCCATGATGTCTGAACTTATACGAAAGGTAGTAAACTAGTCAATAGATTCTCGTAATAAAACGATTTGCTATATTACTGTCAAGTTACTTATTTTAGCGGACTCACAATTTAGCGCACAACCAAATTTAACCAGATTAGCACCTTGATGAATTGCCGCACCCTCATTGGCTTGTCATAAGAAGCAATATTCAGAAACTACAATTTGCGTAAGTTATAATTCAACGGAATGTTTTCAGCGAGAAAATCGCTAAAATAAGATTACCACTAAAACATGTACATTTGCAGTATAAAAAAAACGTGGACTTTATAATGATGTCAGAATCTTTTTTTTTTTTTGCATTGAAAACATCTATTGACATAGGTGATATATAGACATGTATATACAAGTATAGATATATAGGTTTATATGGAGACCATTGAAAAGGATCAAGGAGAACAAGACCAGGAGCTCCGGGAGGCTGGGCGTCTTCTGTATGATAATGACACAAAACAAAACGTCTAAAAGAAGTGATAATAAATCATCCATGCTTTATGCTTGTTTAAGGAGAGGATGAACGTGATTATTGTGGACTGGGGGAGCGGTTCCGGATTCCCCTACACACAAGCGGTTGCAAACACCCGCGTCGTCGCAGCGGAAGTAGCAGCCATGATCTCGTACCTGAACACCGCTGTCGGAACCTCCAATGCACAGTACCATCTGATTGGTCACAGTCTCGGCGCCCATGTGTGTGGCTATGTTGGAGAGGCAATCAGGGGACTCGGGAGGATCACGGGTAGGTAGTGTCAATGGAACAAAGGTCAAGATGAGAAAACAAACATTGAGATGGCGTATTCAATGGATTACCACTAATGACACAAATTAAACAATTTTGCTGTTTTGAAAATATATATAAGCACATCACAAAGCAAACTTCATATCTCCTGTACAGCCAAGAAGTTACACATGATTATACTTCTAAGTGTTTCTATTTATAGGTCTAGATCCCGCTGAACCCAACTTTAAGGACACACCACCGGAAGTTCGTCTGGATGCTAACGATGCCAACTTTGTTGACATTATTCACACTGACGGATCGGAGTACGAAACCATTTCCGGTAAGTCTTGTTTTACTCTGATGACGTAGCAGGTAGCGTGAAAAGGAGATTTCAATATCAGAATGAAAACAATATCACCATTAGCGTTTTTCTGTTGGAACATTTGTGCAACATCATTGGACAATCTCCTGTCGGGTTTAAAACGTTTTAAACCAGTGATAACTGCTGTTTTCAGGTTACGGGATGAAGATGCCCAGTGGTGACATTGACTTCTACCCCAATGGAGGACGTAACCAGCCCGGATGTACTCACGAAACATGGACCAACGTTGTGTCCCACCTCGAGCTAGGCCCACAAGGTACAAGTCGCAATTCAACTCCTTGATAACGCCCCCAACCTTGACCCTTCACCTTATGTCAAACCTGGCCAATCAGGTAGAGCACAACTCTTAACTTTCCCCAACCATAGAGTGTACATAATTTCAGTACAATGACAGGTAAAACAACGAAGACAACTTATGAACAAACAAACAAAACAAAACAAAAAAAGAAAAAAAGAAAAAGAAAAAAAAAAGAAAAAAAAAAGAAAAGAAAAGAAAAGAAGACCAGACGCTCTTAAGGGTAAGCGTCTTCTGCTTCATAAAAATCAGGCTGGTAACAACGGAATCATCAGGGACCGTTTCATCAACGTTCCATAACGTTAAGAAATTCATTAGTTAGACATATTCCATTGGAAAGTATATAAAATTTAAGAGAAAAAAACCTTAGTTCAAGAAGTTTCCTGTTATTTTGCCATGTTTTTTTCTGTGTTCTAAGTTATCAGAAATTTCCTTAAGTTATGGAAAATTGATGAAACGCGGACCAGTTATATCAACGGACACTGAACGATGAAACTGCATATCGCACAAGGGAAAAGAAAAAATTCTCAACAAGACCATGTCGCCGACCATACAATGTTCCCACCGTGTTCTTTGTGATCTACATCTCTCGAAACCCCGTCTTGCATTTATTTGTCAATAGTCGACATGCAATTGCGGAAAGTCCATAGGCTGTCAATACAATTCTGACACGTAAACAGCTCTCTACTCTCTTGACTGAGGTGGAAGAGTCGATGTTCCGAGTGTATAATTATACGATAGTCATAGCAAAAATAAATATATTGTTATTCATAGACAATGCGTCATCACAATATCTTAAGGTGATATTGAAGGACTTGAATATCTTTATTAGAAAGTAATTAGTCAGAGATCAGTTTTTATCTGTCAGTTCTCATCCTAGAACTCCAAATATTTGTCCTTTCTTTAGCTGTACACCACATGTTAACGAGTAGCCCGAGTTTTCTCTGGCCCTGTCACCATGTCTGGTGTAGGGCCCCTACACCAGACATGGTGACAGGGCCAGAGAAAACTCGGCCTACACCAGACATGGTGACAGGGCCAGAGAAAACTCGGGCTAGTTAACGAGGAGTGCGGGATGTCCCATTGCAATTTTCATTAAGACATTGGGGTTAAGTATCTAAATAGAATTAAAAAATCTAATAGCACCGTCCTCTGGCATGCATGTTTTTCAATCTTGGCCTTTTGTCTGGTTTCTATTGAAGCTGTCGGCGGGATGCTGGCTTGCAGTCACGATCGGTCTATCTACCTGTTCACCGAGTCCATCAACGGGAGGTCTTGTACCATGAAGGGCTATCCCTGTCAAAGCTACGAGGACTTCGTGGTCGGACATTGTTTCTCCTGCGGAAACCAGCCATGTCCGAGCTTAGGATACCATGCAGATAGGTTCAGGGCGAGAGGCAAATTCTATCTGGCAACAACAGACAGGCCACCATTTTGTGGTAAGTAGAACCACCTCAGTCAACACCAATTATGTTTTAAAATCCTGCATTTTCTATCCATATTACAGCAGCTTTAATCCGTCAGTTAAAAAAACCCCTGGATTTTCTATCTATATTGTGGAAGTTTCGATCCGTTAGCTAACCCCCCCCCCCCCCCCCCCCCACCCCACCCCACAAAAAAAAGATAAGAAATCAAAACAAAACAACCCCCCCCCCCCAAAAAAAAAAGGGGGAACAAGCCCAAAAATCGGTTTTCATTTTTGATCCCCCCCCCCCCCCCCCCAGCTAGCAACATAAGGGCATACAAATTGTACGGATGTTGTTGGACGCTCATTTTACGCTCCTTTCTGACAGGCAATTTATTTAACACTTCCAATTATAAACCTACAACAAAGTGATGTAAATAAATAAGAATTATATTAAAGCAAGAGCTATTTGATCTATTGATGGATAAGTGATTCTATATACTAAATAGTTACAATTTTCAGAGGTTATCTTAGTTCTTCAACCTTCCTCATCTAACGTTCATGAATAAAAATCATCAAGTACCCGTATCACATTACTACATATGTTAAACCACGCCTACCTGAAGCCATGCTGACAATATAAGATGTTTAGTTCTTCAGCCTTACATGTATACTGTTTCCAGGCCACCACTACCAAGTGACTGTCCAGTTCGGAACAACCATGCCAACTGACCACGGAGAGCTACATCTCAGAATACTCGGAACGTCGGGACTCTCGGAAACATTCGTCATACAAAGGTAGGCAGTGCGTAATTAGACCACAGAAAAGTATAGAAACACATTTGTTGTTATCAGAAGCCAACTTAGCAACCCATATAACGAATAAATTTGTGTGTAATTTATACGAAGTAGGCGATTCAGTTGAAAATCACACAAAACTAGGCAACTCATTTCTCCGACAGACATGGCATTGTAAGTACTAGAAAAAGTTCAGTTTTGTATCAGACGGAAGAAAACAGGTGCAGCCGATACGACTTTTACGGTGTTTATATTTTTTATTAGATGTCCATTTATGTTTTTGTTGGATTTTAGATCAAAATTGAATTTTAAATGGAATACGAAAATGCTTTCCTGCCTCCAATAACGGGTAATAATTGGCTGTGTCAATAAAAAAAAGAAAAAAAAAAAGAAAAAAAAAAGTGAGATTCTTATGAGTAGTTAGTTTTAACACCGAATCATTTTTTTTCGCTTGTAGTTTAAACCTTCAGACCGGCAGCGACTATGGTTTCCGACGGAACCAAGAACGCATGATCATATTTGTGTCCAATAGGAAACTTGGCAACATATTAAATGTACAAGTACAGTTCCAGGAACGTTCATCCATCCTGAGCTATTTCTGGACCGGGTCCGTGTCACTCGCTAGAGTCACGGTCACTGACGGCAAAACTAACACCAGGTAACACCCATAAAACCTTCCGCCCTTCTCCTCATAGGAAGACCTGCTTATTTTGATATCAATATGATATATTAAATCCGCTAAAATTATGTAGGCTCTAGTAATAATGATCCATGCTCTCTAATGCATTTACGTTGCAGTGTACTGTAAACGAACTTGATCTGGCGCACTCAATTTTCTTCCAAATTTTAACAAATTAGCGAATTAATGAATCGACGCGACAAAATTGTTTTATACAAAAACAGTTTATAGAAAGTTGAATTAGCGCGTCATAATTTAGCGTAATGCATCTAAAAACGCTAAAAATCATCACTAAAATATGTTCGTTGACAGCACTCCAAAAATGTAAGAGGTTGACACGACGAAAAAAAGATAGGCGCCGTTTGATCTCCATATAAGATTTTACCAGATGCTTACTGAACAAAATGGGATTTCAATAACATTATGCGTTTTTGCAGAAATGTGAATCAACAATGGGTTAAAGGAACTAGTCCTTGCCACCAATCAAAGACAAAATTTTGATTCTTTCGCGAAAAAAATGCATAGATATTTAAGATGACGGAACTTTAGCACTTTTCACTGAAGAGATACAAAATGGTCATGTTGATATAAAAAAACCAAATCGCACATATCCAAATAGGAAATAAAACGCAATTGCTTTCCTTTCCATCACAAACATTCGTTTCGCATAAAAAATGAATGAGAGTTTTGTATTGACCGAAACCGCCATGTTTGAAAGCTAGGTTAAATCAGCCATGGACAACTTCGCTAGCCATTGGTGTTCAATTCGATACTCTCCCTTTTCGTAAAGTATCGTATTGAACACCATTGGCTGGCAAAGTTGAACCATGAGCTGAACATGGGAGTTTCTTTCGTGATAAATGATTATTTAGATGATATCTTATGGTGATTGGAGCATTTAAATGGGGGTAATTAATGCATGAACTACAAGTACAATATCTGTCATCAAGTTTTTAGCCATAGATAAAGATAAAATCAAATCTTGCTTTCCGCGCTGATCTGAGGGCGGAATGCGCATCAAAGAAACAGCGCTTGGGAAATAAGAGGTCGTAGTTGGCACAATGATGTCGGATAATAAATCGGCCGACAAGCGGCCTCTTAGGCCTATGTTGCCGTGCAAAAGAGAAACGTCGTTTTGATATCGGAAACTGGGTGAATATTACTCAGGCTTCCTTGTGCTAAACTCCGCACACAGTTTCAATCTTTCGAAGAGAGCATTGTCACCACGCAATTTAAAACAACCACGCAATTTGTAACAAAAATTTCAGTCTTTCTTTATCGGATAAACCGGCAACCAGATGCAAAGATAGTCTTTCCTTTGTTCGTGTTTCTACCTTATTCTGTTTTAAAAAACATTGCTTTATTACTAATAATGACATTTGAAAAGTTATTACAAATTGCGTCGAGTTTTGAAGAACATTGAGGACCACAATGAATGCGAGATGAGAGCTTGATTATGGGGAATTATCTACAGACAAACCTATATACAATAATGTACGACCATATTCAAACTTTTTTTTATATCGCCATTGAAATGCATAGTCCAACCCCAAACATTGAATAAATTGATTATTTTATTACAGATACGTGTTCTGTGTGGGCGAGACCGTATTACACTCAGGAGAGCCACTGGTCGGATTCAACCACGCTGTCCACACTACGGCCGAGTGTACCTCCGGACAGTAACCCGATACAGATGTTAGGGAGTGGTCAACTTCGGCAGATCTAAATGGATCAACAACAGAATATAATCTAATCGTCACTGATCCAGTTGTACCACAATCTAGCACGTGTTTTATAGGATTAATGTTTTTTTTCTCTGAACAAACTCCATTGAGTGTTCCGGCAATCGATTGAAGCTCCATGAACTATGCCTGCTACTGCCCCAGGCGGGCCGGAATGGGAACGGTGAAAGTACATGTGACTGAATGTCGATTTAATGATTACCAAGATATAGTTACACTAATGCATGTTTACCTGTAGCGCATGGGTTGCACATAAAGTCAGTAGTGATGTGAAAGCTGTACAATTTAATCTGGACTTATCCTCACAGTCATGAACATTTTTTTTTGTAAATTAGTTATCAATTCAATAAAATAATTAACTTAATTAAATATTTATCATTATTTGACGAACAAATCATTATGAGATTGGTCAACTTTGAAAAACTATTTAAATGAGATAAAAGAAGAACTCATGATATTCAGAATGACTACTACTGTTGGGTTGGACCAAATTGGGTTGGAGCATCACAGACGACTCCTAGAATGACCAAATAGCTGTATGATGTCCCTAACATCAGTGACGAGTCCTAGAAGGATAAAACAGCTGTATGATGTCCCTATAGGATCACAGACGACTCCTAGAATGACCAAATAGCTGTATGATGTCTCTAATATCACTGACGAGTCTTAGAATGACCAAATAGCTGTATGATGTCTCTAATATCACTGACGAGTCTTAGCATGACCAAAAAGCTGTATGATGTCCCTAACTTCACTGACGAGTCCTAGAAGTATAAAACAGCTTTATGATGTCCCCAACATCACTGACGAGTCCTAGAATGATAAAACAGCTGTATGGTGTCCCTAACATCACTGACGAGTCCTAGAATGATAAAACAGCCGTATGGTGTCCGTATAGGATCACTGACGAGTCCTAGATGGCTTGTCATCTGTATGGTGTCCCTAATATCACTGGCGAGTCCTAGAAGGACGAAACAGCTGTATGACTTCCCTAACATCACTGACGAGTCCCTAGAAGGACGAAACAGCTGTATGCTGTCCCGAACACCAATGACGAGTCACAGAAGGATGAAACAGCTGTATGCTGTCCCGAACACCAATGACGAGTCACAGAAGGACGAAACAGCGCTAGCTGCATGATATCTCTAACATCAATGACGCGTCCTAGAAGGACGAAACAGCTGTATGATGTCCCTAACATCACTAACGCGTCCTAGATGGATGAAACAGCTGTATGCTGTCCCGAACACCAATGACGAGTCACAGAAGGACGAAAAGGCGATACCATTTTTCTGACATCACTGAAGAGTCCTAGAAGGACTTTTGAATGTAGTTTTATATTTATATTTACCGTATCCATTATAGAGATCACATCTGATGGCTCTCTTTACGTTTAAGAATGTTTTTTACACAAATATTAACATGACAATTGCTATTTCAGATTTTAAATTTCAGTCTATGTTCGGTGTGTAGTCGTAGCGCAAAACGTCGATGTTTCTCTTTTCAACACGCATAAAGACGAGCATAATCTGACAACGGAAGTAACTCCAGCATAACATGTTAGATGTAGGTCAATTGTCCGTAGTCATAATATGTCCCTACTGGTCAGTCCCACGCTTTATAGGAAAGTGGGAGAATTAACGGAGAAATATGCACCTATTCACACTTACCTGTCAACCAAAGAAAACTCTCCATACCAATTATGGACTCTGCGATAATGATTGAATGAACTTGTTTTATTTATTTATTTATTCATCTGAAACTTATCATAAAACCCTAAAAGCTGCGGTTCATATTCTTTTCAGTAAGGATTTCATGACTGATTTTAAGACCGGTTTATTTTCTAGGAGATTTATGTTGACAATATTGGACGGTCCATGTTGAAGACTATTATTCCTTAACATGATATAAGTATTGCATACGTACATTATTCTATTTCGCAAAACTTCATACACCTGGATCAGAACTCGCTAATTCTCATCATCTCAAAGAAACATCTGCTGGAGATAGGTCGAACACCACTTGGACAATTCCAGACTTGTCCCCAACGCAAGAAAATCTTTCAGGAACCTAGGAGGAGAAGTGAATACTAGTAGTTCGTTTTAAAAAAATACCACAGAAAATACAACGTAGAATAACTTTATTGTCACAAATACAAACAACGTCACAACAGAAAAAAACACTGACCCAACTGTGTGTCGAATGAATGATGTCACCAGGTATAGAGGAAATGTTGCATATTTGTAGTTACCTTGACACTACATGTCACGTGACTTTGTGTTTTTGACCTGGTATACGAGGTATAATCTAATACGATACAGGACACTTTCCTTGTAGATCTGTCTTATCTGTATACATCCAGGCTGGACAGGAAGGTCAACAATGGCGATATGTCTGAGACTCCTTTCTGTCTCCACACTGTTGGGACTGACGACAGGTAAGCATAACTATTTCATCATTATTAAACACTCAATATTTCTGATTGTCAGGTCAGAGATTTTAGAAATATTTTTTTTATGTATTGATTGTAGGGAAAAGGTATACTACCTTTTGTATATAATTTTCCATGCTAACATATCTTTACATTATTCTTGACTTAATTTTCAAAATTACGCCTGCCATCCTAAATGTTTAATGATATAAATGCAACAAGCAGTGGACTACCATACAACCTCAGAGTTGAATCCGGATATTTAGAAATTTGATGTAGGTTTATAAAATTAAAATATTGATGTGCATATGTATATGTGCCTAGATTTTAAAATAATTGGGTATTTCTGGCATTTTCTTCCATTGTTTCCACAGCAATCCCCTCCTACCGTTGACCCCCTCCCCCTCCTTAATCAATAATAAAAGCTGACTATCTACAGTAAATTAGTTTGGTTGAGAGGTTATATAAAACGTTACGTCTATTTAAAGACCCATTATGATTTTCACCCGGTATCACGTGTTGGACGAAACCGGATAAATTTGTTTGACGGAATATATAAATGTCATTAAGTTCAACATAGGTGAAAAAAACTTTGAATTATTCACTGTGCGCCCCAATCGGAAAACCACTCGGGCATTTCCGTCGTATGTTCGGGAAAATTTCGAAGTTATGACGGAAAGGGCCGAGTGGTTTTCCAACTGTGTGCGCTATAATTACGCACTTGTTATAACCGGAGTCCAGCACCGTTTCTGCGTTAACTGAAATAATGCCGCAAAGCTTTTGTACCCCTAGTGTAATCGACAAGCAATATCATGCATACATTCGGGCCCTCATGAAAGCAGATATTTTAATCTGTTCCTCCAAGCGCAGTACATGCTATTTTCATATAATGCAGCGAGCTTTCATATTGCCTGTATCCAGAATCGAAATCAGTATCGGGCTTAAATGTAACACAATTTTCACATCATTAAATATTCATTTAGAAAACCATAGTTCTCACAAATGAGATAGAAAATACAATATGAATTGATATTTTTATTTAGTTATACAATTTTGTCGTTATATTTGATTTTAATATTAAATTATTTGATGTGATTGTAGCATTTGATTGTATGATGCTATCCTTCAAACACGAGAGGGCCGCGGTGGCCGAGTGGTTAAGGTGTCCCGACACTTTATCACTAGCCCTCCACCTCTGGGTTGCGAGTTCGAAACCTACGTGGGGCAGTTGCCAGGTACTGACCGTAGGCCGGTGGTTTTTCTCCGGGTACTCCGGCTTTCCAACAAACCTTCAAACACTAACATACTATAGTCTTCCCAAAATCTCAAACACAGGGGAGGTCGTCCTTAAATGACCACAAATGTTCATTGGGCGTAAACCAATACACAACCATCTTTATTGTGAAGATCATTGTTCCATTTTCTAGCACCAGTGGGAAGCAAGTCATATTTGATCAAAACATCATGAAACAAATTTTTGAACCTTTTTTGTCTCTTAAAAGAAGTTCTAAATTGATTGGCATGTATGAATAGGATAAACATGGACTATCAATAGGTATATTATGAGATGTGATGAAATCTTTCACTGCTGATATAAGACCATGATACTGCAGAATGTTTGTTTTGACATGAAATTTCTGAATTAATTCAACTAATGAATAGAATGAACCAGTGCTGGTGTCTTTGAGTAAATCATTAATTACAAGTACATTATTCTTATAGTATGCCTTGTACAAGATTGGTATTCCTCCTACTTTTATATCAGAGTTGTAGCAGATTGGTACTTTTAGTATGTGTTTATGCATAGCTTTTTTATAGTAAATATCATTAAAGGAAAGCCATGATTTAAAAACATCCATCGAAAAGTCATTTTTACATTTTTTAAAAACATATATCAATATATTCACTTCTACATTTTGGAAGAAGGTCAGTATCTATGTAAGTTTTTAGAATCCAATGCTATGAAAAAGTTTTCGAATCCAAGTCAGTTTTAAAGAACTTATGAAAGCTGACAGGTTAACCATCTTAAGGCCTCCTTTTGCATACTCTTGGTTAATTATTTCTCTTTTAATTCTATCTGGTTCCCCGCCCCATAAATAATCAAACAGTAATGAATTAAGTTTACAAATAAATATCTCATCTAGGTTTGGTAGTGAAATGAAAAGATGGTTAAATTGAGATATGAGTAGAGATTTAATAATGTGTATCTTTCCAATAGGAAATAATGACCTTCTGCCCCATGTTTTTAGTACAGATTTTAGCTTGATAAGTTTTTTGTAATGACCACAACTGTTGATAGGACGTTAAACAATACCAAACCAAACCATCTTTGCAAGGCACATTTTTTACCTTTGATTAGGTTTCAATATACATTTAGGATAAAGATTATCATTATAGTGTTTAATTTCATTATGATATCATATTCTTTCGTGTCTTCATTTAAACTAATGATGTCGTTATACAATTCTGTCATTAGATTATTCACAAATATCATGATATGACTGCGGTATACAACAACTAATAGTTTCATTCGTCCAGAAGTGCGACAATAAGTCTATTATGACAGAAAAATGACCCCACGCCGGTCGAATCCGTTTGCTTCTGACTCGCGAAGGCGCTGGTCAGAGAATTGTATCTACATAATATGCAGTGTTAAAACGGTATCATAATGCTTATGAATACCATGTTGAAATAAAGGTATTACAATGAAAGATAGGGTGATATAAAGATTACAAATACATAAATGGCGAAATAATATATCAATATAATGTTTAACCAAGATGATATAACGATAAAATTAAATAATATGTTGATGACATTTAATCATATATCTATAACATCAAATCATGACATAAACAAAGCATATTTTGATGAAAAAATGCAATATGATGGCAGAAGCTACTACCTAGTCTCATACAGTGAAAATAAAATCCTATTAAGATAAAAGCATAAACAATTTAATATAATGAACATAATTCATACAGTATTTGTGCGACAGCTTCGACGTTCCATTGGTCTGAGCATGTAAATTTAATTGCCCGTAACTGTGTTGCCGGCTTCCGGTTATCGATCGGATATACCTTATAGAATTAGAATCAAGGACACTACATACTCTTCAGCATCAACAGCTTACCTCGACCTTTACTTACAACGTTACCACAGGGACAGCTTACAACTATGCTTTACGATAAGCGTGATGTTTTCAATTTAACAATTAATATTCCATTTCTAAATACAGTCGAATCTGTCCAAGCGACCATCTCTATTTAGCGACCCTCTGTTCTAAGCGACCATTTCAATTCCTCCCGAGCGTTTTCGCTATATATTAAAGAACTGCCAATTATCACGATTTCATTGACGGATATTGACAACTGACTACCACCAAGGCTTTGAAGAATACCATTGGAAAATGCTATGTTCGACATCATAATCTCGTTTGGAAATATAATTTTTACTTGTTTTTTTTTTTATTTCCTTTTGCGATTTGAAGTCGGATGTAATCGTTGCTTGTTGATATGCCTGGAATGGCCGTTATCACTAAGATAACTCTAATTTGGAAAGTGTGACTGATTTTGACCTAGATTTCTATGGCAGGTAGAAGATGCTTACCCTTCCAGAACATGTGTTTTTATTCTCATATTATATATAATGGTATGATTTTATAGTTTTTTATCACTCTTGCCAGAAAGTACCTGGCATCAATGTATAATAAAACCATTTCCTTTCCTTTCCATTCCAGGGTTTCTGTTTACGAGACAAGTATGCTATGAACACATCGGCTGTTTTAGTAATGCCAGTCCATTCAACAATGCCAAGGGTTATCTACCTGAGACGTCGGAACACATTCAACCAAAGTTCATGCTTTTCACTCGACATAATCCAACGCACGCCCATTTGTTAGACCCATACCACAGTTCAACCGTCACGAATGGTCACTTCGACGGTGACAGGGACACAAAGCTCATTATCCACGGATTTCAGGACAATGGACATTCCACATGGATGCATGACATGACCAAAGCTTTCTTAGATGCGGTTAGTAACACATTCCTGCTTAATCACCATGTTTCATGGCAGAAAATAAAATGATTAATTGTTTAGAAAAAAACTTAACCAGTAAGCCTGTTCGTACTAATAGTAACTCGTGTCGAATAATTCGGTTTTTAATTTAGTATTTACAAACAAAGGAAACAAGCTCTTCTTGATCACTCCTTTACTCAGTATTATCATATTTGCCGTGCTTGTGAAGCCATAAAATTAAATAACTAACGGTAAGTATTCGTCATTGTTCTAAATATCATCATATATCGCAATGACTTTTTTTCGCTAAAAGTGACTATTATTTGTGTTTCTTCGTGCAATCCTTTATGATTGCTGGGTGGTAAGCCCTGCTGGTAACGTTATGTCCCCGAGGGTTGTCGTTACCCTGTCTGCCA
Organism: Pecten maximus; assembly: GCF_902652985.1. Classification (NCBI taxonomy): domain Eukaryota; kingdom Metazoa; phylum Mollusca; class Bivalvia; order Pectinida; family Pectinidae; genus Pecten; species Pecten maximus. The sequence goes on along the minus strand of NC_047018.1, from coordinate 44,056,253 downwards.
CATTTGCATTCCTACGAATAGTGATACTAGTTTAGAATATACATTTGTGCACACATATTACTACTCTGGATGACTTAAATTATCCAATATCCCAAAATTGTCTAAATTGTGTGAGTTCTACCTTTCCCATCCTATACTATATAGATATGTTATTCTATTTTTATTTTTCTTATATCTGGATTTCCACACTCACCTGTTCTACTTTGTCCTACGCCCAGCCATATCATAAATACCGTAAGACACGTGTTCTAACTCTATTGTGATGTTATAAATACATCAAGAATCTGAGACGTCCCAAGATTGTCTCTGCAGAGAAAATAGAAATAAATTTGAATACTTATATTAGCATAATTAAAACCTAAATGATAAACAGAATCTTAAACGTATGTATATATAACATTTACTCATGGTAATCTTATACGCCAAGATCCTTTATCAAATTATTATTTTGAAAATCCATATTACATAGCCACATGTAGGTTAATCAATGACGTATAGGTGACATGTATTCGATGCTCGTTGATATGCTAAATGATTCCACTGTTACCATCCTGATTCTCATTTTACGAGTATGACATAAGTTGACTTTGACCTAGATTCGTCCGTAAAGCAGAAGACGATTCCTCTGCCGGAACTCCTGTTATAAATATCTTTTTGTTCTCAAGGGTCTCTATGTTACATTTCATTGGATTTTTGGACCTCATTTTTCTGAATTTCTACTACATGTCGGTATTTTCTAATGAACGATTTGCTTGAATATATTTTTTTAATGTTATGGAGCTTAGAGTCTACTCTAGATATTCTTTTAAGCGTTTTCGATGAGGGTATACTCCGTTTTTTTTAATGTTTTATCTCGATTATATAAAAATATATTCAAATTAATCCTTTTAATTAAATCTACAATACACATTCCCTGTGGAATCCACTTTTATTCATGGACTCTTTTCTGTTATTCCGCCGCTGTATTCGCCAATAAAAGCGACGTTACAAACGGAGACGTCATGTGTTGTGTTATTGGCTGATAGCCTATTTTTTAAGCCAATGAAAATGCTTGTTACAACCAAGATTGAATTATTTCACAATATGCCCGATTCGTAATACCTGTTTAGGTCTATAACGTGATCTACTTTCCCCTGTCTAGCGTACACGCTTCTACAACTTCCTATCTTTAAAGGAGCACGTGAACGTGATCGTGGTGGACTGGTCCCTAGGGGCTGACAATATAAACTACATTCAGGCGGCCGCTAATACTCGGGTAGTGGGCGCCACAATAGCTAAACTTCTAGAGATGCTCCATCATGCCACTAGGCTTCCGTACAGTAAGGTCCACCTGATAGGTCATAGTCTGGGCTCCCATATAGCAGGCTACGCCGGGAGGCGAGTCCACGGCATAGGCAGAATTACAGGTATGGAAAATGTAAAAATCTAAGATTTCAAATTTGTGTCTTAAACAATAACAATAACAACAACAATAATATCGAAATTGGTTGTCTACTCTGATTTGAAACATAGGCCAAATTATGTTTTTGTTAAAAGAAACAAATGAGTAACTATGCACTATTTCCAGGGCTGGATCCTGCCGGGCCGCTCTTCGAAAACTTTGACGCTGAAGTAAGGCTGGACCCAACAGACGCGACGTTTGTTGACGTCATTCATACTGACTCCGACTCCCTGCTGGAGCTAGGTAAAATAAACATTGTATAACAGACGCGATGTTTGTTGACGCCATTCATTTCCTTTTCAAACTTTATTACACAAAACAATATTACTGTTGTATTTTTATTCTCCTCATCGACGTTTGACAGAGGAAACTAGTAAGTGAGCTTACTGATACAGGAACATACCTGTATGAAAACTTTGCTGCTAATAGAATATGATAAATAGCCTTATGTTAATCACTAATTTTTCCTTGCGAGATAAATCTTCATGGTCATGATGACTAAAGTAATAAATGGTCCTTCGTACGTTTATTCACATATTCTATTGTGAATCTCGCTGCCAACAACACCATAATTAATATTATTAATCGCAACAATTGCTGTGTTTACTTCTAACAGGATTTGGTTTGGAGAAAGCGCTTGGACATGCAGATTTTTATCCAAATGGCGGCGAGAAACAACCGGGATGTACAAAGGAAGCCAGCCATCATCTGTTCAATCTGATCACCCTTCAAATAGAGCGTATGTTTATCTGATTGTTTGGTTAAGTATTGCTGAACGTCCTATATCAATTTTAACGTCATATCAATGTTTAACGTCTTATCATTTTTTAACGTCCTATATAAATTTCAACGTCCTATCAATAGCTTTGGTAATTCAGGAGGTCTTCCTCTGTGTACGGCATGCATGCTTGTAGTGTTCTGGAGGCTGTGGTATGTTCGTGCTTGATTCCGACCTTATAGTGCTATCTCACTGAAGCATACTGCCGACGATATCAAACAGGACACCTCAGTAAGCCACTTGCCGACAACAGGCGAACCAGGCGTGCCACTCTCTAAACGCTCAGTGGAAACCGAAATCCTTCCTCATAGGAGCAAAGGCTCTACTAAAGGCCAAAAGTGCGACAGTGTCAGTGGAGGCATTAGTAATAAGACAATAGTTTATAAAGAGGAGAAAAGATAAGATCCCAAATTTAGTCGCCTTTTACGATCATGCAATGGGGACAGCAGGTACAATTCTCACGCCCTACCTGCAGGGCAGGGGTGGATATTATATAGCATTTAATATGTATTCATCTGATTCAAGTGTATTGACTAGTTTATATTTTATTCAAACCCCAAACATTAAATGACATATACCAGAAAATGTTTTTTTTTTATCTCTTAAGGATGGATGGCCGATTTCTGTTTTCACACAGGTACGTTTGAACCTGTATCTCACTGATTACATGCGTGAAAAATCATCAATAAAAGTGCATTAATCACTTGGCTATAACGAAACGAGTTAAACACTAATACCAAATTACAAAACTATACATTCAAAACAAACTGGAGTTATCTCCCCTAGCTTGTATTACTGGATGATTTAAATGTGTCTAAAGGTTTGTCCAATATTGGGGGGAAATGGAGTCAAATAAGACGGAATAGAACAAATATAGAAATATAACTTACAAAACGGCCTGCTTCTTAGCTTTCCATAAACACGTTAAGCAAATATGCTAGAAAGAGATTTTTGCAAGACTTTAATTCATACTGAAAGTGGTGGGATATGCTACCTTAATACTCAAGTACCCATCAATCATCTGAAACATAGTGACATTTCTGTGAATAATAAAAATATTAAAAATAACGACGGAGAAGTAGCGCCTTTCATGGGATGAGAGTTGTGCCGACAGCGTCCTTACTGACATGAGTGGATAAGATTTATCAATTAACACAAGTACAATCCTTTCTTTAACTCATAGGTGTACAAAATTTCTTTACAAAAACATTGGCTGTTTTAATGGATAAAGCTATATGTAATCTACAATGAAAGACGCATGCAACTTTCTTTTACGTGGATATAACGTGAGAAATGCTAGTTTTCTTGAAACTCGATGAAAATCGATAGATAATTATCATCTGTGTGATAAAAATGAGTTGACGGAAAACATTCCTCAATATCTCCTAAATAACGATTATGACATTGAAAACGAAACAACGTTATGTATTTTTTTAGATTCATTTATTCTACTTGAGAGTATTTCCCTGAAACATTGATATGTATTTTTTACGTGCATATCGTAAATTATAGGACTTAAATTAAACACTAAGCGTGTATTACCTTTGATGTCTATTTCAGAATTCACAGGTTCCATTGCCTGTAGTCACATGCGGGCCTACATTAGATTTGATGTCTATTTCAGAATCTCAGGTACCATTGTCTGCAGTCACATGCGGGCCTACATTTTCTTGGATGTCTATTTCAGAATTCACAGGTTCCATTGCCTGTAGTCACATGAGGGCCCACATTAGATTTGATGTCTATTTCAGAATCTCAGGTACCATTGTCTGCAGTCACATGCGGGCCTACATTTTCTTGGATGTCTATTTCAGAATTCACAGGGACCATTGCCTGTAGTCATATGCGGGCTATAGACTTGTTCACTGCGTCCATTCCGTCGGCCGGTTGCTCTTTCACTGCATACCCATGCAACAGCAAAGCGGACTTTGACGCTGGAAGATGCCATTCATGTGGCCATGGATGCTCAGAGATGGGAAACCGTGCCAGCGTGCATACAGCTCACGGGAAATTCTACTTGTCAACAACTGGGCATCAACCATTCTGCCAATGAAAATGTACATTTGGAAAAAATATAATGTTATATATTGCACATATCAAGCCTAGTAAATATAGTTTTAACATTCGCAAGCATTGATGCTTGACTGAAGTTATTGGGATTTCTCAATTAAACATTTTGTTTATCATTCTAGAATATCAAAGGTTGTCTCGTGTTTTCTAAGGATCCTGCTGTCGTGTATTTTGGTATGACGCTTTGTTAGTGTCTGCTTAGCTTTCCAATTATACCCGTGTGTAATAACATGTAAATTGTAGCATATTTATGTGTTCTGTATTTATATACAAAAATATCAGAAGTCGCGAATTTGTATACGTTTCCCCTGATTTCTTACCTGGTTGCAATTATAAAAAGGGTTTTAAACAAATGATCATATCATTGTCTCGACTGACTACCCTTGACAGCGTTAGGCCTTATTAAGTTCAGACGAAAGGTCAGACACTCGAGTCTATATGTACTGCTGGTGTTCCACTGATCATTGATACGTGAACGGTGTGACACACGTGTTAACACAGCACATGGTTAGCAGATATGTGGGTCAAAATACTAGAGAAATAGTCACAATACTGTGTTAATGTTTACCGTATAACAACTTCGACATAATTGAGTGATTGTTCAGAATTTAATCCCCAAACGTGATACTTATTAACGCAAATGATTTCTAGTTATGCTTCTCAAAATGATCTGTTGTAGTACTTTGGTAACATTCAAGCCAGTTTCATTAAGTTAGCTCAAGCCTTTGGGATAGTGTTGAAATAGTCGTTAACTTTTGATTCTAACGTCTACAAGATCCATTGAGTGACTGGCGTATTATTTGGTGGGAACGAACTTGGCGACCGACCATCTTAAAGGGACAATTGAGTCGAATAACAATAAACCAATCGTAATGAAGGTTAATATGATAGATAATAAGAAGATAATGTGTTGCCAATGTCCAATATATAGGTATCGATAGTTCGTAAGGCATATCGAACAGCAATTTCGATGAAAGATTGTGTGACAAAATAAATATACACGTGACTAAATTATCCCTAGAACAGTAAGCATGCTCGATTCTCGGATGGTTTCTCTAATATGAAATAACCTCTCCTTGCGCTAAATTAAATCGGCGGAAAAGAGAAAATGTTGATGAAAAAAGTGTAAACGAAATAAAAAAGAAATTAAAAAAACCCTCAAGAACAATAAATAAATAAATAAATGGGAATGTATAAACAAAATATAAAACAGATTTAAAGGACGTGATAATACGACCAGGTGTTTCAAAGTGATAAGCGTCTCCTGCTTCATTGAGAGCGCATGCGATTTAATCTAGTGAGACGCCGTGCTCTTAAAGAAGTGTTGAAATTATGTTGTGATATTGTTCATCTATAATGTATGATGCGGCCAATAAAAATGAAATAAAAATAAACAAAACAACAAATAATGTAGCAAATAGATACTTTATTTAACAACACGAGTACAGTAGTACCCGTGACTTAACAACGTACTGAATCGGTCACATTGAACCGGCATATTAATGTACAATTATAGCATGTATAAAAGGTTTGCATTGTAGTTGCTTAAATTTCTGACACACTCTGACGTAGAAACACACCCGTAAAGTGGCTGGCACAGCACCAATTGTAGGATACCCAATGTCATATATCAAATAGGTTACTTTATATCTGATTTAGCTAGGTTGTCTGTAGAATGCCTAATGGATTAAGTATTTGTTTGGTAGACTGCCGTTGTTAATACAATATTTTCCCCAACAGATAGCAATACATACGATACGACAGGTTTCAAAATAGGAGTTAGATGTAAAAGTCGTTAATATATATCTTTATAATAATCATATACATTTAAAAATAGTATAATCAAATTAAGAAATAATCAAAAACAATTGTTTAGATAGTTTAATTGGTCATTTATGTATTCATTGTTACGTGAATATTGCTGTATCGTACGTATTGGCATATGGTATTACACACAAATCTAAAGCAGACATTTGTTTACAAGAGCTGCCATTAATATCTTGGGGACAACGCCCGGTCATAGCTGGATAAAAAAGTCATTCATGGAATGCACCACTCCTTGCAGTTAGTTCGTAAGAGTCATTTGGCTAGGTTTTGCCACTCACCGATCAGCTTCAATACGTTAGCAAAGATCTTGTTATTCATTCACTCTATAGTCATACTGTAATAAATACACACACACACACACACTTTTATTTCTTTAAGTAGGACACATTCTCAAACCAGGTACACCAGGCATATTCAAGCAAACTTCCACATTCCCCATACTCCTACACTTCCGACACACCCACATTCACATACTAATTACAAACGCACACCTCCCCACAATCCCACACTCTCACTTCTCACACTCCATCTTCTCACACTCCAACACACAATATAATAAAAAAAAAAACATGAACATGAAGCACACATTACTTAATATCATTGAGAGATTAACGATACATTAAAGGTGATTTAGCACTTGTATAATAAACACACATGATGAATTAAGGGTCCGTTTGACAAGATGATGTGATGTAAAATGTCACGAGGTTTATTGAATCACAATGAAAGTCCAATGACTAGTCGTTTTTGGGAAACGCGATGATGATGAGTACTTCTTTTGGTAGAGATTCGCAATTCAGTCACAGTTCGATGGAGGTGATGAAAACAACACACAGACACAATGCTGATTTTGATTTTGGGAGAGTAATTGCTAATTTCAGGTGAGCTACATTGTCAGGATTCTATAACTTTTTCGTCTACAGATTCCGGTAGCTTAACTGGCTCAGGTATACAAAATGGCGCCTTATCGTTTGTGTTTAACACGAACACGCCATGTGGGTTACCAATGTTTGAGTGATAGCCCATGAGAGCACATCCATTCTCACAGCTGTTACAGCCTTCAGATACCGTAAGTCCATCCCCATCAGTACAGTTGTACGATGTGAATTTACACTTTCGTATATTAATGGATTCCAGGTATAGATTCATCGCGCGAATGTGACTGCATCCCATGTTCATGAATACATCTAAAAGAAAAGAAAAGAATGGTATATTGTCAGAAAAATACACAGAATTATGAAGCATATTTGCCTTATGAAATTGATTTCTTCGGAGAAAAGACAATCATCGAAAAAAAAAACAAAAAAAAACTGTATATCATATGAAAAACACACAACCAACGAAAGTATATTTGCCTTATGACTTGGAAAAAAGACAATCATGAAATAAAAGAAAAGAGGACTGTAAATCATATGAAAACTACACAGAACAATTACATTATATTTGCCTAATGAAATTGATTTCTTCGGGGAAAAGACAATCAGCAAACAAAAGAAAACAATTGTATCTTATTATATGAAAAATACACAGAACAATGAAAGTATAATAGCCTAAATAAATTGATTTCTTTAGAGAAGAGACAATCGTAGAATATGTGTTTGAAGCTACACTTACCAATTTTCCCAGTCACTATCAGACCCAACTGTTGATTCATTGTGGAAGGACATCCAGGCTGTGAATGGCCGCCATTGACATAAAAATCTGCATGTCCCATCCTTGACTTGGCGCCAAATCCGGGATGACCTTGAAACAAGACAACAAAATAAAATAAGCATATTTTGACAAAATTCCATTTTCATTGTATATTTAAGAAACGGTTGTGCATCACTTAGTGCTCTTATGAACATACATCCCTGTCATCAAGTTACTGCATGTCGTCTATTAACAACTGGCTCGGTTCTCACCTAGTACAAACAGGTCTCGGGCGTCGGTGTGCAGAACATCTACAAACAGGGCATCAGAGGGGTCAAGGACGGTCTCCGTTGGGTACCCTTCAAACGACGGCCCGGCAGGGTCTATGCCTACAAAATCAAACCCCGTATGTTAATTATCAATTCTTCACTCAAGCAATCTTCAGTTTAATCAATGATTTCTTTATTCAAAATACATACATTCGGTATCACTCCCCGATACATGCTTATAGTAACGGACAGACCTGTATTGTGAAACGACGGCTATCTCATTGTTATATACCACAATGCTCTAAAACCAGAACTTATGCGATACAATCGAGATCGTGGAGTATGAAGGTGAATGCCCTACAATGATCAGAGGTGGTGGAACATGCGTTGTTCGGTGTTGGTACATGGCAGGGAGTCAACTGCAGATAAAATACTTGAGTGTTACGTACAAGGTGGTTGGCCGGTGAATAATACCTGCTATGCACCCAGAGTTATCATATACATATATGATAGGTTTTTGTAATTGCACCGCTAAAAAATATTTGTATTCATTGGTTGTGAATGTCATTTGGCAATTCGTATGATATGCGGTGTTAAGTTCCACTGTCGGACGTCTCTGTTTGTTAGCTTCTATCTAGATATCAACTTGATTGAAAAGATTTCAAACATATTTAAAATGCCTTGGTGTATCACCTTTCTTGATATTTTATAAACGTTTTAAATTAGCAAGGGAAATATTGAACTCATTAGAACATATTTGCCATTCAATGCTCAAAATTCATACTTTAAAGCATATCAGAATGAAAGTCGAAAACACGTAAGGAAAATCCATTCAAAGTTATGTGAATGCGCATTCAGTATTTGTTTAAATAAAATGTTGTGTTCTTTTAGCTTGTGGGCTTAAGGGCAAGAACCTGCAACGCGGCCTAGCTAGCTAGATAACTTCATGCTTTTGTGAAGAGATTTTGATGGGCTTTACATCTGGCGTTTGCATACAAATAGGTCGTCGACCTAGTCTGAAATATGCATCTCATGGTGTAATTTCTATAGAAAAAATAGCATTTCTAACCGGATGTGTTATTTCGTATCAGTTTACCGTGAATATCGTCCTAAATCCAGTAACCATGGTTTGGGTAATACGTTTATAGTTTTGAATATGGTCTGATATGGTTTGGGCCATGTTTTGATATAATTTGAAATATGGTTTGTGATATGGTTAAACTTTGCTGAGTTCGGCGCGAAAAAGTAATCAACTGTACATGCAAACATGGGGAACATTACTTACCAGAGATTCTGCCGATGCCCTGGACCTCTGTGCCGATATAGCCGGCCATTTGAGCTCCCAGGCTGTGGCCGATGATGTGAACCTTTTCCATACTGTAGCCGAGTTCAAACTTGAGTCTTAGTAAGAATTTAGAGATCATGGCGGCGATGATTCGAATATTAGCGGCTGATTGGTAGTACAAATTGTGTCCTGCACCTCGTTTCCAGTTCACGGCAATAACGTTGACGTTGTGCTATAGTGAAATAATATAAAATAGCATATAATGATGTATTGATATATTAAATGATATATATATCATATAGTAATGCATACCATCATAACTAGCCAAATAGAATTCAAGCGTAGAAAGACTATTATCCTCAAATCGATGACATAAAGACAAAAAATGGTTTAAATGAAATTACTCTGTAAAAGAACACAGTTTCTATGTGTCTTGGATGGGCTTTTTTGCACCATGTCAACATAGGTCAATCGAAGTAAAGTGACGTTTTCTATTGACAACGTAAGTAAAGGCGCAGATAAGTACTATGGAATACATATATATCTTTGAATTCCTTGATCTTATCTGAATGTGTGATTCACAAACCAGCTGAATACAAATGCTTACATGTTTTAAAATAATCCTTTGATTAATAGGACGACACATACTATACCATAATTTTAGATAGATATAGCAGAATTAAGAATATACGTACAAATCTTAAAAGTGTCTTTCTCATTCTGCGAATCTTCGGGTTTTTGGCACTGTCCATCCAGCCATGTATGATGAAAATTGTGTCACGTTGAAGATTGAGTTTCCCTTGGATTCTTTTCTGGTTCCATTTGAGCTTTCGAGCACGGACAGGATTCTTGCGAGTGTAAAGGAGGAAATGCAACCCCTGTTTCTTTGGAGACAAAGGTAAAACGCCCTGTGTGTTGTCGAATGGCTTCTCGCTGCTGTAACAACCAAAGCCAAGATAGCAGGCCGTCTTGCATGTCTTCCAGGGCCACATCCCAGACAGGTAGCCAGCTGTAAGTGAACGCCATCGGGTAAGTATAAGGGATAACACATGAGTGAAACTGTTGATAAATTTCATTTAAATAACAATGGATACTTGCACACAAAAAAGGGACCACAGATTGATGTATATATTGTGTGAGGGAGAGGGGAATAAGCATTCGCTACCTTGTACAAGGAATTTCAACTCGCTCCGTAAAATTTGTAAATTCAAATCCGCAAAAATTGATTTGTAGACTTTTGTAGAAATGTTACTCTTTGCGTTGCGGTTTCTTTGTCATAAACTCAATATGGATTTGTCTAAGTTTTCGTTATGCCAAAGTTATCAATGTTGAGCGCTGCATATCCCCATTCGACTAATAGAATATCAAAAATGTTTGAGGAAAGTGATAAGAAATAATTACTCTTACCTAAATATATGAGGGAACCCATTGTTAAAAAGGATATATACTGTAATTGACACAACACAACGACAGGATGGTTGCCAAGTGTAAACAATAGTACCATAACACCACATCAACAAACAAATGACTGGTTACTGGGTAAAGATGTATACAATACTTTATGTCAAATCATATAACTAATTATTTAACAGGCAAAAATGATGACCTTTCAAAAAAAAAAAAAAAAAAAAAATCCGTTCAAAAGAATAACAAATGGCACCAATAGTCATAATGTATATGAAATAAGCTTCGCAGTTGTTCTCCCATATTTTCTACTTATTTCATTAAACATCTATGTTTATTATTACATTGTCCCTTTTGCATGTTGTGTCAACTTGTTATTATATTCTACCATCGTAATATCAGATTATTAACTATTACAATGTATGACCTATATACTCTAGCAGACAATGTATCGCATACAATGCGTTGACCTATAAAGACAACGGCGCTCCAGTAAAGCTTATTAGATTTGTTGCCTTTTATTATGTACATATAAATCCTTGGCACATATTCAACCTACAATGAATGTTAAGACACTGGTTCACTGGTTCACGTCACGTAGTCCCACTTAGGTGTCTGTGACACTTTTGACGCTGTGTGTATGTGAATATATCCCCACAGACTCCGTTTTTGGTGTCAAGATCCAGGGCACCTTCTAGACTGCTCATATTCCAAATATTGTATCCGAACAAGTACAAGGCCATAAAAGGTTATCGTGTTGATATAAACAGGTGTTAAATTGTTGCAGTTTTATTCTTATAATGCGGGGATAATAATTATATGACGATGGACACTTATGTGTCCTGTGTAAGTCCAAACGACTTTGTCAGTTACATTACATAAAATTCCTTGCCTTGATTATTTTCATATAATTTCAGATGAGATACCAAGGCAGTTGGTAAAGAAGGATTCCAATGAAGAAGATTTATCTATTATTGATCATGTAACATAACATCTTTCGCACCACCGATCTATTAGTGAGTTAATATCCGTGTAATACTGGCAAGGGGCCAACTGTGAATTTCCAGACCACCCATTATCGAATAGCGGATGAGCTATTTTTTCAGTTGACGCTATGGATCAATGGTATGACTCTGATTTAGTCTAGTACTTCCCCAAAATATTTGTAATGTTTTATTTATATAATAAATGGAAATTTTATTGAAAATTTACAGAGGGGTTATTTTCGTGTCATATATTAGTTAGTTTCGCATAATACGCGAATTTCGACAATTTTCTGTTTATTTTGAAATTAGAATTGATATAATCAAAATAATATGCATATATACCCCAATACATGATGGAATTTACGTTCTTGTAAAATACGAAATTACCATGAAATAAAAATAATAATAATAAAAAAAAAATGACGAAGTAACATAATACTAATATGTAATTTTTCCTAAAATAGACATTAATGCATATCAGCAATGACTATTTCTCCTGACATATCGTGTGTATGTAATGATTATTTTATGGCGTCATCGGTGTGTATATATATACACACATACATACTTTGGGGGTGTGTCGGTAGGCGTTAGAGAGTACTTGCATTTGATTGGTTCATATAAAATGCCTCGTGGCGGCCAACTTCGCATGTTGTCATGCAGAGATTTCCCCCGTCGGTACCCAGTGCGTTTGTATACAGAGGAAATGCCAAGGTGACATTAAAGCTAGATCTCCCATTGAAACAGACTCCAGCAGAAATCGCGCGATAAATATTTATGAATGGGCAAGCAATAAAACATAGAAGCTGACCCTTTAAAAGTCCGACATTTTTATGAATCAGTATTCTCCTCGAGGGTAATTGGTAACAGACCCTATGGTTGACCTATAATGTCTGTCACGAGGCATTGCCACATCTCAAATAACGAATAGCACAGCAAATCTGAGGTGATGAAGACGACATATGGCCTAGAAAGGTCTTACGCTATTTTAGAGCTCTCTAGTGTGCTAAGATTTTGTTAAAAATAGTCTAATAAAAATAGTTTAATAAAGACATATGGTTTATTAATTTGGATATGTTTGACATACATGTCAGAATATACCGTTATTAAATGACACAATTTGTAATACAGGCATATAACGAGTTAAGGTCATACCGGTAATACAGCTTTAAGAAATCAACATAAAATTGATTACACAAATATGGCTTAATTAAAACAGACTGATGAAAATTAATGAAAATGTAAATCTACTTACATGTCAGAGTGGCCGAGGTGATGACGATTGAGATAATCAGGAAAACGCTGGACATGGTTCACTGAGAAATCTATCAAAAAAGTAGTCAGCGTGTTATGAAATGTCTTCGTAACAAAGTCTCGATTATATACACACTCCAAACAATCTAAAATATCACAGATTGAATACCAGATCAGTTTATTCACTGGCCAGGCCACGATTTCATAATATCATGTAAACACTAGCTCCGTAACTCTTTTAATCCGTATAATGAATTAGAATGTTGGAATAAGAAAGCACACAAGTAAGTATTCAACACAGGTAGGTCATGGTTTGGGAAAGTGTGTGTAGACCGGCACAGGTGGAGTAACACTGGATAGTATACACATAGTACGCTGTACTAGCGCCGATTCATAACAGACCGCTAGCTTCAAGAGATAATGTTAGGTCTAAGCGAATTCATGGTTATAAACGCTTTTTGAAGCTATTGAAGCATAACTCCACCACTAAGCGTTCAGGACTACGGTTTCCGTGTATAACACCACAGTAGAACAGAAACCCAAAAGACAGTTATAATGGATTTGATTGACTGGTTCAAATATTTAGAGTTAAAATGTCTATACAATTTCATGTTTAGGAATACTGATCCTTAATGATATCATTTATCGTAACGTCCTAATCAAATGGCCAATCTTGAAGTACAATTCAAAATCAATGACTGAAAAATTATAAATATTAACATGTTAATATTATCAAGATAATACACCCAACAGTGCTACCCATTGGTATATCAAAAATATGAAACATCATTTTAGGACAAATAATTTAATAACAATGTTTTGTTTTGGAATGTCACGGTTAATTTTAGGGGGACTACTGGGCAGTCTGCCCGTAACCTGTGCCAGATTGGAATTCTTTGTGTGGTAGTTCAATCATGCGAGACATAATTTGACACATATTCCAGTTTCTACTCACAAAAAACTTTTCACATTAGATACGTACATTACCTGTTACAAAGCCCGCCGTCGTGTGTATTATAAAACATTCCGGTTCGTGTGTTACATTAAATCCCCGTACCACTAATCTACAATCTGTGAGTAATCCTACCGTGAATTCCCAACGTGGATATGACGATAAATATTTGAAAATGACACATAGTTATAAAAGAACACGATATCATAATATTGACATCCAAACCGACACACTATGTGCAGAAAATGTAGTCTAGATCAGTATTTACAATAAGTGTCATTCAAGACGACGCTGCAATTACAGTCAGATGATAGATACAGCACAGATAGGAAGATAAACACGAAATAGACATTTATTGAATATTTTGAGTATAATTGATCATGAAACGTTGACAAAATTCCATTGAGTAAGGTCATAAAGCATTAATCAGGACCATACCTTGATATTACCAGACAGTTTAGCTAAGACATTGACAGACAGCATGACCTTGACATTACCAGACAATTTAACTAAGACATTGCCAGACAGCATGACCTTGACATTAACAGGCAGTTGACCTTGACATTACCAGGTAGTTTAACTAAGACATTGACAGTCACCATGACCTAGACATTAACAGACAGTATGATTTTGACATTAATAGGTAGATATCATTTCTTGTTTCTGTGACATGTAGTAGTATAAGTGGTATGGTGACCATTTTCTACATTAATTTGCTGTTTCGTCCTTCAAGGACTTACCAATGATGGTTTGGACTAAAAATTGCGGACAATGGAAGCCCAGAAATTAAACATGAATCAAGGCAAATGTTTAAATAAAGTAGGGGAGGTTTCACAGTATTAAACTATTTTTTAACTGTTTGATTCTGGATGATTTTGAGAGAACGTTAAATGCTCGTGTAATTCAGAACTGTTATCACTTTTCAGATGAGTTTTAGCATGGCATGCAGGGAAATTTGTAATAAGTAAAACTTCAGCCGATGAACGTGCATCCATTTTCCTGACTTACGAATACATATAGTGGATTCTGTTTAAACTGGACTCCGTCGGGACAACATAATTTGGCGGTATTGTAGAGAGTTCCGGATTTTAGAGAGTCTTGTTTTTGTATCATTACATGTACAATATAGTTATAATACATGTAGTTGTGTTATGTAATATAATAATTTATATACATATATGATCTTATTTGTATACAAACAGTTGGGTTATATATGTATTAATTTATGTATACACACAAATCTCATTTATCTGTGTACAAACATTTGTAAAAAGAAGTACAAAATTTGTAAAATGTTAAATTTAACACATTATGATATTTCCTTTTTTCCAGATCATTATATTGTCATATTTGCTTGAAACGTCATCTTCACGATCGAATCCTGTTATTTTTTGTCAATTCATCCATATGAGGTATGTTCCACACCCTTTTTCTTCGAATTGACCGACGAGTTCAGGAACGTCGCGCGTATGCCTCTTTAGATCAGTTCATATCAGTTTCATTTTCCGTTTTGATACATGACCCCCTTATCTGTTTCCGTACCAGTATATCGGGCTTTGTCAAGTGTACTTTCCTATTCAGAAGAATTACTCTCGATTTCGTGTTGATATCGGTAGGTTTAGAGGCAGAAACCTTTTTTTATCATCCACTATCCATGTCCTCATCCGGGTATTTTGCAATTGTGGGGCCCTCGAGAGGAAATCTTGTTTGTAATTGTAATTGGCATAATTACGTAAGAAGTTTTAAATCAACAAGACAGCATCATTTGTTACGACAGAAAGGAGTTAAGGTATTTGTCTTACCGTGTCGACATTGGATGGTTAAGTAAGGATGTTTAATTAGCTATTTGGACCGTATAAACACCTGTCGAAAGCCCAGAAAACAACCGCTGCACACTGGACCAGTATAACGCTTAAGCTGGTTTACAAAGAATAGGTTGAGATATTGCCGGAATAGACAGTGTCCGAATTAGGAAGAGTTAAACTACTCAAGAAAAAGAAAGAAAAAATTCGGGACTAAATTATTATAGAAATATCCAGATTGGACAGAGTACAGTTTCGACAATCCTCCGTAGTATTTGGAGAAGCAGTCAGCAATAAACAGGGCAAGGTGATTGGTTTTTTCGTCGTCCTACTGCCTGTTAATGTCAAGGTCATAATAAACAAGCCAAATTATCAACAAAATTGTAGATATGCATGGAGACTCCTGAAAGAATACAAACAGCAAAGACAAAGACCAGGTGGTCCGGAAGAGTAAGAGTGTTTTTCTTTATCAGTGACACCCGCCATACAACCTTAGGTCAATTCCGGATTAAGCCTCAATTTCAAATGAGAGTTAGAAAGACTGCAAGTGTTAAACACATCTGACATCACATATCATAACGTAATATAATTTATCCAAATGAGATCATGATGACTCATAATGTCAGTAGTCGACATCTGCCAAGAAAAACGTAATAATGCGAACCTTTGGATATCCAATCAACTGAGACATACAAACACCGTAGGTCGGGGAATGTAGGGATGATTTTATCTAGAAAAATTCCATCTAGTTTATGTTTTGTGAAGCCAGAACAGAAATCTTTAGATACACGTGCATATTTATTTCCCATTGTGATTCCATATAATGTAATGAGATATTACTGTTCAAGCTACACGCTAACAAGTGGAACATCCATTATATGCATAGCGGGCGAGAAATAAAACAGACGACCACATACTTTTTGCTGTGATACATTCCGGAAGGCAGAAATATGTCGAGTACGTATGTATACGAGACTCGCTCAGATGCTGATAGAGTTTGTCTTGGAAAAACGCCGATTATGCATATTGTTTTTATTGTTTGTCCAAAGTAATCGTCTCTTCGAAGCCTGGGAAACCGATTGCAGTACATTTTGTATCATTTTCCTGCCGTTAGTGTATAAAATATAAATAAAATACATAAACAACAAAGAATACCAACATAATAACGAGGACATATTTCCAACTCAAAATCGATAACACAATATGAGCAAACACTGTATTACTCTCCAAAAAATACAAGGAGAATAAGACCAGGCGTTCAGGGAGAGAAAGCGTCTTCTATTTCATCGACGACACCGCTATACAAACCTAGGTCGAATCCGGGTTATGTCACGTTCTCAAAACTAGAACTAGGATGGGGACAATGGAACCACTTGGCATATCAACAAGTATTGAACACGTCTGACTTAATATCAACACGTATTGAACACGTCTGACTTAATATCAACAAGTATTGAACACGTCTAACTTAATCTCAACAAGTATTGAACACGTCTGAGTTAATATCAACAAGTATTGAACACGTCTGACTTAATATCAACTAGTATTGAACACGTCTGACTTAATAAATATCAACAAGTATTGAACACGTCTGACTTAATATCAACTAGTATTGAACACGTCTGTGTTAATATCACATAAGGCAAAGCAAAACAGTAAGAAATCATGGCAGATATTAATATCAGCTTATTCAGAACCTTTTGTTAATTTGGTAAATAAGCATCCTTCAGTAGATTTGTATGAAAGGCATAGTATATATATAGTCATGTGGTTCACAGGAAGACGTTCTAGACCATCACAAAATGCGTTCAGCAAAAGAGACGGCTCATTTAAGATACAACACCACCAATGTAGACTGGTCAATTAGGAACAATGTTTTTCCCCTGTGCAATTTCAAAGCGAGTGTGTGTTTGTAGTGTGAAGGCACATAAGCAGTTTTTTTATCCACAGGCAGACAATGTACGTCTGAACTTATCTCGTCACAGGAAGGACAACAACAACAAATCCACTTGTGCACCTTGTGTACCACAATGGCAAAGAAATTTGCGACATTTTCAACACGGTTCGAAGACAACCAACGGTTGGAGAAAGCAGTGTACCTCTATTTGTGGAGGACGTGTGAGAAATTAGCCCTTCTAAAGAGACCTATTACATATGTGACAGGATATGAATAGACTAGGAAGTATTTAAGACATTCATTTTCAGGTGGTGTTGCATCTACGGCTGTAGCAAGAGATCACCTTATTACGACACTAGGTCGTTGGTCATCATGTACACCCGGTGTATCAAAATGCAACCAGATATTTTCAGTAAGGCTCAAAAACCGCTTGTTGCAATGACAGGTTTAAATGCATTGTTAAACTTTATCTAATTATTTCTCATGATCGTGACTTTTACCCATAACACTAGTGTGTACATCTGTAACACATTATAATCTATAATGGCACTCTGGACCTTCCAAAATAGCCCGAGATATTAAGGGAGATAAGTGGATGGTACTCTACTGGCCATCATGGTGACGAATGAATCCACCGACCATCTCAACAACTCTCGCTCAGCCATAAAAGTAGCCATCGAGAGGACGAATGACCATCCTGTCCCAGTAATATAAATACGCATACGGCTTTGTGACGTGGATTCCTTGCATTCAGTGTTTATCGTAAACCCGCCTACAGAGAAATACTTCCAATTCGACAGCCATCAGCCACAGGAACAAAAGCCATGTGTGATTCGTATACTAAACCATAGAGCTAACAAGATATGCTCCACAGACGAGGCCGAAATACGGAGAACCACCTCAAGGAAATCTTTATTGTGTCATGCTATTGTAAGTGGTATTGGGAACTTTCTAGTAGGTTTATAAACACCACTGAACCGGCAAACGACTGTCAATCAGAAAAGGAACACACCATAAAAAATCCACAAAGTGGAAGTAACGGTACAGACAAAACTTCATAATACCATTAGCACCTAGGGACAATACACCTACCATGGACAAATCTGGTGCAATCTAATACCGGTTCAACTTGGATACCACAGCGTATTGTGGTAGAAAGCTCGGTTTAGACTTCATCTAATTAAGATGATCCAAGAAAATTCAACGATATCTCAATCGAGTCTTGTTACATAAGCAGACCCTAAAAGAGCCGACAATACTTTAGTTACATTGTAAGGGTGATAGGTTTTGTTCGTATGACTGATAAGGTTGGTGTGTACGAAGTTTGAGAGGTGAATGCATTTCATCAATACATTGCAGTAGTTAGGAAAGCTATACACTCGTAATATGTATAATCGTTTTTCGTTGTGTATCAATGAAATATTTAAAAACAGAACACATTTGTGACGATAATCCAATCAATAAACAACAAAGAAATATTTTTATCCAAACAAACAAATAAACATTTATATCCAAGCAGCAACAAACAAACAAATATTTTTATCAGAGCAGCAAACAAACAAACATTTTATCCAAACAAACATTTTTTTCCAAGCAACAAACAAACAAACATTTTATCCAAACAAACAAACAAACATTTTTATCAAAGCAACAACAAACAAACAAACATTTTCTTATTTCACCCCCCCCCCCCCCCCCCCCCCCGCCCCACAACTTGATTGTCAATAACGGTTAATCTCACGTGTACCGGGATAACGGTTCAGCCAAGCTAAATATATATACATGGTTAATATAAACTATAGATTAAGGGTTAATCTACAGGTGTTGACAATGACGGCCATTGATTACTGCCACGTGAAACAGACTATATTGACCACTGCAGTCACGTTTCTGACCTTAATACAGAATTATGTAGAACAGCTGATCACAAAGCCCAGTGTCCTCATTTCTTGACACACGTGCCGTAAAGGAATAGTTGGCGTATGGCTATATATGAATCTAAGAATACGACTAACTGCATTCATCATCAGGTTAATATCGTACCAATGCAGTTTTACAACAAATTCATAACCCTACTGTAGTAACATAAAGTTTTCAACCAAGTTGCTTGATCCCAATGTTTGCCCTGTAGGTAGGACTAAGTGGATCATAAGAGGCGACTAAATTTGGGATCTTATCTTTTCACATCGTCCTTCTTTCTAGCTGAACGTTAGCCCCTGTGAGGAAGACTTTGGGCTCAGTCCAATGGCCGAGATATACCAGAAGTTCACCCTTGTGAGGAAGACTTTGGGCTCTGTCCAATGGCCGAGACATACCAGACGTTCGCCCCTGTGAGGAAGGCTTTGGGCTCAGTCCAATGGCCGAGATATACTAGAAGTTCACCCTTGTGAGGAAGGCTTTGGGCTCTGTCCAATGGCCGAGACATACCAGACGTTCGCCCCTGTGAGGAAGGCTTTGGGCTCAGTCCAATGGCCGAGATATACTAGAAGTTCACCCTTGTGAGGAAGGCTTTGGGCTCTGTCCAATGGCCGAGACATACCAAAAGTTCGCCCCTGTGATGAAGGCTTTGGGTTCTGTACCCTGGTCGAGACACACCAGACGTTCGCCCCATGTTAGGAAGGCTTGAGGTTCTGTCCAATGGTCGAGACATACCAGAAGTTCACCCCTGTTAGGAAGGATTTGGGTTATGTCCCCCTGGTCAAGACATACCAGACGTTCGCCCCTGTGAGGAAGACTTTGGGTTCTGTCCAATAGTCGAGCCATACCAGACGTTCGGCCTTGTTAGGAAGGCTTTGGGTTTTGTCCCCTGGCTGGGAGATATCAACGTATATATAGATAGTAGTAACTATTCCTGCCTAGCGCTCATCACTCTTGGGAGTGAGGCGATTGGTTTGCCTGTTGTAAGTATAATGTGACCAGATGAGATGGTCTTGATGGGTGAATTCTGCAGTAAGTTTGAGTGAGGTGGCACTATCAATTCGACATCAGTTTAACGCTATCACACAAGAAAAATCCTCCCAAACCAAACACACAATCTCAACATGCATCTCATAAAATTACATCATTGGTCGAGGTCAAAGGTCACACGTGATCACTTTTGAAATAAATTAAATGGGAACAAGATATATATCCCATGAGCCCTTGGCAGGTTTACTTCATACGCATGCATTAACATCAAATCTTTAATTTCTGCACCATGTTAGATTTTGGTGATCATCGGTCAAAGTTAAAGGTCAAAGGTGACACCTGATCACTTTCATACTCACCAATCAAAGTAAAAAGGTCAAATTTTAATCTTTCCCACCCCTTGAAAAAAATGACAAATAAATTGGAATACATTCAAGGGATATGGGCTATAACTATGCGAGTCCCTATACTTATTTTGAAACCGCCCTTGAAAAAATAATAAAGAATGATTTGGTATATACTATATAGTCAAGAGTGATGGATTATATCTACATGTATTTTAATTCATGCTCATTTTGCTTCCTATTTATTTCTTTTGAAAATAGAACTGACGGTCAAAAGCGCTAATGACATACTCTCCATTGTACTGTGTGATATATCAGGCCAAACTTTGCCGGTTAAAAATATACAAAGATAAGTGGTAGCTAAGATTTGACCCATGATTTTGGCACCAGGGGTGACTGTTTAATCTCTCGTTCAGTTGACCAATACGACCACGTTTTTGTCCTGAGAGGTCAAAGGAGGTCTCGTAATGTTGTGTTATTGGCGGTCCCGGACACTGCTATCTCTAAACGCCGATCTTTTCGGTGTTGGACGTGTACCAATTTTGAGTTTTGGAATGTTTAGATTGATTAGCGTATATAAATAGTGTATGAACTTGCGGGTGATGCAATCAATTTAAATTGCGCAGTTTTACCTCAACAAATCTAGTTATATAATACAAGGTGTACTTGTGATATTATCAATACAATCTCAACCTTTGTTATGAAACTACCAAGCTGAAAAACGTAAACAAAACCGTACTGTCTGCCGGGGAGGTGTGCGGAAGGCGTGTGCTCGTGGCTGAAGCTGATTGGTTAGGTGGTATTGACGTCATTTATATAGAGGATGATCAAGGACGAAAACCCCAGACACAACTTGTACAGAAATAGAGATGGGCTATAGATCTTCTATGTTAATATGAATTGTCAGTCTTGGATCCACTTGATCTCGAGATGTTAACAATTACATAAACGAGTGCCACAATCCACAGCAGAACTTATTTTGGCAGCAGGCGCAGTTATCCATCACCCTTGGTAGATACACTAAGCCTACATAAGTTTGTATTGAGGAGCACAGCAGCATGTTGTATTTGTAATGATTGGCTAAAAAATAGTTTAATTATGATATCGAGTTATCATCTACCATGTTGGAATATAAACTACAACAACAACAACAGAATATGTTGAATAAATCAAAGGCACACGCCTTAAATTGATATAACACTTTTCACGAAAAAATACTTTTGCGGTACCGTTACATAACTATATAGAGAAATAATTTGTAAAGCTGCCAAACCGAGGGGCATTTCATTGAATATATTCACACAATTAGTCGGTACATTAGATACAGCTATACATTCTATACGCGCTTCCATTCAGATATGGTAATCACCCCTTATTAACATTAAATCATTCGCTCTGGTTTTACATTAATTATAAAGTCAAAAGAGACATAATGTTTTATGGAGGTCTTGGCCAAAAACAGTTTCGTAACAGTCGTTGGGTCAGGAACTCAACACTGGCAACACGCCAGGTCAGACATATTTTATACCAGCTAGTACAGGATTTGTTCTTCAATAGCGACTTGGGATAAAAACATTGACCATGCTTAATGTGTCGTAATTGCTTAACATAAATTACCCAATTATAGATAAATAAAAATGAATAAAAAGACACAATTTTTTTTTTATACTTTTGGCAGTATACATTTAAATTCTAATGATATTTCCCCCGGCAGTGAACCAATATTTAAAGTATGTGATACTGTATAAGAAACACAACATTATTATGATTGACTTCAATGAATGATTATTTATGATATAAGTGTGTTTGGGAGGAATATATATATATATATATATATATTTTATGGTAAGGTGGGCGTAATCCAGGACATTTAGAAGGGACATGTATAGAGGTTTAATACCGGATATTTGGGAGTTGTATGCATTACACAATATATCATACTCAGAGCGATATAATTCTGTGTATATTATAACCCATTTACAAGGATATATATGTATTACAGTTGTACCTATGCTCTGAACATTGTGTAACGCCATCGCATTACAGTAATTTTGCAAATTAGATAGTGCGCTATTTCATGCTGAATATATTATTTATTACGCCTATTATGAGCAATGTTCAAATTAGTAAAAAGGAATATCTTCTCAATCATATGTAAATGTCTCAATTGTTTTATACCTATGTTGTGCGCATGTCGGGAATTCAGCTAGTCACCAGCTACTACAAATATACCTTGCCTCAACGGGGCGATACAACTAGCAAGTATACCAAAATTATTGTTGTATCAATTTCTTAAAAGAACAATATTTTAGTGAATTTATCGCTGTTTATACTAATTGACATGATGTGACAAGTGTTGGTATAAATACTTTGTATAAATACGCTATAAATAGCACAAAACCCAGTTCTTCTGAAGATAATTAGTGAATTTGATTTGGCTCAATAAAAAATGTCGTCACTTTTTTATGAAAAAAATAGAAGAAAATATACCATTTTCTGATTATACAATATGTCTTATGCCATAAATATCGACAGGTGAAACATCATGAATAAACGAAAATGTGAAAACGCACAGGATTAAACCACATAGACATGGGTTGCCTGCCTTGGATATCCTCCCCTCCCCTAGGCTACGTTTCAGATATTGATGAGCGCCGCCAAGCGGAAAGAAATGGTACAAAGACAGATAAGCCAGTCTATTAATCTTACTGTTTAGGTCGCACAGCCATATTTTTACATTATTAATTTTACTTCGAGGAAAACCATATGTTCTGGTCGTTGTCTCGTCATAAAATGTTCATAACACACCAAATCGTTCATAAGAAGTGTCAAATATTTGTTTTCTGGAGAACCTTGTGACATGGTTATTTCATTCCAACTTCAATTAAAGTGCTCCTTTAAACTAGTAGTGTTTTGTATATGTCTGAACAGAATGAACGCTCAAATATGCAGCGAAGTCAAAACATTATAAATCAAGGAAGACACGAGATTTTGTGGCAATCGTCATTTTTCGGTATTTACCGTAATAGTCTTGGAGCTTACGTCATGGAACTTTACAGTGTTAGAAAAATACAATGCCGATTGTAGGGCTCGGTATGCAAGTAGAACATCTGTACTCTAGGCTTACACACTCACTACAGTAAAGCTAATATCAGTTGATATCTTTTATACTTTCTGACTGAAGCTATTTGCGTAATGAACCTTATGAATGAGCATCGCATTCGTGACTATAAGATATATATATATATATGTACATAATGGGCTCCTTCAGAATGGGAAAAGGAAACAAAATCGTCATGAATATATTACCTGACTAGGACAGGTGTACTGGCATATATAAGTGTGTGCTACGATTAGCTTTTAACATATTTGTGTGTAGATAAAGTCCTATGTCAGTGGACCATCTCTGTCGCCGTATATATACACCATTACGGCGCCTAACGACTCCTGTTATTAGAGAAACTATAGATACAGGATATTGGTAGAAATTCCCAACCCATCCTGCAGGTCCCTCCTCGACCCTAACCCCTACCCGCACCTCTTTTACCCTTAGCCCTACCCGCCCCTCCTTCCACCTTCATCACTACCATGTCCTTCACGCCCTCCCGCCATCCTCACAACTACCCTGTCCTACACCTTCTTCCTCCACCCTCACCACTACCCTGTCCTACACGCCATTCTCCACCCTCACCACTACCCTGTCTTACATGCCCTTCCTCCACAATCACAACTACCCTATCATACACGCCCTCCCGCCACCCTCACCACTACCCTGTCCTACCCTACACGCCCTTCCTCCACCCTCGCCACTACCCTGTCCTACACGCCCTTCCTCCACAATCACAACTACCCTATCATACACGCCCTCCCGCCACCCTCACCACTACCCTGTCCTACCCTACACACCCTTCCTCCACCCTCACCACTACCCTGTCCTACACTCTCTTCCTCCACCCTCACCACTACCATGTCCTGCACGCCCTTCCTTCATCCTCACCACTACCCTGTCCTACACGCCCTTCCTCCACCCTCACCACTACCCTGTCCTACACGCCTGCTCTCCACCCTCACCACTACCCTGTCCTACACGCCCTTCCTCCACCCTCACCACTACCCTGTCCTACACGCCCTTCCTCCACCCTCACCACTACCCTGTCCTACACGCCCTTCCTCCACTCTCACCACCACCCTGTCCTACACTCCCTTCTGCACAATCACAACTACCCTGTCCTACACGCCATTCTTCACCCTCACCACTACCCTGTCCTACACGCCCTTCCTCTACCCTCACCACTACCCTGTCCTACACGCCCTTCCTCCACAATCACAACTACCCTGTCATACACGCCCTCCCGCCACCCTCACCACTACCCTGTATAACACTATGAACTTCGTTTCTAAAAGTAGTACAGCCGGGTCATATGAACCCCGGGTTACAACATACACTGTGTTTGCAACAACGTTACATGGTATTTTCACGTTAAATATATTGACAACCTCAGAATAGCAAAACATGATGGTATATTTGTCCTAGAGGATAAGTTGTGATATTCTTATGAAGTAATTTCACTTATACAAGTGCTCATCTGAATGTAATACAATGTATATTCATACGAGGCAATACTCAAACCACTGGTAAATACGGCTTTTGATTTCGGTTATCATGGTGTTGTAACAACCTGGAAGAAGATATTAACCTTGGGTTAATATTTTCCTACCATGCTATTATGATACCAAATTAACCTCATCATATGTATATATAGAGTTGATTTTAACATTATTTTAATTGGTTTTAACACTAATTAATTGATTAAGTATTATATCGATATGACTTTTTCATAATATAGGAAAAAAAAATACACACATTTCAAAAATATATAAAACTCATACTTTATATATTATCTACGATCCTCATCTAACATTTATGTCTGTGCCAAGGGAGACAACTCTATCAGACTAGGCAATACATGATATTGAAACTGAAATTTTGTTTTTTGATGGATTCCGTGTTACTGTTCCTGAAGTAATTATACTCCTTAACAGTAAATTCCATTGAAATTGGAAATCTAAATTTCGACCAATCAGAAGCCAGCAAATAACGTTTGTTTTGTTCAATATGGAAATTAAATCCATAATTTTGTTGCACTGTAGTTAAACATTTGATCGACATCCGATAATATCTAAATTTCTGCTCATCAGAAACCTCTCTACGGGGGTAATTTTCCGCAACAGAAAACTTCATCGACAACACATATGTCATATAAATCTAGGTCATCAACCCAAATGAGAGTTAGAGTGGCAAGAACGGACGCACTAAGATATATCAGCAAACATCAAACACGCGGGATTTCATTTCACATCAGGAAATAGACTATTTATACATGAGATCGGAGTTACGACCATACAACTTTCCCACGGTCTTAATTAACCTGCATCTCTCGAAATCTTGATTTGTTTATTTCTCCCTCAGTGGTCGACATATGTTACGGAAGTAGTGATGAAGGGGTCAAATCCTTATATATCGAAT
This sequence comes from Pecten maximus, assembly GCF_902652985.1. Classification (NCBI taxonomy): domain Eukaryota; kingdom Metazoa; phylum Mollusca; class Bivalvia; order Pectinida; family Pectinidae; genus Pecten; species Pecten maximus. Next base: position 44,029,878 of record NC_047018.1, on the reverse strand, counting down.
CTTAGGGAAGCAGGGATGTTGCTATCTAGAAAGGGGAATATAATAAAATCTGCACCTTATTAACAGATGTTTTGGGACGGAGAGGGAATCACGGTTGATTGGGTATAGCGGGCGGTATCTACCGAGCCTAGGACACCGGCGGGTCACACTGAGCTATCCTGGTGACACTTATGAATGGATGGGTCGGTCCATTGTCGTATGTCCATATTAGTACAGTCCGTATATGACAGAGTCTTCTCTGTAGGACCAATGATGACTATATGTGTAATATGAGGCAGCACATTAAATAATATTATTGTAATATATAATGAATAGGTCGCTATACCTTAGAAACACCCAATACCAGCTGTTTACCGTGGACTGATGTGCACGTGGGTATGTACCCTGTTTCGGAATGGACTCGTCCTCTCGCCTACGTATACATGTGAGGTATTGTGTATCCATGTGTACCAACCTGATATTGTTGTATTGTTCTTGTTTGTATGATATATTCGTGTAACGTGCAATTTCATACTACACCTGAAATAATTGATGTACAAAATATTAGGACGAAAATATTACTTATACAGGCGAATTTCTGTGACAGCAAATATCACGTGTGAAGCTCGTTGTGAGTGCATGCTGTATAAATGCTTGTTTTCGGGCTAGTTTTAGGTTATGACCATATGAACACAGGGGCTTGGCGCGAACTCCAAACTCACCCTATCCATTATATCACAATTCTATATGAAATTGTAAAAAATCCCCATGCTTTGCTATCATTATAGTGCCATTCATTCAGCTCGGCGGTAGTTTTCTGGAGTGTAATGCACATGGTCGCTCATATTTACTAGAACAAATTAAATCAGTGGTGATAACACAACAAATCGATCAACAATTCAATTGTCAATCGTGTGAATTAATCGGCTATCAAGCTTACAGCTATACCATAATGTAGAACAAAGGGAGGTAACTCTGGCCAATCACAAGAAGTATACGCGTAATTACATGTATATATCTCTCCTGCACAGTAAGTTTAAAGAGGCTTACCCGCAGACGGACCGGTAAACGGCACATCTCCGATCACTAAATAAACTTCAGTACACGTTTCTATGTGACAAAATTAGAGGCTTTCCGACTTTATTTCTTGAAAACAATTACAGAATATGTATTTAAAAGACGTTTTAAAACTCAACCTGAGAGGGAAATGTATGGAATATAACGGCAAATCTTCTTTGTAAATCGCCGCTGCCTTTGAAGTTATCACTGTGCGGCACTGTGCACGTGCTTGTTTCTTTGATGTGTCAATCAAATTAGACTCCACTTTATAGCGGGGACTTATTGCGGGTTGCGATTAAATAAATAATATTTAAAAAATGAGGTTTTAATATCACTTTTCAGCGTTTTATAAGGAAAATAAAATGAAAAACTCAACAATTCCAACAATCTGTCATGTGTAAAAAATCTTTTTCTATTAGCCAATTTTTCTGATCTCTCTGCGGGCAAGCCTCTTTAAGGAATTTTCAAAAATCACTAAAAATTCGGTATTTCCCCCCCGAAAAGAACCAAATAAGGATAACTTTTAATTACGTGTTAGCATGGAAACACCCCGTAATATTACAGACATATGTAAATATTGATGCATTTGAAAGGTAACTTAATTATCAAAAGTCACCTAATTATGACATTGTCACCCCTAAAAATCACTATTCCTGAAAAGTGGTAATACAATACCTTTCATGTTTACATAACTTGTAATAGGTTAATATGTAAGTAGAATTATACACTTTGAAACAATAGTGAAATTATAATTTCATGTAATAAAAATGAAAAAATAATCTCGACACGTTGTATGATTGTAAAATATCCCGCATTTAATTTACTATCGATGCCTTAGATTTACTTTAAGTGCCAACAGGGTCCTGATTATTTGTTATGGTCTATTAAGAGATACTTAGCAAGTCCATATATGTAAATACAAAACAATGTACTTGTATGCTGATCTTAAGCACTATAAGGTCTTATCGCTCGAGTTAACTGTGACAAAATATCGGGTCCCTATTGAGTGCAAACCCACGTGCTAGGGAGTGCAGTTCGCCCGGCGATAATCCACGTGCTATTTTCGGCAGACGTTTGTTACTTTGAACGATTTCGCCTTGAGCTTATACAGTATACAACGGTAATCTCAATTTCACTTTATTTTGATCTGAATATTCTGATCATGAGAATGTAACTGGATGACTAAAATATATCATCACCTTTAAGTATATGAGGTTTTACAGCATGTCCAAGTCTTAATATGAGTATAACCAAAGGCTGCTACGTCTGCGACACAATCTCTCATTGATATGAAACATCAAATTATTGACATATATTTGACAGATATCTATAAATATAGGGCGAGCCACTATCTACGAAAGTGACCTGTTCACGTCTTATCAGTAGAAGACTGTTCAGCATGACCTGTGGACGGATACCGGTGCTCATCCTGTTAGCTGTGTGGACTGCAGAGACATGTCTAGGTATATTTAACAAAGCGTTTTAGTTTAAACAATATCCATTAGAAATTTTCATTTTCGTTATTTCTATTCTACTATTTGTGAAATGTTTCGCGTTATTCTTTCTATGATAAAATACACTGGTTAAACCTCTCTATCATAACATGAGAAATATTTCAAAAACATTAAGCATTATTCTCAATTATTTTTGGGTTTATGAAGTCATAGACAAAAACTGGATGGGCATTCTTCAAAGACGCGAACCAATGAAAATGAGTGTAACAAATGGAATTAAATTATATGCGATAAGTAGTGACATGTGTATCATATTCAACTGGAAACTATTAATTGTTTAAATTAAAACCATTTCTACGTCAAAAGAGTACCAGAACCAGTATTATTGTCTTTGATGAATCAATGCAATTAATAAAAGGATATCTAATCTGGTGGTTTTGTATTGTTCTTAAAAATAATGATTAAAAAATATATTATAACGGGAGTTATCTCCCTTGTCGATAGAACGGTACATAAAGGTCGGAGTGATTTCTTGTTGTACTCCAGTTTCTAACCACAGTAATACGCCTCACGCGCATCAAGTTGGGCCACAAAGTTTGATCAATATGTTATCTAACTTATTTTGCGATTACATAGATAAAGTTTATGATGTTTGGCAAGCTATATGTTGAAATGTCGCTGAAATAAATCTAGCGTCACCTTTTAACTTTCGAACGTAAAGACAAGACGACCTAACGCCCGCAGCGTCCAAAACGTTTGTTACAATCTATATCTAGGCGTGACACATTATGTTTCAATATTTATACCAATGCATATTTAACCTCATATAACGTCCAACAATCGCTTTCACGTGCACTGAAACATAGTCGTGGGTTCCTGTGAAATTATATATATATATTTTTTTTTTCAAAAGTAGACACTATCATTTCGCCTTTTCGCTTAATTTTCGATTTTCATCAAGTTGTTATGTCACACTGTCCGTGGGACATTCTTTAATATCGATGTTACACTTTCAGTAAAAGAAGGCGCATCTTAGCTAGCCAAGGCTTCTGATTACGTTACACTCCAAGATGAAGAAGTAGAATTTTTCATATCAAACAGTTCAACTTTTTGTTTATGTTTATACAATTGGAGTAAACACCGAATCGCGGAGATGTTATTGTATCATGACTCGAATTTTATGTTTTGACTTTACAGGATTTCTGTTCAAAACTCAAGTTTGTTACGAACATGTGGATTGCTTCTCAAATCACAAACCATTTGACAACTCATTTGAGGCACTTCCGGAATCCCCAGAGGAAATAGATGTCACGTTTACACTGTTTATGAGAGGTGGCCCGACAAAAGGGGTCACATTTGACTACAAAGACACCAATGTCGACGTCATACGTAGTTCCGGTTTCGCTGCAAATAAACCAGTAAAGATGATTATCCACGGGTACATGAGTAGTGCTTACGAAGTCTGGGTACACAACATGACTAACGCCTTCCTATCAAGGGTAACGAACATCTTACTATCTTATTCAAATATATATTGAAAAAAATCCACCAAAAAACAAATAAACAAAACTGACGAATACTTAAAATAAATAAAAATAATTTAAAAAAAATCCCAAAAAACTAAATAACCCAAACCCCCGAAAAAACAACCTTCTATCAAGGGTACAAAGGTAAAGAGCCATCTTTCTATTTCTTTCTATTTCATTAAAGATTTATATTGAAAAAAGTTCAACTGACGAATATTGTTTTTAACCGTTGAACAATGTTTGAACGAAACTTCGGAGGAGAAACTTTTATTAAAAGGATCAAATTGCCGCACAATAATTCAGAACATTGTGTTGAGGATTTTCTTTTCGTATCTTCCAGGGTGACTTCAATGTCATAACGGTGGACTGGAAGGTTGGAGCCAGTAAGCTGTACCAACAGTCTGTCTCCAACACCAGACTAGTAGGTGCGCTTTGTGCTAAGCTCTTGTCGACATTGCGTGATGTATTTCACGTGGACATGACGAAAACTCACGTGACCGGACATAGCCTTGGCGCACAGACTGCTGGGTATATAGGAAGTAGGATTCCTGGCCTTGGCAGAATAACGGGTATATAAATTAATTATGTTGTTTGAATAAGAAAGGGAAACCGGTTCACATCGGTAGGATCATACACTAATTGCATATTATGATTTCACGATAGTTAGAGACCGTTACTAAGGGTAAATCTAATTGTTTTCGATAGGTCTGGATCCGGCCGGGCCCCTATTCGAAGATTACACTCCAGAAGTTCGTCTTGATCCTTCAGACGCTTTGTTTGTCGACATCATTCACACGGACGCTGTGCCCATCCATGATGCCGGTAAATAATGATAATTGGATGTTAAGAAAAAACGTAAACACAACAGATTAACAACAAATACCGACAGAATACTGGGAAACAAAAGGTTGTGTCACGTGTTAATGTTCCGTGTAAATGATATATTTTATGGTTGATATTGGTTTATATGCTCTTTACCAATATCAAATATTCACTCTACCAATATCTACTGGACAAACTACCAATCTCCAATGTTCACTCTGCCAATATATAATGTTCACTCTACCAATATACAATGTTCACTCTACCAATATGTAATGTTCACTCTACCAATATACAATGTTCACTCTACCAATATATAATGTTCACTCTACCAATATACAATGTTCACTCTACCAATATATAATGTTCACTCTACCAATATGTAATGTTAACTCTACCAATATATAACGTTCACTCTACCAATATATAATGTTCACTCTACCAATATATAATGTTCACTCTACCAATATATAATGTTCACTCTACCAATATATAATGTTAACTCTACCAATATGTAATGTTCACTCTACCAATATGTAATGTTCACTCTACCAATATATAAAGTTCACTCTACCAATATATAATGTTCACTCTACCAATATATAATGTTCACTCTACCAATATGTAATGTTCACTCTACCAATATGTAATGTTCACTCTACCAATATATAATGTTCACTCTACCAATATATAATGTTCACTCTACCAATATATAATGTTCACTCTACCAATATGTAATGTTCACTCTACCAATATATAATGTTCACTCTACCAATATATAATGTTCACTCTACCAATATATAATGTTCACTCTACCAATATATAATGTTCACTCTACCAATATGTAATGTTCACTCTACCAATATGTAATGTTCACTCTACCAATATGTAATGCTCACACTACCAATATGTAATGTTAACTCTACCAATATGTAATGTTCACTCTACCAATATGTAATGTTCACTCTACCAATATATAATGTTCACTCTACCAATATATAATGTTCACTCTACCAATATATAATGTTCACTCTACCAATATGTAATGTTCACTCTACCAATATATAATGTTCACTCTACCATATAGTAATGTTCACTCTACCAATATATAATGATCACTCTACCAATATATAATGTTCACTCTACCAATATGTAATGTTCACTCTACCAATATATAATGATCACTACAATAGAATGTCACTCTACCAATATATAATGTTCACTCTACCAATATATAATGTTCACTCTACCAATATATAATGTTCACTCTACCAATATATAATGTTCACTCTACCAATATATAATGTTCACTCTACCAATATGTAATGTTCACTCTACCAATATATAATGTTCACTCTACCAATATATAATGTTCACTCTACCAATATGTAATGTTCACTCTACCAATATGTAATGTTCACTCTACCAATATATAATGTTCACTCTACCAATATATAATGTTCACTCTACCAATATATAATGTTCACTCTACCAATATATAATGTTCACTCTACCAATATATAATGTTCACTCTACCAATATATAATGTTCACTCTACCAATATATAATGTTCACTCTACCAATATATAATGTTCACTCTACCAATATATAATGTTCACTCTACCAATATATAATGTTCACTCTACCAATATGTAATGTTCACTCTACCAATATATAATGTTCACTCTACCAATATATAATGTTCACTCTACCAATATATAATGTTCACTCTACCAATATATAATGTTCACTCTACCAATATATACTGTTCACTCTACCAATATATAATGTTCACTCTACCAATATGTAATGTTCACTCTACCAATATGTAATGTTCACTCTACCAATATATAATGTTCACTCTACCAATATGTAATGTTCACTCTACCAATATGTAATGTCACTCTACCAATATATAATGTTCACTCTACCAATATGTAATGTTCACTCTACCAATATGTAATGTTCACTCTACCAATATGTAATGTTCACTCGACCAATATATAATGTTCACTCTACCAATATGTAATGTTCACTCTACCCATATCTATCACTATACCTTATGTAAGATTCTCGCCTTATTATTGGTCAATTCCTAATCACATGACCTGAAACAATATGCAGTGTCAGAAACAGCGGTCAACATTGCCGTGGGATATTGCAATGTTCCCCGCTCCGCCCGAAAACGTACGATTGTTTCTTACGGAAAATCCCGAACATTGAGAAGGGAGACAATTCTTACAAACGCAACAGTGTAGTTGTTACATAGATAAAGAGAACTGTACCAGATAAAACAGATTTTTTTCACTAGGAAATTTTTCTATTCGGTATAATAAAATAAATAGTGCCCTTGTCTGAGGGGAATATGGAGGATTGTTTCCCCTCGAGAACATTATCTTCCCTCGCCTATCGGCTCGGGAAGATAATGTTCCCTCGGGAAAACAATCCTCCATATTCCCCTCAGACAAGGGCACTATTTATATAATGTTCACTCTACCAATATATAATGTTCACTCTACCAATATGTAATGTTCACTCTACCAATATATAATGTTCACTCTACCAATATATAATGTTCACTCTACCAATATATAATGTTCACTCTACCAATATGTAATGCTCACTCTACCAATATATAATGTTCACTCTACCAATATGTAATGTTCACTCTACCAATATGTAATGTTCACTCTACCAATATATAATGTTCACTCTACCAATATGTAATGTTCACTCTACCAATATATAATGTTCACTCTACCAATATATAATGTTCACTCTACCAATATGTAATGCTCACTCTACCAATATATAATGTTCACTCTACCAATATGTAATGTTCACTCTACCAATATGTAATGTTCACTCTACCAATATATAATGTTCACTCTACCAATATATAATGTTCACTCTACCAATATGTAATGTTCACTCTACCAATATATAATGTTCACTCTACCAATATGTAATGTTAACTCTACCAATATATAATGTTCACTCTACCAATATATAATGTTCACTCTACAAACATATAATGCTCACTCTACCAATATATAATGTTCACTCTACCAATCTCCAATAGGCCCTCTACCAATGTACATTGGTCACTGTTCCAATATCCAGGTTTAGAGACACACAAATTGTTGAGCCCTTTATGACGAATCAGATATCTAATCAGTACTTTTGTATTATGTTTCAGGATTCGGAATGAAAAAACCGTGCGGCCACATTGATTTCTACCCGAATGGACTGAATGAACAGCCCGGATGTCCACCCCCAGTCAGTACCACGCTCGAGCAACTGGTGTCCATGGCTTTCACAAGTACGTAGGTTCTGGAATTACGTCATCATTGCCTTTACAGATATATAGGCCTTAACGTTGAGCGTCAACAATAGTAGCTTAACTATAGCATAAGCGAACTCACTTTGGTTTCATATAATGCGCATGTGTAGGGAAACCAGAAGTTACCATGCGCATGTCTAGTCGACTTTGTCTCAACCACCGATTTTCTTTTGTTCGACTAAAGCAACTAGACCTCACTTGCGCATGCGTCACCATTGAAGGTACGGCAGTGATTGGTTGTTAATACGCAATCACGTAAGACGGAACAGCCTGAATAGTAAAAGTTGGCGTTCGAAGTAGGCTGATCACCTTCACATGTGGTATGATGACCCCGCGGGGCAGTGCTTGGTAAGAGCGTATTGTCCATGCACTTTGATGGTGCAAGAGATGATACTACTGTAGCGGAACTGGACCGGGTCGATCATCGGCGACCAGGTAGCTCAATCGGTAGAGCATCCGGCTAGTGTTCGGAGGTCCCGGGTTCGAACCCCGGTCTGGCCGTGCATTTTTCCACTCCTACTACATTTGGTGCCGTTGACCAAACCTTGTTTCAAGTGAGGTGAATACTTGACAAGGGGATACCCGAACCTGGGTTGTGAGTTGTGAGGTCTTCGGGGTCGAAGACTTGAACAAAAGGAGGGAAGAGTGTAGCGGAACTGGACCGGGTCAATCATCGGCGACCAGGTAGCTCAATCGGTAGAGCATCCGGCTAGTGTTCGGAGGTCCCGGGTTCGAACCCCGGTCTGGCCGTGCATTTTTCCACTTCTACTACACTACCTTTGGCACATAATGTAAATCGGTTCAAAGAGTTTCGAAAATATAGACTATAATGTACTTTCTGGCAATCGGCAGGTTACCAAGGTTAGTCTAGATTGTATCATCAACCGTTTAAAACATGGTCAGGTTACCAAGGTTAGACAGTAGGTAACATCATAACCGTTTAAAACACGACATGGTTACCATGGTTAGACAGTAGGTAAGATCACAACCGTTTAAACATGACAAGGTTACCAAAGTTAGATTAGCAGGTAACATATCAGAACCGTTTAAAACATGACCACGTTACCAAGGTTAGACTAGTAGATAACATCACAACCGTTTAAAACATGACCACGTTACCAAGGTTAGACTAGTAGATAACATCACAGCCGTTTAAAACATGACCACGTTACCAAGGTTAGAATAGTAGATAACATCACAACCGTTTAAAACATGACCACGTTACCAAGGCCAGACTAGTAGATAACATCACAACCGTTTAAAACATGACCACGTTACCAAGGTTAGACTAGTAGATAACATCACAGCCGTTTAAAACATGACCACGTTACCAAGGTTAGACTAGTAGATAACATCACAACCGTTTTAAAACATGACCACGTTACCAAGGCTAGACTAGTAGATAACATCACAACCGTTTAAAACATGACCACGTTACCAAGGTTAGACTAGTAGATAACATCACAGCCGTTTAAAACATGACCACGTTACCAAGGCTAGACTAGTAGATAACATCACAACCGTTTAAAACATGACCACGTTACCAAGGTTAGACTAGTAGATAACATCACAGCCGTTTAAAACATGACCACGTTACCATGGTTAGACAGTAGGTAACATCACAACCGTTTAAAACATGACCACGTTACCAAGGCCAGACTAGTAGATAACATCACAACCGTTTAAAACATGACCACGTTACCAAGGTTAGACTAGTAGATAACATCACAGCCGTTTAAAACATGACCACGTTACCAAGGTTAGACTAGTAGATAACATCACAACCGTTTAAAACATGACCACGTTACCAAGGCTAGACTAGTAGATAACATCACAACCGTTTAAAACATGACCACGTTACCAAGGTTAGACTAGTAGATAACATCACAGCCGTTTAAAACATGACCACGTTACCAAGGTTAGAATAGTAGATAACATCACAGCCGTTTAAAACATGACCACGTTACCATGGTTAGACAGTAGGTAACATCACAGCCGTTTAAAACATGACCACGTTACCAAGGCCAGACTAGTAGATAACATCACAACCGTTTAAAACATGACCACGTTACCAAGGTTAGACTAGTAGATAACACCACAGCCGTTTAAAACATGACCACGTTACCAAGGTTAGACTAGTAGATAACATCACAACCGTTTAAAACATGACCACGTTACCAAGGCTAGACTAGTAGATAACATCACAACCGTTTAAAACATGACCACGTTACCAAGGTTAGACTAGTAGATAACATCACAGCCGTTTAAAACATGACCACGTTACCAAGGTTAGAATAGTAGATAACATCACAACCGTTTAAAACATGACCACGTTACCAAGGCTAGACTAGTAGATAACATCACAACCGTTTAAAACATGACCACGTTACCAAGGTTAGACTAGTAGATAACATCACAGCCGTTTAAAACATGACCACGTTACCATGGTTAGACAGTAGGTAACATCACAGCCGTTTAAAACATGGCCTGGTTAACAATGGAGAACTGGTAAGTATTTTATGACTTTGATAACTTACTACATGTTTACTGAGGTACTATATTTTAGATACATATATCGCATATTTAAAATGAAATACATTTATAACAAGTGTCCGTCTAGGCCTTTTTCAAGTAGGGTTTATAAATCATTATGGTGATTATCTCTGAACATAGTATCAAAATAATCTGATAAGACGTCCACTTATTGTTTTATCCACCATACGGCTATCAATTGGAATTTGTGATTGTTTTTTGTCCGTCTCCCTCCTCTTGACCCCCATCCTCCGTACTTATCCCGATGACTTTGTAGTAGTGGCCTTCTGGAGTAGCGCGTCCTAACAGTGCATTTACGGGGGTGGGATAGCCGGATAAACTTGAACTACTTCTTTTGTCTCGTTGGTGACTAATAAAACTAAATTTAATTATTCTCAGTATACACATCTAATAAGATTGTTCTACATGGACGTCAATTAACCATGCTATACCAGTTTAAACTTAACACGACATTCTTCTCATATGTAACTCAATACTTTTATTAAGTTTCTTATTAAATCGGACTCCTTCCGTCCTTCCATTCGTACATATGTGTCCATCAATCAGTTGGCTTCAATGATTTTAGATATTTCTCTATTACCATGGAAACAAAAAGTCAGAAATTTATAATTTACCATTTCGTTTATGCCGGTAGCAAGTCGCCGATAACATAATTAACATAATTAACATAATAGGTAAATCAATTTTGGCTTCATCATAGTCATTTGAACGCTTGTTTAGGATATTCCACTCTGGTTCACATGTACCTGAGAATTTGTTACAGTCTTCGTGTATTATAATGAATACCGGGGTTTCATTTCTACCAAATTTAAATCTAGCCCCAGTAACGTCTGAAAATGTGCTTTACACCCTAGGGGAGGTCCAAATACACGTATACTGTAACTAATTCTCAGGTCCCTGTGTTACACACTAGGACAGGTCCAAATACACGTATACATTAACCAATTCTCAGGTCCCTGTGTTACACACTAGGAAAGGTCCAAATACACGTATACTGTAACTAATTCTCAGGTCCCTGTGTTACACACTAGGTAAGGTCCAAATACACGTATACCGTAACTAATTCTCAGGTCCCTGTGTTACACACTAGGAAAGGGCCAAATACACGTATACTGTAACTAATTCTCAGGTCCCTGTGTTACAAACTAGGGGAGGTTCAAATACACGTATACTGTAACTAATTCTCAGGTCCCTGTGTTACACAATAGGAAAGGTCCAAATACACGTATACTGTAACTAATTCTCATGTCCCTGTGTTACACACTGGGAAAGGTCCAAATACACGTAGACTGTAACTAATTCTCAGGTCCCTGTGTTACCGATAGGAAAGGTCCAAATACACGTATACTGTAACTAATTCTCAGGTCCCTGTGTTACACAATAGGAAAGGTCCAAATACACGTATACTGTAACTAATTCTCAGGTCCCTGTGTTACACACTAGGGGATGTCCAAATACACGTATACTGTAACTGATTCTTAGGTCCCTGTGCTCTGGTTAACGTTATTGACTGTTAATCGGTCTGCTGAAAGGCTTGTTACGATTTTTATAGCAGTGTGCCATGGAAACAGTTGAAACTACTTAATTTACATTGGTATAGAGAGTCAGGTAACAATCACGCTATTGACCTTGTGCCTTTTTGCTGCCGGTGACATTTCATGTTTGCTTTTTCTCCGTTACCATAGAAACAACTGGTCATAAATACATTTACGGTTTGCAAGCTTTTCCGACCTGCACCTGAAAACCGTTCCACTGATCTCTATAAACCTTTGTCACATATCGGATAGTATCCTAGGTATATATATTTTCTATGGCTGAAGTTCCGCTTTAAAATATTCGTTATTGCCATGTAATCTGTTCAAGATATTTTGATGTGAAGTTCTCACGTTGTCAAAAAGTTGACCACCCACAGAGTGTTTTCCATTCGTATGACTTCATAGTGATAACCATATCAATTGCGGATCGCGGAGGAAAATGTCACGCTTTCTGATCCTTGTCTTCAATTTCTAAGTGGTGTAAAGTCGTGAAAATAAATTAAGAAAAAAAAAAAAAACAGAAAAAAAGGAAAATAGTGGACAATTGTAATTTCTAAAACAACTTTCGCAAAAAAAATATAATAATAATAATAAAAAACGCGAAATTTTGTGAAATAATAGTACAAGAAATAATAATAAAAACCCTGATAATTGTTCGCACGCTTTCAGTACCTTACACCATTATACTAAACACCTCACGTCCCATCAGGCACGTTTCCTGTTGTAGCGCGATACATCGCCACGTCAGAGGTGTAGAATGTATCCGTCCAAAGTGTCAACCGCCCAGCTCTACGCTAATCGTTGTAGTGCTTTCTGTGAGAAATAAGTATGGTGTAAGTTATCTGGATACTGTAAATGTGCTGATTTTGGCGGGCTAAGATTTTAGCGCATTACCTTTGAACAGATTAATGCAGTGATGAATTACTTTAAACAGTATTTTATTTAATCTATGTACATTGTATATAAAAATGCAAAAAATATAAGTTCAAAATTTGTAAAAGGATCTGAAAATAAGCTTAAAGCTGGTACCAATCCATCTCCCTCAGAAGTTCAGCATGATGTTATCTAGCATAGTGATAAATTCACAGCACTGCTTAATCATTTTATAATTTATATAGATAGTAATATAAATGAAAATGTATTAAAACATAAGATGTACATTCAAGGAATGAAAAGTCAGTTAAGAACATTGATGACACATAGCGATGAATAAGAGCACCAATGTTATTTGCTATAGGAAAGACTGTGTACAATGTGTGATAATTCAATCTTGCTTGTAGCAAGCATCTTCATTGGCTGAAAAATATGTTACCAGCCTATAATTAAAAAATGACGTCGCCGTTTGTAACGTCGCTTTTGATTGGCTGATACAGCGGCGTAACAATTTCTGAGAGAAAAGATTTCGTCAATAAAAGTAGATGTCCACAGAGATCGTGTGTAGTAGATTAAATTAAAGTTTACAGAGCGCAAATCGCTAAAATAAAATTAGCACTAAAATGTGTACGTTTGCAGTACCTGTTAGGCTCGATTCATATTACAAAAGGTCTTATCAACTATTACACAAAAAAAAAACAAAAAACAAAAAACAAAAAAAACAACAACAATGACAACGTTAAATCTGAATTAATTGACTAATGTAGTATGTCTCGAATAATGAATAAAACTGCATCATACAGCTGTTTGGTCCTTCTGGGACTCGACAGTGATGTTTGGGACATCATACAGCTGTTTGGTCCTTCTAGGACTCGTCAGTGACGCTAGTGACATCATACAGCTGTTTAATCCTTCTAGAATTCGTCAGTAATGTTAGGGACATCATACAGCTGTTTGGTCCTTCTAAGACTTGTCAGTGATGTTAGGGACATCATACAGCTGTTAAGTTTTTCTAGGATTCGTCAGTGATGTTAGGGACATCATACAGCTGTTAAGTTTTTCTAGGATTCGTCAGTGATGTTAGGGACATCATACAGCTGTTTGGTCCTTCTAGGACTCGTCAGTGACGCTAGTGACACCATACAGCTGTTTGGTCCTTCTGTGACTCGTCAATGATGTAAGGGACAACATACAGCTGTTTCGTCCTTCTAGGACTCGTCAGTGATGTTAGGGACACCATAAAGCTGTTTGGTCCTTCTAGGATTCATCAGTAATTTTAGGGACATCATACAGCTGTTTGGTCCTTCTAGAACTCGTCAGTGATGTTTGGGACATCATACAGCTGTTTGGTCCTTCTGTGACTCGTCAGTGATGTTAGGGACAACATACAGCTGTTTCGTCCTTCTAGGACTCGTCAGTAATTTTAGGGACATCATACAGCTGTTCGGTCCTTCTAGGACTCGTCAGTGATGTTAGGGACACCATACAGCTGTTTCGTCCTTCTAGGACTCGTCAGTGATGTCAGGGACATCATACAGCTGTTTGGTCCTTCTAGAACTCGTCAGTGATGTTTCGGACATCATACAGCTGTTTGGTCCTTCTAGAACTCGTCAGTGATGTTTGGGACATCAATGGTCCTTCTGTGACTCGTCAATGATGTAAGGGACAACATACAGCTGTTTCGTCCTTCTAGGACTCGTCAGTGATGTTAGGGACACCATACAGCTGTTTGGCCCTTCTAGGATTCATCAGTAATGTTAGGGACATCATACAGCTGTTCGGTTCTTCTAGGACTCGTCAGTGATGTCAGGGACATCATACAGCTGTTTGGTCCTTCTAGGACTCGTCAATGATGTTAGTGACATCATACAGCTGTTTCGTTTTTCTAGGACTCGTCAGTAATGTTAGGGGTATCATACAGATATTTGGTCCTTCTAGAACTCGTAAGTGATGTTTGGGACATCATACAGCTGTTTGGTCCTTCTGAAACTCGTCAATGATGTCTTACATATTTTAATTTTTAATTTTTGGGAATTTAAAAGAATTCATGTGATAAGGTGGCAAACAGATTACGGCAACCATCGGTCACTACATTTTATATATTTAAATAAAACAACAGTACTTTATTTAAATCCAACTGATTGTACAAAAGACACTCACGGTATTAACACATTTAAATGTAAAGTGTGGGTCGGGTAAGTAGAGGCAAAATGAATTAAAATGCATCATACACGGGGAGTGGCAAAAGTCTAAAAGATTAAAAGACTAATGTCTACAGGAAGTGTCTACCACCTGGGAACTCAAAGGATTGTACAAAAGCACTCACGACATTAGCACATTCCAATACAAATTAAAAGTCAGATATAGTACGAAGTAAGAAAACATGTTGATTAGCATTGTAAAGAACAATTACATGTAGATAAAAAAATACTACGTGTCATTCGTAGATATGTAGCAAATAAAGTAATTCCGAGGTCATTGAAATTTGTCAGTTTGAGCGTTTTTTTCGAAGATTAAATTGTGTCAAGAGAATAAATATTTGGCGTTCTTTTATGTTAGCAGTTTGTCTGTTCATGGTTAATCGCAAATTGACGATTATTTTTAGCAATACCAGTGTTGAAAAAATCTCCAAATTCCTCACATCTTATGCAGTAACTTTATATACCACCTTAGTCGTCACCACGTGATACAGTAATGTAATACAAAATCTAATTAAAATCTAGATGGTCATTCTCACTACGTTACATGAACATCTAACAACATCCCATATGGGGTCACGTTCTGATGACCTTTGATATATGCGTTATGTCACTTTCAGGGCGAATTGCCTATTTGTCGATGAAACTGAAGCAAACCATTTCGTCACAGCATGCATCTGAAGCAAACCATTTCGGCACAGTATTATTTAGCTATATGCTTGATGGGACGAAATGACTCGAAACAAATTGACAGATAATGCAAGATATGCCAGTCATGCTAATTCGCACATATAAAATTCACTTCTAAGATTCTGGAAGTAGTCATTTGATTGGCTAATCTAAAAGGTCACCTTGACGTGACCCATAATTGGATGTTGTTAGATGTTCATGTAACGTTGTGAGAATGACCATCTAGATTTTAATTAGATTGTGTAATACACAGCCTATCCCTTTCTTCCCCAGATGCGTTTGAGTCTGTGGCTTGCAGTCACGAACGGGCCGAAGGCTTGTTTACGGAGTCGTTACTGCAGGGTTCCTGTCAGTTTACCGCCCACCCCTGCTCCTCCTACGACGACTATGTGGCCGGAAGATGTCCAGGGTGCGGCGCCGGACCATGTCCGGTTATGGGCTACGACTCTAACCTTGGCAATCGGACAGGAAGCTTCTTCTTGACCACATCCGGTCACTCACCGTACTGTCGTGAGTATAAATTTGTTCAATAGGAAATTATTTACATACAAGTCCAGGTGGTCAATGGTATTAAACAATAGTTAAACATATTTTGATTTATAAGGTGTAATCGGTCTCCAAAATATATAATCAAATGATATGGAACCTATAAAAACACCCCACTTACAAAGCACGACGAATATGTTTTTAAACGACATATATACCAACATACCATTGCCTAATATGTCTTACAAAGCTGTGTTATCATTTTTTTCTATTTTCTATTTTTTTTTTCATTTCAGAGTAATTACCAGCCTTCGGTATATTACAACTTATTGCGATTCGGAGAACCCACTTTGAGTTCATTTGTTAATGACTTTAAGATAAATATGTTTTAAAACAACAATATCCTTTGTGAATGTTATTGTCACCTTCCGACTTGATTATCCCAAGTTTCCAGCCCGTATCGCCTTATACGTCATATCTTAGTACTTCTTCAAGCAAAAAATAAAACAATCGGTAACATTTCACTGAGCAACATTAAGTGTTATCTACAAAATAGCATACAAGTCTCAATATCGATTTCAACACGCTATTTTACTTTAGGACTTGCACTGCATTTGATAAAAAAATAAACTTAATATGTTTTTCTGTTCAATCCTTATTTAAACTGCTAACGTTACGCAAAATCCAGTAGTGATGTCAATATGTAATATCTAAAACACATTTCCTATGGTTAAGTGTTTTCCTTAATTGTCTACCTGGTCCGTTCAGAGTTTGTTGGGATTGTCTACAATGTCGGGCACTCAGTACATTTACCACGTCCACGTCAAATAAAGAAAAGAACAAATTGTAATTAACATATCTGCTAATTAATTATAATATATAATGAGTCATAGGCTGTCTTCGGCCTAGCGACACGAGTACACACAACCGAACTCAAGAATTATCTTTTACAATTTCGCTCAATGTATGGTATGGTTTGGTTTGATTTATTTTATTTAACATCCTATTTACAACCAGGGTCATTTAAGGACGTGCCTGGTATGGTGTCAGCAGTATACCTCAACTCCCTCGTAGGAGTATACCGTTTCCATGACGTCACAAGGATGAACATTATTTAGATGACGAAGAGGAAATAAAGGGAAAAATATCAACATAGCCACGGCGGAACAGGAAACAATAGATGGTGATCTAATATTGACATTTATTTCACTTCCGGATTCAATTTCATTTTGAGGATCAACACGACAGGCCGACATGGTCTACTCATTTTGAAGATCCATCTAAATAGAAGACTGTTAAGAAGCTGTATGTGCCTAATATCGCTACTTTGGTCAAATTTAACAATAACTAAACATTTCTAAGTTATGCTTCTTGTCAAATGTAATAGCTGGTAATGCACTTGTCATGAAATTTTCTAAACTTTTAGGCAAAACGTGTGAAAAATACATATGGAAAAAACATATGGAAAATGCATGTGGAAATGGATACAACCATGCCATTATGTTAAGAAGTGCCTATGTGAAGCAATATGGCATTTCTTTGACCAGCGCTGTTTCTATACATTACAAGCGTCACATTGAATTTGTTTGGAACTTAACATGCACAAATGACATAAAACGAGGTATTCTATGATTAAATATGCTCCTTTTATTTAAAAATCTGCACACTTGCCTCGAACTCTGCAATTGAACTAATTTAGAAAAAAAAAAAAAAAAAAAAACAAGAAAAAACACCAAAAACAAAACAAACAAACCTTGCTATATTATGAGTTTTTCTAAATATATATTCATATGTAGTATGATAAATGTGTATGTCATCTTTAATATTGTGTGAGGTTCCTTAATTTTATAATGCTTTAGACACTTCTGAGTATAATGGAATGGTTGTTATGTACAATATATATCATCTACATGATCTGCACAACTTCTCCAGAAACATGCATCTTCGTATGTTTTTCAAACACTAACAAACAGCGTAGCAAATTACGTGTCAAAAGCAAGGCTGAAAGTGAGTCCCGTAATAATTGTTCAAGTTACCTCTGTTAAAAGTTGAACCAGAGTAGTGTTTACTGGCTCGTTAAAATATCACTGGATATGTTATTTAGGCACCTCTTAAAACTCCCCGTAAAAACATACAGTTGACCTACATGTATTAAGGTTAAACGAGTACACACGAACTTAGCGAAATCATTATCATGAATATATCGTGTGTTTGATCGCAATAATAACTATTGGTTGTTTCAGTGCTAAGAGTTTACACAGATCTCATTTTCGGTGACTGCTGGTTGTAATACATATAAACAGTGCATTAT
Organism: Pecten maximus; assembly: GCF_902652985.1. Taxonomy (NCBI): domain Eukaryota; kingdom Metazoa; phylum Mollusca; class Bivalvia; order Pectinida; family Pectinidae; genus Pecten; species Pecten maximus. The sequence continues at coordinate 44,011,049 of NC_047018.1, read as the reverse complement.
TTGTTGGTTAAAGGGACATTTCTTCGTTTGAATAAAGTGTAGGTCGCCAAAATAAAACTTACTGGGAAATGTGTATTTTCCCCAAGTAGTAAAAGTTATAATCTTTACATTAATACGGCAGTTTTAATCCCAAGGGAAACCAAAGTGATTCAAGTATTGAAAATCCTAAAAAATCATAATTCGACCCGAATTATCACTAATCGCCGCAAAGACAGGCGGTACTTGTGTACGAAACGACATTTTGCTGTACATTTAGGCGTTACTTTCATTACTGGTAGGCACAAAAAGTCATATAATCCTCATTCGGGCATAGAATTTATCAATAGTAATTTTGCACATTTCTGATGTCCAAATGAAGGAATGTCCCTTTAAGTACTTGCCTGTGGTTGATAGTTGGAATTTTACCCGAAAAGTGAAGTCAACCATGTTCGATACTTGTTAATATGAAAAGTAGCTGCGTTGTCGCCACCCTAGTTTTGATTTTAAGGGATATGTCATTATCCGGATTCGACCTAATTATCTGTAGTCGATAAAAACAGAAGACGTTTATACTCCCGAAACATCTGGTATATACTCCTTGTCCTTTCTAAGGTCTCCATACAAATGTATTATTTCGTTATATTTTGCCCTCGCTTATTTCGGTTTAGTGTATTTTTTGGCAGTATAATTCCTGCCCAATGTACAGGTTGTTTACTGGATTAAGGCGCAATACGTAATTTTAGAAATAAGAAAAAAGTTTTAAACAGAAACAGTCGATACCAGCATTTTAAATAATAACAAAAAGAAAAATTTGAAACAGCAAGCATTTCATGTAATATAAATGTTAACATAATTGAGCATCGTTTACGTGAACAAAGGGATATACAGGTATGTTGTCATTGTTCATCACCATCGTTAGGACATGGTTCCATTTTCAAAATTATAAAGGTTCAGTTAGGACTTGAAAATATTGAAGTATAAAGATTTGTCATTACCCAAAAAGGTAAGTATTTGCAGATTTAAATGGTATCATTTCATGTAATGTAGCTGTTAATTTAGCAGAATTGACACTTATAATAATACATGTACATAAGCTTAGAGGATTTATAAATCAAGATACCCGATAACATGTTAAGGATTACATAGAATTAACACTTATGATACCATCGAAACAGAGTATAAAGACTGATAATAGAATAAAAAATATTTCGATTTTCGGAGAAAAAAAAAATTATGGTAGCATGTAAACGTTAAGAATTACAGATAATTAAGACTTATGACAGCAGAAAGAATTACGATAACATTTGGGAAAACAGAGAATTAAGACTTATCATTACTCACAAACGTAAAGAGTTAAATAATTTTGACTTAATAAAAAGGTAGGGAATGACAAAATTAAGAAATCGTAGACGTGAAACATTACAGAATTAAGATATCGTAGACGTGAAACATTACAGAATTAAGATATCGTAGACGTGAATCATTACAGAATTAAGATATCGTAGACGTAAAACATTACAGAATTAAGATATCGTAGATGTGAATCATTATAGAATTAATATATCGTAGATGTGAATCATTATAGAATTAAGATATCGTAGACGTGAATCATTACAGAATTAAGAGCTATCATAACACAATGACGTTAAATGTTTCAAAATTCGTCTAACTTTAGATTCATATTAACTATTACGGATATCTATATTACTTAAAGTTACATGCAAAGACTGTGTATTTTAAGCATTAGATATTTACGAGGAAGTCATGCATAACACGAACAAAATATCTATATTCACTTTGATAGGTGATTTTATTTATGTTTGCGGCGGTTGGTTCTTCCTTGTCAAAACATGCAGCATTGGTCCAACACATTGTAATTTGAATACCACACCTACTTAACAGGGTGAAAGATTGATTGTTTTCTAGTAAAACATGTGATCACTCGAGACATACCATTGGATTAATTGCCTTGTCTCTGTCCATCACTTAAGCATGGCACTTCCTCATATCATCACCAACTACGTTCATATATCTAGGGGCCGCGGTGGCCGAGTGGTTAAGTTGTCCCATCACTTCATCACTTCATCTCGAGTTCGAAATCCACGTGAGGCAGTTGCCTGGTACTGACCGTAGGCCGGTGGTTTTTCTCAGGGTACTCCGGCTTTCCTCCACCTCCAAAACCTGGCACGTCCTTAAACGACTCTGGCTGTTAATAGGACGTTAAACAAAATAAACCAGTAAACCAAACCATATATTAACAATTACGTTAATATATTACGTCATTCCGTCCATTTTCCGTCATGACAGCTTTAAATTTTACTTGTCAATAAATACCAGATGCGGGATACACTTAACACTAAAAGCAAAAGTATTCTTAATATTAATTAGAGTTCTAAGATATGTATATTTAATAATTTATATTTTACGGGAGAAGACGGATTATAAGTTTTAAACTTGTGTATGATCTCATTTGTATATTTGCATATAAGAAATGTATTTGAATCAACGCAAATAAAATACAAACTGATTGAAACTACACAATTCGATTATAGTTATACAATTAGCCAATGGAATATCTTAATATCAGTATCGCTTTTACGTTACCACCAAAACCACTCTCTTAGTTATGGAAATTGTACACTAGTATAGGCTATATACTAAAACGGTGAAATGGTGTCGGAGTAAAATGGATTACTGCAATGACATGGTTAAAACACACAACGACGAAGGATGACAAGTCTTGACGCGCGAGCTCTAACCGGGCCCCGATATACGATCTACATCATCGAGCACAATACAACGTTTACATTTTAACCGATATTGTTAATAGGGTTTAAAATATGAAAATCATCTAGCGATTACAAAATATCACGATATCTATTTTACGCACAGAAATGTTTAGCAATGTACCTAAAAGATGGCCGCAATTTGCGACACTATCCATCCGTTCATTGAAACTACAAATTGTGTGTTCTAAGTAACAAAGGAGCCTGTCATTGTAGGCCACGTTAAAACGTTTTATGACATAACAGGCTTTTTCGATGACTACAAAGGATTGTCCAAAAGAAACAATATAATAGCACCGTTCAATATAATTAACATTGTTTGTTTGTTTGTTTTTGTTTAACGTTCTATTAACAACCAGGGTCATTTAAGGACGTGCCAGTTTTTGGAGGTGGAGGAAAGCCGAAGTACCCGGAGTAAAACCACCGGCCTACGGTTAGGGACATCGTACAGCTGTTTCGTCCTTCTAGAACTCGTCAGTGATGTTAGAGACATCATACAGCTGTTTGGTTCTTCTAGATCTCGTCAGTGATGTTAGGGACATCATACAACTGTTTCGTCCTTCATGGACTCGTCAGTGATGTTAGATACACCATACAGCTGTTTAATCCTTCTAGAACTTGTAAGTCATGTTAGGGACATCATACAGCTGTTTCGTCCTTCTAGAACTCGTCTGTGATATTATAGATACCATACAGCTGTTTCGTCCTTCTAGGACTCGTCAGTGATGTTAGGGACATCATACAGCTGTTTAGTCCTTTTTGAACGGGTCCGTGATGTCTAAAGTATCTTAATTTCGTAGGAGGCGATCAACAAACTCAAAAAATGTCGAAAGAAATGTCGAAATCTTGATGAGGAGCTGCAAAAGTCCAGTAATTTAATAAATTGTATAATTTTCAATATTATATTCGGCCAAGTGTTTATTCTGAACCTTTTAACTATTTAAGTGAATTAATAGCGTCAGGCCGTGGTACGGTGAGCGTTGTCAAAGTAGGCAGACAGATACATCTGGTCGCATTGTCAAAGCCTGGTACATGTGCGAACGTATTAAAGTATCATGTACATGTCCTCACAAGGGTTAATTGGCGACCTGTAAGTCTGCGTGATTGGGTCACAGGAAGGAAGTTCTTGTGTTCTGGTTACGTCGGCCTTTAGTCAGCCTAGTGGACCCGGCTCCGAGACACAATGTATACCACTGGGATGGCGACAGCACACGTCTATACCTTGTCCAAGAAAAGTGGTGTTGGAATCATATTCATGCTTTTGGTTTTATTAGCGTCATTGTCCCTTGTTGTGTCCAGTACTCAAGGTAAGAAAGATTTATTTTATATATTAATTAATGTTCCTATTACCATTTTCCAAAAGTGAGGTTTTAGCGTTTTCCTGTTTGTGCCTTCTCTGTAATGAACCATAAATAGTCTTATGAATCCTCCTATATCTTGCACATGACCAAGTTTTAATTTCAATATCGGATCTAAAATATGAGCAAATCATGTATAATATATTATTATCATTAAATTATAAATGGCTATTGTTTACCGGGTATACCACTTACCAATTACAAGATGTAGGTGATTCTTTATAATGGGCATTTTATTACTTTGTATTATTAACTATTTTACGACTACAGGCTTCATATAAATCTTTACATATATACTGTCAGTGAACTGGATGTATCTTAAGTATGTTTTGTTTTCATCACGTTTAGTTACCAAACTTGAAGGAACATTTATCTAATTGTAGATGAATTGTTGTTTAAGCTGCAAAAGCCAGTAGATCAATAAATTGCATATTTTTCAATATTAGATCAGGCTAATTGTTTATTCTAAACCGTATCACTATTCAAATGAAGTAATAGTATTTTTTTAATATTTCATGGCTTAAGTACTTTTTTGATAATTGGAAATTTCAATTAATTATACATATTTGATTATTTTGGAAAATAATTCATATTTAAAATGCGTAATCAAGTTTGATATCACATACGATTAACAAACTCCGAAATTGTATTTTATATGTCATATTGATAATTGCCATTGTATGATGTTAATGACTGTTTTATACAATGATAACTTTTATCCTTAATATGTTTTTCGAAATAAGTAACGTTTTCGAAAATTGTAATCAATATTATGCATAAAATATATCAGTTTTTACAATTTACAAGTACACTCTGTATGTTGATTTCTGCAAACATAACTATACAACACTTTAGACTCCCTGCTTTAAGTCTTCTACCTTATCAGTTTATAAATAAATAAATAAAATCAGTATATATTGTCACTGTTAAGATTGTTCTCACGGATATAATGTAATATGATTTTCCTTCTTTCGTATGGCTAAAATTAGCTGTCAAGTTCTAAATATTGCGAACCATTTTAAATAAGATAATGTTCTTTCACCATCACAACATATCGTTAAGATCTAACTATATACAGTAAACTGTACAATTAGCAATGCCGTATAAGCCTATCTAATGGCACTATTTGTTTGACCGCTCAAGCTATATTAGTCACAAGTGTTATTTTTATGATATGATCTTCGAAAATCACGACGAGATAGCCGAGATAGGCTTGACATCATGAGTCACTAACTGGAACATTTCCATGTGTAAATGTACCAAAAGGCTGTCACATAGGGACTAATTTAACTGAGTAGGACATGGAAGCATATTGACATGCACTCGTGCACCTAATTAGGAACATAACCTCTGAAACACAGGTTCAGCAAGTTCAAATTAAATGTTGTGCTGAGAAAAGTAGACATGGGGTATGTAATGTTTACAAACTGAACCGATTTAGATATGTTTTTGGTACATGTATGCTAGTTTTGAGACGCCCTTTCTTAGATTAATATAGTTGTCCTTTTGACACTGTTTTATAATTCTAAATATGAACAGAATCAACTACAATGGTGTCAATGCAATATCTAAACAAATAGCTATAAATATTACTTTGGATTCTTTAACACAAGAGGCTGTTTTCAATAGAACAGATAAATGTAGAGATACCATAAAGGTAGGTATTCGGTAAGGTTTATTTTTAAAAACATTATCATTTCCCCGTCTGTCAATTTGTTAAGAAACTATTTTAATCAAACTTGGACAAAATCGAGCTCTATCAGTTCACTAAGTCAAATAAACCTTTGACAAAGTTTGGACACTTTCAGTTCATTAATTAAAATCAACCTTTGACAAAATTAGGATATTTTACTTCACTAAAACAAATTAACCTCGGACAAAGTTTGGCTCTTTTAGTTCATTAAACCAAATCAACCTTCGAAAACATTAAATCTCTTTCAGTTCACTAAAACAAATTAACATTTGACAAAGTAAGGCTTTTTCATTTCATTAAATCAAAGCAACCTTCGAAAAATAAGTCTCTTTCAGTTCACTAAAACAAATCAACCATTGACAGATTTGTTTGCCTCCTTCAGCAAACTAAGTCAAATTAAAAAATAATTTTGTTACGGTCTTTTTTTCGGTAAGCATACATTAGTTCCCAGATGTCCTATTTTAAGCATTTAACTTAATTTCGAAATTATTTATTTAATGTCAGTGTTTATTACTTTGTGACCGTTATTATTGAAAGTAATTTCAATATCGGATCTAAAATATGAGCAAATCATGTATAATTTATTGAATGAATATGTTGTGACACATATAGCAAATTTAATATACTTATCCCATTGTTTTCATTTTACATCGTAATATTGAAGATTTCACCTTGCCATTGCATAACATGAATTTTGACGACTTTTAATCTCTATAAACTTGAAAGTAAAGTTCCCTTTTTCAGCTTCTCTTCAGCTTGACGTTTACCTAAAATATTACTTTAAATACATCGTAGGAGTTTTCATAACTGCATGGTAGGCGGTCTAGCGGGTAATTCATTCGACTTTTAAAATAACCACACACAACATTTACTTCAAACGAGTCCACCTATAATAAAGGCGCTCTTTTTAAAGTAGGGAAGGTTATTCACAAAAATACATTTTAAAAACGAAGAGAGCATTGGTTTTTATTTTATACCTGTGATAATAGTATGTTACTAATGATTAATAATATAAATTGTTATTGATAATACGTGGTTTTAAAGTTAGAAAAATGTCGGCAATGCAATATATGAAATTATTGCCAATTTCATCTAAAAGTTATTCAAGAGTTAAGACATATATTTTTATGAATGCCATTTTTATTGAATAAAAACAAATCATATGTTGTAATATTCAAAATACCTGAGTATATCCATGATCAATAGAAGAACAGATTCAACGAATGCGATATGGTTTTTCATATGAAGCTTAAGAGGATCAAAGTACGCGTTAGAAGTTATAAGGGCACCTTCACTAGATGCTGACATAGGCATGGGGATACACTGCTAATTAGCATTTATGTCATGCTGGATCCATGATTGTCAAAACGCTTGAATACCAGTTGGGAGATCAATTGCAGGAAGTAAATAAAGTTTTTGTTTTGTTTTTTGTTTTGTTTTTTAACTACAATGGATATGCGTTATTTCCTGTTTTGGCACAACAAGCAATAACACAAACACTTTTAGTCAGTGTCACTACACAAACTATCTCGGTGCAATTAGCGGAGGACGTGCTAAATTTCACACCATGGTGGTGGGTTGCTGCTGAACGCGACACTCTGAAACAATAACGGCCAGCCCTGACAAACCGTTTGATAGCAAAAATTATGTTTGAAGGAGAGGAAGTGTGTTCTCGTGTACATAGTGCATGCCCTCATTGGTTAAATTAATTACCCACAAAACACACCTCGATATCGTGACTTGGCAAAAGGGGAACCTACCAGTGTGAGGGTAATTTAAAACAAGAATAGGAAGTCTCCGCTCGGTCTCAAGATCTCATAAGTTGAAGTAATAGAGTGTATTTGTTGGTTCCTCTCGGATAGAGTACTTTCCCACTCCAACACTTATATATCATAAATGTATGTGAAGGTTATATGGATGATAATAATAGGGTAAGGTGTCAAAACTAAATAAAAAATGTGTGTTAAGACTTTGAACTTTCAATATGAAGAGGCTTATCTATATATGTATACAGCTGACAACGCTCGATAAGGCACCGGGTTATTCAAATTGTGTCAAACTTTGAGCTTCATGAAACGTCTCATATATATTTCACATTCACAGCTTACCGTGGTATCAAATAAAGTGCTATTAATGTCCTTGGCCAATATCATTAAATACAACATGAAGAAAACGCACTTTCGATTTCAGAATAGAAAAGAATTATCAAAAATAATAATCACAATTAAATAACGTGTTTATACGACATGGGAAGTATTATTGGAAAGGAAGACTAGCATTCTTACCACACATTGCTACGAAAAACAAAGCATACATATGATAAATGAGAGATCCTTCGAAGAAAACCAAGCCAAAAAATCCATCGAGATCAGTATTATACAAAATGTCTGGTCGTGTTTGTTTTAGGGTGTGCAAATCATTGTGTACATGGTTGTGACAAGCCTTGTCTTGGGCGGTGTGCGGCCGGCTGGAAAGGAACTGAATGTGACAAACGTAAGTAAGACTAACCATTCTGCAGCTGTTATACATACGCCCCCTTTAGGTATTCAAATATAATGATTCCGCTTAATTTTCAACTCGAGAATTTTGCATTAAAAAAAACTTTTTTCTAACGCAACTTTTGAGAGTGCGCAATTTTATGAGTCTGCTAATCTGTTTAAACAGTTACCGAGCGGGTATGCGCTAAACTTTTGATAAAAATAAATATATCTGAAGTATCAAGACGCATGCACACTGAATCAATTACGTATACAATTAACTATGATCCATTGAATTGATATGTAAATGAAAGCTAATTTTATCGTATTCTGGTTTATTATTTTGATAAAGAAATGATATATTTTAATTCTGAAGTACTACCAATTATGTGGATATTGTGTAATTATTAAATTACAAACCGTCTGATCACCTGACAGAATGTGAGAGGTTTTACTATGGTATCAACTGTGTACATTCGTGTGGACATTGTCGGGACGACGCCACGTGTGACCCGGTGAGTGGCAAGTGTATTGACGGATGTGTTCCGGGCTGGACTGGCCAGTTCTGTAACACATGTAAGTATATTTCGAGGTTACAACTGATAATAGAAGTTTTACTACATTGCAGCGAGTTATAGAAGCACCTATACCATATATATAATGGAATAAATGAATATTCATGCGAATTATGCCCTGTCCTGACTGATGCTTATATTTGGAACAGAATCCCACACAACCGGATAAATAGGATAAGCAGATAGTGAAGTACATGTATGTTTATTTATGTATGTTTATTTTGTTCTAATAAGGTATTTAGTTATTACCTAGTAACCAAATTAGACATTTGTGTTAAAATATGTCCCCCGTTCTAAAAATAAATAAATAAATAAATAAATAAAAAATAAAAATAAAATAAAAAAATACATTCCAGAGTTTAAGGAAGGTTCCTATATTTAGATTTTCTCTTGAATTATGTAATGCTTTCCTATGGGAAATTTACGTAAAGGGACTTCCTTAAGTTTAGAAACTTTAGGGGAACCAGGCCTACCTGATTGGTTTCACTTTATTATACAGCCTGCGAGCCATTTAGATACGGTCTGGACTGTTCTGAAGAGTGTGGTCACTGTCGACAAAACAAGGCCTGTAATACAGTGTCTGGAAAGTGTAGCGCTGGATGTACTCAGGGATGGACTGAGGAGAGGTGCGACTCAGGTCAGTCAACAAACAAAGGTCACATCCGATTATATATGGAATAAATGGAAAAGGCTACTTAGAAAGATACCAACTGAAAGTAAACTTAACCTGTATGTAAAATGTTGATAAATGATTTTTTAGATAAACTGTCTAAAATGTTGATAAATGTGTTTTTAGATAAGCTGTCTAGATATGTAGCACTTATTCAGCCAATTAGCTTGGAGCCATTTACGCCTGACTTTTCTATTTTCGAAACTTACTCCCAATGTAATGTCACTAAACAGAATAATCATCTGAAAAAACGTTAAGTTATTTGGGCACATTCAGTGAAGATGGTTTAGCGATATAATCAAAAGATTCCTTGTTAGTCAGTGCCAACTTTGCGACAATTTAAGTTGCATATGAATTGTCACATCCAATTTCTACATTACGAAGGTAATACAATATTAAGTTCGCAGAACTCTGTAAAAAGGTATAAAAAGTAATATTTCGAATAACGTCATGATAATTTTATATAATTTTATATATAGGCCTATATGTTTATATTAATGTCACCAGTCAATAATATTACATTTACTAATAAAAGAATAAATGCGATTGAGTCTTACAATTTCTGATAATCAGCTGAAGTGAAGCAATTTAATTATTTTATTCATTTTATTTGAGGACAAATTTCTGCACAAATAAAGTAATTTACGAAGCTATTGTTAGGATCATGAGAAACCATTTAATTTAAATTTATTTGTTTTGCTCTTTCAAAGAAATCAATTCAAGATATAAAAATGTATGATTTTTGTGATGATGATGTGCGGATAATCTATTAAACATGAACATGAAATTTCCTGAGTTCGCACTTTGAATGGCGGGTGTCATCAATGAGGCTGAAGACATTTAATCTTCCGGAACATATTGTCCTTTTTCAATGTAATCCGTGGATATGTATATATATATATTATATATATGTATTGCTCCATTATATACGAGAACTTTATCATTTTTTTCAGAATGTAATAGAGGATTTTACGGTCTTGATTGTGCCATAAAGTGTGGCCATTGCGCAGACGATGTCCCTTGTAACCACGTAACAGGCGGATGTAGAAATGGCTGCGCAGCAGGCTGGTCAGGAGAAAATTGTGTGTTAAGTGAGTTAAAACACATTTTTCAGCATTACCTACACAATCTACAGGAAAACTTCATTCAAAGTACATTAACTCTGCTCCTCCATTGCAATGTATAGAGAATCTGGTCTTTTGATTACATGTTAAGTGAGTTAAAACACATTAGCATTACCTACACAATCTACAGGAAAACTTCATTCAAAGCACATTAACTCTGCTCCTCCATTGCAATGTATAGAGAATCTGGTCTTTTGATTACATGTTTTAAGGTCATCGATCTCATAGTGACAATATGCACTCACTGATCCATGAATTTCACAAACTAAAAAAAAAAAAAAAAAAACAAGAAAAAAAACAAAAAAACCACAAAAATTAAAAAAAAAACCAAAACAACAACAAACATGATGAACATAATAAGCATAATATGTTGAAATGTTAAATTGAGCACAAAATGAGTTATTTAGCCAGCAATGTTATGGTCCAGTAACACAATGGATATTTGATGAAACATCGGCACAATTTCATGTTTTGTCTTTCCGCTACAGGATGTACCCGTGGATATTTTGGCAAAGGTTGTCTAAGGAAATGTGGTAACTGTAGAAACGGTACATGTGACCACGAGACCGGAAGGTGTCTTTACGGATGTGCAACCGGCTGGCAGGAACCGACATGTCAAGAAAGTAGGTAACTTCGCTATAAATATTTTCATAAAAAACTGGTAATGTCATAAGAAAAGATAAATGGTAGTTTCAAACACTTTGTGAATGAGATAGTTAAGTGAATAATTTGAATTGTGCGTAAATCGCCAATGTTTTACCCCCCCCCCCCCCCCCTGAAAAAAAACGAAAAAAAACCAACAACAATAACAACAACAACAACAACAACAACAACAACAACAAAACAACCCAAAAATAAAGACTTGTTTCGAGAATGTCCGCAGAATAAAAGAGAAATATGTAAATGTAACCCTACATGCATTATCACAACTCTTCTAGTTCTCACTTTGAGAACATGAAATATCTGTATTAAATCTTAATTTACGTGGCGAATGTTGTCGACAAAGCAGAAACCCTTGATGGTTCCAAAAAACTCATTATTCTCTTGTTAATGGTATTTATGTAACACTCACTAATTGGTCATGTGTTGTCCTCGTTTCCTCAATTTTGAGTTTAAACTACGACGTCACATTTATCTGATAATTTTACTGAACCTTTTCAATCGACAAATCAGCAATATCGTTTCTTGATTGGTAAAATTATGTTACAGAGTGTCGGCCGGGAACGTTCGGAGAGAACTGTAGCATGACGTGCGGACAGTGTTACAAGAACACAACATGTGACAGTCGGGGGATATGTACAGAAGGATGCCGGCCAGGCTGGAGGGGCAGGAGGTGCCAAGTCAGTACGTATCTTACTCATAAATAACATATCGTGGTTCGGAATGGTTGTGACTTTAAGATATTGTCCAATTTAACGAAAGTCATTCCCTAAAATTATAATTTTTTTGGTAAGGAATCCCAGGTTTATTTTCGAAGCATGCCTATTTTCAAGGCTTATTTTCGAAGCATGCCTATTTTCAAGGCTTATTTTCGAAGTCATTTATCCCGTAAGGCGAGTAAGGTTTATTTACGAGACTGTCGTACCTTCCGCCGTGCGACACTATCTATAAATGTTCCATATTCTTAGATATTTTGATTTTTGTTGACGTTATAGGATCTGCGATATTTGCTTGCAACTATATGACTTGCAATGAAAAAAACATGTTTTTTTTTCTTTTCCATGAATATTATGTGAGAAAAGCGATTTTTGTATGTTGAAATCTGGTAGATAATGATTATGGATACGATGATAACGAGTTGACGGAAACAATCGTCAATATCTCCTTAATTATAGTTATGACAGATAAAACAAAACAATGTAAGGTATTATTTAATTGATTAATTCACATTGAAAGTCGTTCCATGAAAACTGGACATATTTCTCACGTTAATATCGCAGACCCCATGACTTTAAGATAGATAAGAATCATAATTGCTTAAAAAACAATCAATCGAATAATATATACACAATGGTACCAAACATAAAAAGCTCGTCTACAGCAGAAATGACTCTGTTATTTGATGCTACATAACCATAATTAAGTGAGGAAATCAAATTAATACAGTGTATGTAGTTCTTTGAAACTCCTTAACATAGATACAAATGAAATTTATTATTAATTTTAGATTTGAGCGCCCACGTTGTTAATGATATAGTCGTTTGATTTTTATATTACAACAAATATCAAATGTATCCGAAGCACCTGAACATTCAAAAATAAATAAATAAATAAAAATAAATTAAAAATAAATAAATAAATAAATAAAAATATTATAATAATGTATATTCATACCATACCAAAAGTAACAGACTTTACGCTATAACCGCTCTCCAAAAGTCTGAGCTTCCCTTTTAACTTTCAAGTGAATACATTCTGTTGTGCTCCACCTATATTTTGTTGCGTAATTTTCGGTCGTATAAGCGATCATTTTACCACGCTGTGATTCATTTCTTGTGGGTGTCATTTTATACATATTTTATGACAAGCTGTTAGAAGTTTCCGGCGAAGTAGCACCTAAAATAACATAAACATAAAATTCAAAATAACTACGATTTAATTTAACATAATCCCTTAGAATGACGTCAAATAATCTGACCCCATTGAACAGTACTATTGATAAAGATGGTTCTTATAACAATGCTGAACATTTTGTGTTTTTTTTTTGTTTTTTTTGTTTTTGTTTTTTTTTTTCACAAAACTGAAAAAATCACATGTAAATAGTAACAAGTTTGCGGATATATGCAGGGAAAGTATAACTTTGCATAACAAACGAATAAGACCAACAGAATTCATGTTCTTCCATCATGACCCTGTCTCAGAGTTTCGAAATCAATTAAGCTCTGACACGAGTCTCAGTTGAGAGCTATAAAAAGATAGCATGAAGGTCATGACCTAATAATTCCGTTTTGGTTTGATAATATCTAAACTCGCAATGACAATAGAAAGCACGACAGGATGTCATGACAGCCAATTATAGCCGGGTGTATATACAGTGTACACTTTGGTTTTAATACATAAGAAACAAATCTATCGGCAACGAACTTTTGTATAGGAGAGAGGCTAAGATCTGAGAGACTGACAATGATAATTATGAATGGGTGTTGGCCCAATATCCATGCTCTATTTTCATTATGCACGGCTAAATTTTCGTCACTAGAATAAAAATAGGATATCACTTTCAGACGTCTGATTGAAGGTAGATTCTCTATGTAAACAAGACCTGTTGGTTGTAATGAGAGTTTCTATGTCAAGGCCGAAGCAGGCATTTATGACGGACTATATTTCTTTTTAATTGATGAAAACACTCTGTCCTTAAGTAGAGTAGGAAGTACAAACCCTGAGGAGTTTTATAAAGTATAATGTAAAACGACGTAACACCATGCTAACGTTTCTTCTGACATAAGGGCCAAACAGACCGGCGGTCAGGCTATGCTAGGCCTTGAAAGAAATTTTGATTTAGAACAAAGGATATTAAAAAACTTCAAAAACGAACACCATTAACATTTCAATGACCTATCACGTCTTTTTTGGTACCAGGCAGTCATGCGTAATGAGGTACTTGATTATATGAGCCCCCATCTTCATAGCAGCCAATCAATGAAAGATTTGAAAAGCAAATGCTTCATTTCCAACGATGTTCTGATATTTATTTTCATCTTTAACAAAACAAAACTTCGTAAGGGGATATTATAAACACGGGGTCGCTGTAAAGTATACTTTGCATTTTTTTTGCACATATCACCACTTTTTCCAGATTAAGAAACAAATCCAAAAAATTGTTGTTGTGTTCATAAACAATAGACGTGATTATCCCAGTCAGGACTCAGAATTCACACATCTTGCAAAATTCTGTTGAAGTCTGCTTAAGTTTTCAAGAGTTTTACACAATATAAGTTCCTTAGCCAATTAGAATAACCGAATAACGACTTTTATTATGTATGCATCATCACAAAAAGTAGTCTATGAGCAAACATTTTATAAAACGTCACGTCAAGTTATCTATGTAAGCTGGTAATATAGGAATATAGATACATTTATTAAATTATCAATTACACAATGTACAAGTTTAGCGATGAAGAAATTTGAATAAAATTATATCTTCAGTGATTCACAATCAGCTTTAGCATATCGCCATTTAATAAAGATAAATCAGTTTGATAAAAAATAATATGGTGTATTAATCTTATGAAGGGATTCCTATACCAAAATAAACTATGTCTATTCATCAGGTTAAATTGCCTCTGAGAGATAAAATCAGTGAAAATTACATGTCATATGGACAAAGAACAGTATGATAAGAATGTGAGTGGTAGGTGTTCCATACTTACCAACTTTAACCTGTTTCACATCAGAGGATATTACCCTTATTAAAACATGGTTGCTTCTGTATTCTGTAGGTTGTGAAAAAGGATACTACGGCCATGGATGTACATACAAATGCGGTATGTGTGGTGGCGATACGTCTTGCAATCTAACAACGGGGGAATGTCCTAATGGTTGTGAGGATGGATATACAGGAATACGGTGCCTTGATGGTAAAGTATAAGTTTTTTTTTTTGTATTTTACTTGTCGACTGTATATCTATAATTGAGGCACTTTATATATATCTGATGATAGAGGGATTTAATACAAAAATGAATGGTTCCATGTCCTCATGTCAAACATACGAACAATCACAGCAATTGTTTTTGTAACGCCATTAATAGTTTCCATTAACCAATGTGATGTCTTTGTTTCTGTACACTTCTATTAAGTTGTTATTGTACATGACGTCATTTCTTTATTTTCAGCGTCAGGAAGAAGTATGCCGTACGAAATGTCCGGCGCTATAGTACCTGTACTCGTCTCGTGTATTGTGACCTTGACCTTGTTATTTACCGCCACGATCGTATACTTCCTGTTCCTTAGGCCACGTCATGGCAGGTTCCTCAGCAGGTTCTACAGACTTACCACGGTAGGTGCCTCCTTACCTCTATAGCTGAACTAATGAAAAATATTTGCAAATGAGGAAAATATATGTCATATGGAAATGGTGTAAGATTCATTGCATATTTGATGGAAAAGATACGTGGGTGTAACTGTTCACATACTAAAGACATTAATCGAAGTTTCAGTGTATAAATGAAGGACAATATATCCCAAAAAATATGGAAAACATGCCAATGTTTTACTGTTTATATTCAAAAGAAATAAACAAAGGGTCATATATCAAAGATTCACTGTAAATGATCGAGGGATCCTATATCAATGGCATACGAAAGACAATTTATCTATTTGGAGATTTATAAACATTCTCGGCCACATTTCCTCTCTGATTTTGTTATTTCTCCGGTGGTTCTGTTATGACCATCTTGATTATTATTTCAAGGACACAACTTAACCTTGATTTGACCTAGATCTACATGGCATTTGCCGTTGATGAAGCAGAAGACGCTTCCCCCTCTGAAACACATGGTCTTATTTTTATTGCCTTTTTCAACAGTGTCCATGTAAATCTATAGTTTGGTCAGACCTCCCCCTCCTTTCATCGATTTTTGAGTTAGAAATATGATTTCATTCCCATACCGATAGTAGATCTAATTGTGTTTGTACGTATATACCACAAAGTATTTTTTCTATTTACTTCAGAGAAGTTTTCAAGAGCCTGAAGCCCATGTGTACGAGCAAGTGCTAAATGGGCCATGGGAATTAAATAAATACAACCTGATACTCACCACAGAAAAATTAGGGCATGGTCAATTCGGCATGGTGAAGAAAGGATATGTGAAGAAGGATAGAGATAACAGAATCAACGTGGCAGTCAAATCCTTGAAATGTATGTCAGTTAATTAGCTTTAGAAGTTTATAATTTATTATCACATAATTGGTCTATTTCTCCCATAATTATGATGTATTTTCTTACATGTTGCTCGTGTAAGGTACCATGGAGATTGTGACGTCATTATATGGAATATATCGTTATGTCATGAATTCAATAAGGCAAAGTTTGTTTTTTTAATTTTCATTTTGTCCTCCATATTTTTCTGACTTTAAAACACCTCAATTATTTTTAACATTTGTGCTATTATTCGTTTTGTAATTACATAAAATTGACTGTCTACAAATGCATCTTTATTATTACGCAACATTATCTTCACTTTCAGCAACTGCTTCAGAGAAGGACAAGACGGACTTCATCAATGAACTAAACATATTAAAAAAGGTCGGTCACCATCCGAACGTAGTATGTCTTGTCGGAGCTTGCCACATTCAAGGTAACGTGTATTAACTATTGTAAATGTATTCATTTTAGCGTTCTCAAATGTTAGCGCTATTGCTAATTAAAACGGGTGAGCGCAATGATATATTAGCTCGCCGACAATGCTTGCGATATAAATTATTGTAGGTAAACTACCTTTAGCGCAATCAAAATTTAGCTAAACTCTTTCAGCGGGAAAATCGCTAAAATAAGATTATCGCTTAAATATGTACGTTTACAGTATATAAAGTAATGTAATTTTCTATAATTTCACCTATTCTGTTATCATACGTTTTCGCTGATAGCAGCTAATAGTATTTCATACGAAAATATTTGTAACTTTTTCAGGAACAATGTACGTTGCCATGGAATATGCAAAGAATGGGGATTTAAGGAGTTATCTTAGAAAAATCCGGAAGGGAAAATTCCATATATACGATAATACCAGGTCCATTACACCGGTTCAGAATTCTGTCCTCCTGAAGTTTGCATTGGACGTGGCATCAGGATTAAATCACTTGGTAGAAAAACAGGTACGTGTAATGTTTCAATTTCTACTAAAGTTAGACTCAATGAAACTGCTTTAGTCTGCCTGTTATAAATTGTCCTTATTCCATACCATTTATCAGGCTTTGAAGTATCCTAAAAAATATTGACTAATTTTTTTTTTTTTTTTTTTTTCATTTATTGTAATAAACTTTGTACTTAAGAGTATTTGTTTGTATTACGTTCAATGAAATGGTGTATATCATTGCGTAGACTTGCGCAAGTTCTAGCATATATCGATAGTACATGTAGGCTTGCTATAACGCTCTGGTTAAAAACAAGCGGGTTGGATTGAAATTTAATTATCGCGACTTACTTTATCGATCACGTGGGGTGATGAGTTAAGTTCAAATTAAATTAAATTCCTTATGAACAACAGTTTGTTAAAGTTGTCTCGATTCCAAACAAACTCAATTAATCAGCCGATGAAATCGACAAAAACAAGATTTAGTATTTAATTGAAAAGTACACTTTGCTAAGGAATCCAATGTCATGTTTCATTTACTTTTGAATTAAAAGTATATGATTTACGTTAAAACGGAATAGAATCATTAAAAAATGTAAGATATATAATAAATATCAATTTACTCACCATCTTTCCTTTTTCACTGTTAGATAATCCACCGAGACGTAGCAGCCAGGAACGTACTTCTTGATGACAATCTCATCGCTAAAGTGGCAGATTTTGGTTTGTCAAAACATGACGACACCTACATAAAAACGTCAAATGTAAGTCAGATTATATCCGCTATAACCTAAATCCAATTAGTGGCTTACATTTCGATTTTATTTTTCTTATCAAACATGTATTTTATGTCAAATATCAATTGATGTTGTGGTATGAAAGATTTAGGAGACTTTTCTATTTTCGAATTTCCAAACTTTCATTGATATATCTAGATCTTTGCCTTTTGTTTACTTTTCATTTTCTTTATTTTACAGACAAGAGTACCGGTTAGATGGCTCGCACCAGAATCTCTCTTCAATGCTACGTATACTACACAGAGCGATGTGTAAGTAGGAACATTTTAATCTTCAATAGGAAATGAAATTTAAATTGTTACGAAAATGTTCTTAAATTCAAATATATTTTCATCCATTTTGCACGCATTTCTTTCTTTATAATATTCCTTAATAATGTTAAATTCACATGTTTAACAAAATCAATGCTGTTATTGAATCGTATGGTTTGCGCACGATTTTAATTTGCTACATTTTGAATTTTATTGTATGATTCTGAGAATGGGAGTTTTATCAATTATCTAACACTTTAGATATTTCGGTTAAAATTTTAACAGTACCCCTACAGTGTTGAGTTGTATACGGTTTTCAGGTGGTCGTTTGGAATACTGTTATGGGAGGTGTTTTCCCTCGGCGGTACCCCATACCACGGTCTGGAGACACAGCAAATGTGTAACCTTCTTAAACAGGGCTTTCGACTCCGGCGACCAAAGAAGTGTGAACCAGCCATGTGAGTGCTCATTTTTATGTTACCGTGCTTACAATGAAAAAATTGAATATGCACGTGTTTTTATTTTATTTTTATCCATGGGTTCACGCTCGTGTACATATGTTTACTCTTAATCTTATCGTTTACGTCATCAACGATTTGTCAAGAAATGTAGTTTAATGGAGTTCACACGTCTAGTGTGGTAACAGATTTATCCAGATAGACTCGGTAAATGTGATTCCAGGTATACAATATGTACCTGTGTGATAAATGTGATTCCAGGTATATCCTCTGTACCTGTGTGATAAATGTGATTCCAGGTATACAATCTGTACCTGTGTGATAAATGTGATTCCAGGTATATACTCTGTACCTGTGTGATAAATGTGATTCCAGGTATACAATCTGTACCTGTGTGATAAATGTGAGTACAGGTATACAATCTGTACCTGTGTGATAAATGTGAGTACAGGTATACAATCTGTACCTGTGTGATAAATGTGATTCCAGGTATATACTCTGTACCTGTGTGATAAATGTGATTCCAGGTATACAATCTGTACCTGTGTGATTAATGTGATTCCAGGTATGCCATGATGCTGCAGTGTTGGAATGAAAGACCTATGAGTAGACCACAATTCTCCGAGTTGTGTTTGAGACTACAACGCATGGTAGAGGACAGCCAGGTAGGCATAATTGTTATTGTAACATTAAACATTGTTATGACGGAAAATACTGATATTAACTCTGTTATCACAGAAAACTCCGATATCATTAATGTTCTTATAATGCAATAACACTTTCATTGATAAATTATAAATACCATTATTTGAATCATCAGAATTGCTAGAACACCTACCATTTTCGATCGACCGGGCTTGCCTTGTACAGATATTTCGTCCCCGTCATTTTAGACTTAATAATGTGGGATTCCTTTAATTGGCGAGAAAATAATTCAAAGAATTGCATTGTATTGTTATTTAATTTTCCTGGTCTCATTCCCCTGCTTCTTTTTCAAGGGTCACCATGCAAATACGTAGATTTGGCCACGTTTTATCAATCTTTAGTTGGAAATATGATTTCTTTATTATTGGTATTTTTTTTTTTATTTTTCAAACTAGGTTTTTATCTTGCGATTGCTACTGAATGAAGATCCAAATACTTCCATTTTAAATTTGACATTTTTGCTGATTGCAGCGATTCATCTTTGTGTAAGATAGTCTATCACACAAACGAAACATCATATGACTTACCATTTGCTCATATATGTGATGATCACAGAGTATTTTCTGTTGCAGATTTATATGAACTTGGATGTGAAATGAAGGAAACCATTATGCTGAAATCGACAGTGTACGATAGTGACCTACATAATAATACTTAACAAACATTTTGTGATATTTCTGAATATATATATATAAAGAATGTTATTCTGGATCCAGATAAAGTGTTAAAGACAGTTCTGCATACGGCACGTGCAGTTGGAGGAAAAATAAAAACACACGAGTGTCGATGCAGGAGATTGACTTTCAGCGTACTAGCAGAAGATCTAGATAAACCGCCATCTTAGATGACGCAGAGTCGTCATTATGAAAGTCCTCTGTTTTTACCTTGAGATTTCCTTCAAGTTTCGTTTTATGATGAAATCAGGAGAAAATAAGTGTCGTATTACGTGAGATATTGTTTTATCTCCCAAAACATTATTAGGTTTCATTTGCTCCTTATGGTCTAGAACTGTGTTACAACCAAGTGGGATTTCGTTGACATCTGATTGTCTGCATTTCACGTGAAGTAAAATAATAGTTTTTGACTGAGCGGTCCTTTTTCGGCTAGCTTCGATAACGTAGCTCTAGACGACGAACGGGCGATGTCTGATAGATGGTCGTCGTCAGAGAGGAGGGTAATAGGATAGGAATACCTTCTATTTTTCGGGAAGATTTTCATCCAACAAGGTAAAGTTGGAGTAGAAGAGGCACTTCTAATGAAATTCTTTGGGAATTAAAGTACATTGTACATGGAAAATATTATAAAACAGGACCATGTATAGGACCATGCAAAATAGGTTCATCGTCAGGGAAAGAAATGTAGATATATATTTATATGTTATGGTATAGCACTCGTGTAATATTTTGTACAATATCCTACATTATTTATTTATAAAATTACCGAAATCATTGAGAATACTTTAACATGTACAAGTAGCAGATTACATATATTTATAAAAATGTTATTCACCCACTTTTTATGTTTTCAAAATAAAATTGTTCTTTTTGTCTAGAAAAAAGAGAGTTGTTCCTTTTCTGTTACAAAGAGTCAAACATGACTCAAGAGGGAACCTGGAAAAGTTATCTTTATAGGCAGGTGGCCTTATATAGAGGTCCATATAAAACGTCACTTTTGACAGGTGGCCTTACATATAGGTCTATATAAAATGTCACTTTTGGCAGGTGACCTTATATAGAGGTCCATATAAAACGTCACTTTTGGCAGGTGGCCTTACATAGAGGTCTATATAAAATGTCACTTTTGGCAGGTGGCCTTATATAGAGGTCCATATAAAATGTTACTTTTGGCAGTTGGCCTTATATAGAGGTCCATATAAAATGTCACTTTTGGCAGGTGGCCTTACATAGAGGTCCATATAAAACGTCGCTTTTGGCAGGTGGCCTTATATAAAAGTCCATATAAAATGTAACATTTGGCAGGTGGCCTTATATAGAGGTCCATATAAAATGTCACTTTTGGCAGGTGGCCTTATATAGAGGTCCATATAAAATGTCACTTTTGGCAGGTGGCCTTATATAGAGGTCCATATAAAATGTCACTTTTGGCAGGTGGCCTTACATAGACGTCCATATAAAATATCACTTTTGGCAGGTGGCGTTATATAGAGGTCCATATAAAATGTAACATTTGGCAGGTGGCCTTATAAAGAGGTCCATATAAAACGTCACTTTTGACAGGTGGCCTAACATTCTAGGTCCATATAAAATGTCACTTTTGGCAGGTGGCCTTACATAGAGGTTCATATAAAATGTTACTTTTGGCAGGTGGTCTTACATAGAGGTCCATATAAAATATCACTTTTGGCAGGTGGCGTTATATAGAGGTCCATATAAAATGTCACTTTTGGCAGGTGGCCTTACATAGAGGTCCATATAAAACGTCGCTTTTGGCAGGTGGCCTTATATAGAGGTCCATATAAAATGTCACTTTTGGCAGATGGCGTTATATAGAGGTCCATATAAAATGTCACTTTTGGCAGGTGGCCTTATATAGAGGTCCATATAAAATGTCACTTTTGGCAGGTGGCCGTATATAAAGGTCTATATAAAATGTTACTTTTGGCAGGTGGCCTTATATAGAGGTCCATATCAAACGTCAATTTTGGCAGGTGGCCTTACATAGAGGTCCATATAAAATGTCACTTTTGGCAGGTGGCCTTACATAGAGGTCCATATAAAACGTCGCTTTTGGCAGGTGGCCTTATATAGAGGTCCCTATAAATTGTTACTTTTGGCAGGTGGCCTTATTAGAGGTCCATATAAAACGTAACTTTTGGCAGGTGGCCTTACATAGAGGTCCATATAAAATGTCACATTTGGCAGGTGGCCTTCTAGGTCCATATAAAACGTCTCTTTTGGCAGGTGGCGTTATATAGAGGTCTATATAAAATGTCACTTTTGGCAGGTGGCCGTATATAGAGGTCGATATAAAATGTAACATTTGGCAGGTGGCCTTACATAGAGGTCCATATAAAATGTTACTTTTGGCAGGTGGCCTTATATAGAGGTCCATATAAAATGTCACTTTTGGCAGGTGGCCTTATATAGAGGTCCATATAAAACGTCACTTTTGGCAGGTGGCCTTACATAGAGGTCCATATAAAATGTCACTTTTGGCAGGTGGCCTTATATAGAGGTCCATATAAAATGTTACTTTTGGCAGGTGGCCGTATATAGAGGTCCATATAAAATGTTACTTTTGGCAGGTGGCCTTACATAGAAGTCCATATAAAACGTCGCTTTTGGCAGGTGGCCTTATATAGAAGTCCATATAAAATGTAACATTTGGCAGGTGGCCTTACATATAGGTCCATATAAAATGTTACTTTTGGCAGGTGGTCTTATATAGAGGTCCATATAAAATGTCACTTTTGGCAGGTGGCCTTATATAGAGGTCCATATAAAATGTTACTTTTGGCAGGTGGCCTTATATAGAGGTCCATATAAAATGTCACTTTTGGCAGGCGGCCTTATATAGAGGTCCATATAAAACGTCACTTTTGACAGGTGGCCTAACATAGAGGTCCATATAAAATGTCACTTTTGGCAGGTGGCCTTACATAGAGGTCCATATAAAATGTTACTTTTGGCAGGTGGCCTTACATAGAGGTCCATATAAAATATCACTTTTGCCAGGTGGCCTTATATAGAGGTCCATATAAAATGTCACTTTTGGCAGGTGGCCGTATATAGAGGTCCATATAAAATGTAACATTTGGCAGGTGGCCTTATATAGAGGTCCATATAAAACGTAACTTATGGCAGGTGGCCTTACATAGAGGTCCATATAAAATGTCACATTTGGCAGGTGGCCTTCTAGGTCCATATAAAACGTCGCTTTTGGCAGGTGGCCTTATATAGAGGTCCATATAAAATGTTACTTTTGGCAGGTGGCCTTATATAGAGGTCCATATAAAATGTAACATTTGACAGGTGGCCTTACATAGAGGTCCATATAAAATGTCACTTTTGGCAAGCGGCCTTATATAGAGGTCCATATAAATTATCACTTTTGGAATTGAAAATGGTGTCCCTTATAGACAGGTTTTCGTTGGGCAGATTCGGCTGTATTCAACAGCGTGTAAATTGTATATAATCAGTGTATATGATTTTGCCCACATCTTGTAGTTTCATATTCAACACAAATGACAGAAACAGGAAATTGATGCATATTAACTCAATATGTGAAGCAATTGTTTTTTTTTAATGGTACACATTAAAATTTAAGTATTTTACCGAATAGTATTTGGCCTTTGCTTTAAATTATCAAAAAACAAAAAAGGTATTCCTTTAAGGAAATTCTGTTGCTGCTTTCCTTTTTATTTCAATTTCAACAAATTTGATTGCAAATGCAGCAGGATAGGGCATCTGGCAAAACCTATTTAAGCCTTCTCAATATAAATTTGGAATGATATATTTAAACAATACTTATACTGTGTTTCAGTGTCCCCACTAGATCTTTACAATGTAGTTTTAATATAATGTACTCTGATAATAGAGATGTATTTATTTCTTCATCACATTCATGTCATAAATGAAGTAACTCGTTTATGTTGAAGTGGTCATGGGTAATGTTTTTGGTAATCAGCTGATTTTAAGTATTAATCGTGAATAGTCAAATTACGAAGAGATCAGAAAATTGTGGCCTGCAGTTTCCTCACCAAGGATGGAAGCACAAAGTGGAGAATTTTTTAAATGATCAAGAAAGAGGCCAGAGTTCAAATTACTGGCTACATTTAAGTTTACAAATTCCTTTTAATCATATTTGATATAAATTAAAAAATTGTCCACGAATTCATAACAATACAGTATTTATTATTGATTAATATGATACTGCTGGCAAATCAGATTTTCATTGATGTGAGAAGTAAAATTGTTCACATATTCATTTAATAATAAGAAA